>NC_134648.1:64790974-65096185 GCF_030463565.1 Pelecanus crispus
TGGTGGCTGGTAGCATTTTTCAGTGTTAGGTGTGGAAAGGTGATGTGGACACTGCTCCAACACTTGTGTGGATGCTTTAAAGAGAGCAACTGGCTGGTTCAGCAGTTTCTGCCAGGAGTAGCACAGTGTGTTTGGCTTGTGACAATGGCATACATCATACGTAGTTAAAGGGACCTCTGCAAACCCACTTGAATCATAAAAACATCAGCTGCGGGGGATTTGCATCTAATGTCTGTCTTGGCACAAACAGGACCTCCCCACCCCCAGCAACCAAATCAGCCATCCCCTATCTGCTTTTGCTGTAATATGTAACGCAGATCAACAAATCATCACGGTCAGGGAAACCAAAACACTTCTGTAAGTGATTTCATAAAAAGATGCTTCTCTGAGCCCACATACAGCAGAAGCTGAAACAAGAGATACAACACAGTGACAAGTGCATCCGTCACCAGCAACATGATTGGGAAATTTAATGACTTTTTCTGTCTCACACACCTACTGCAAAACTCTGTATCTTACTTATCAGTTGTTCTAAACAGTGTCCAGATTTCCTCTGTAAATAATATTTAATTCACAGCCATCACTTTGTAACTGTTAATGATGTTATTTACAAGACATTTTTACAGTTACCGGCAGCTTGATACATGTATAAATTCCAGTGAAAAAAATAATTGAGCAGCAGACCAAAGCGTGAAAACTAAAAAGTAATTTTAAGACTATTGAGGCACAATGGGGAAGGAAAAAAGTCTTGGTGGGAGAAAGAGAGAAGTGTCAGCAGCCACTTTGGAGCAAAAGCTCGGGGCCATGGCCGTGGTCCCTGCTGGGGATGCTGGGCTGGGAAACGGGCTTTGTTGTTTTCAGCCAGCTGGGAAACCCTCTCCTTTTCCCTGGGTATGAATTTTTCTGAAACAAGACTTTGTGACTGCAATCCATTCTCCCAGGGGTTTGCATTGAAGGCATGAGCCCATGGAGTGATGCTGGTAAGGCAGCCACTGCCACTGAAGCCCTCCCCCAGCTAACAGGCTGCCCCAATCTGGGACCAAGTGCTCACCCCTCGCCCCAGCCTGCAGGGACTCACCAGCAGGGCTGAGCCCATGGCCAAGCCAGAGCTGGCTCAGGGCTGAGTGTGGCAAAAACCCTTCCCGAGGTACATTCCTGGGCTGACCTCAGCATGCAGTTGGCCCACAGTAAGGAGATGTGTGTGGGAGAGCAGAAAGGAAATGGAAGCATAGCTGTAAGGAAGGGGAGAGGCTGAGAAGGAAAATCTGGGAGCACCAAGAGCCTGAAGGAAGAGCCTCAGTGGGAAGTGGTGAGAACTGAAGTGTGGAGGCAGGTCCGGATCCTGCAAATGCCACTGGGGAAAGGCTGTCGCAATCCAGGAGAAAGCACATCAAGACCTGGCAGAAGTGTTTGTTCAAGCCGTGCTTCTTTGATGCTGTTGTGGCCAAAGTACATTGAAAAAGAAAATCCTGTTTAAAAGAAAATACAGGGTTTAACAGAGCGTATCAATTCAGTAATAACAACACTTATAAAACCCTCCGCTCTCTACTGGCCTCAGATGACTTGCTTAGTTACAAGCAATTACTTAGTGCATTTTGCTTTCTAAATAGCAAGAAGTCCCCTGCAGAAGGCAAACTTGGATCTGCTTCTTGTGAGAAGCCAATATGAAGTGAAGCAACACCCTGATTGTTGAAACCCCTGCTGCGAGCCAGCATGTTGGGGTAGGAGAGCATTTTGTTCACCTTCTCCTCCTGGGAACCATTTAGGAAGAAGTCTTCATCACGAAGCCAGAGCATGCCCCCAGCCTGGGCCCACTCCCTTTAAACATCACCCCTTTCCGCAGGCTTTGCAGCAGGCTTGGGTGGGCTCAGCTGAGCCTGGCATGACAGGAATTTCTTAAAAAAATTATCTGCATGCCTCCCTTGAGCCTCCTCATGCTCATGCTCCCCCCACCCCAGGGAGGCAGGAGGACTTTGCGAGGCTGCCATGTTCCAGACAGACTTGAAGCAACCCCACAGGCATGATTGATGGGCACTGTGGTGGTGGGAGAGCCTAAAATAATCCGAACACATGTTTCCCAGTAGCACCTGGCAGCCAACCAGAAGACAGCACTAGCATTTCCTAAATACTGGAAAAATGACTGTCATCACAGATGCCTCACTAAATATAACCCCAGTGAGGTGGCAGCCTGTGAAAGGCTGGAGGGGGACAGCTAGCCGGGACGTACGTACAACTCTGGTCCCATCTGAGCCCTGGCTGTCATCCCTGGGCTGCAAGATCTCCAGCACTGCTTGCTGCACAGGCTTCAAAGTCCCAGACCTGATGGGGAAGTGTCACTCAAGGAGTAGGTGCCAATAAAATATTAGAAATTGAATATATAGAGCTATTTGAGCAAAGCAGGCTCTTACTGTACATGGGCAGGAGGTATGATTTTGGGTATTTCTCCATCTCTGGGGGTCTCTGGGAGGGGGGTTTCCCTCTTTGAGGCCAGGCAGTTGGGACCATGGGGTATGTGGTCTTCCATGGCGCCTGCTCTCTGCCTCTGCAGAGGGACCCAGGCAAGCCCCTTCAAGGTGGCACCTAGTTAAGAGCTGGGAAGCTTGCACACCTAAAATGTCCTCGCTTTTGTGAGTGTTCCACAGAGCAAAGTGCTACCCGGTGTTGAAGCGATGGAACGCAGCTTTTAATTTTTAAAGGAGATGGGGATTATCCTTCTCAGTGCACCCCTCTCCCCTTTGCCCCCCAGCCTCACCTCAAGGATTAGTTTACCAGCAGAGTCCAGTGGTTCCTTGGGTGACGGCACTGCAACGCATCAGTTCTAAGAGCTGCTCTGTATTTTGTTACAGGGCGAGTCAAGGGGTAGTACTACCAGTGTTTTCTTTAGCAGCTTGCTGGGCCACCATATGCATGCAGATATGTCGTTCTGACTCTGATATGTGAGCCTCATTTTCCGAAGCGGGCTTTTGTAGCGGGGAGTAGAGCTGACCTCTCAGGTCATTCTTGAAATCTGGCCTCTGGGACAAGCCCCTGTCAAGGTGTTTCATGCTTCTAAGACTCAGCTGTATCACTTTAAGAGCCAAAATGCTAAATAAGGTGCCTAGATTTGTGCTTCTAAGACGGAAGAGTTTGTTTGCAGAGGTTTCATTTGCTCTTCAGCCTGCTATCTCCCACCAGCATGAAGTGCATAAGGTCAGCCCTGGGCATGGAGGCTCAGCTGCAGACACAAACCAAAGGATCTCTGTCATGAGTCCTACCAGGATAGAGCCAAAGAGCAGAAATCAGAATTTTTAACAAGTGGTATTTTTCTTTGCCACTTACTCCCACCATGGGACTTGTGAGCCATGGGGAGTGACAAGAAAGGTGGTGGAGGAGAGCCTTCAAATCAGGGAGCGCAGAAAGCCCCCGGTAAGGAGGGGTTAGCCAAGAGATGAAAGCCTGGGTGAGCCTGCAGAGCAAGGCGGTCCTTGTAATATGCCCAGTCTGTCTTCATTTAACTAGCATGAGGAATGGGGCAATAAAAGCACCACGGTGATGCTCTTACCTGCCTGTTACTCAAGTCCCCAGCAGGTTTGTCTCCTGTTACTTATGCTTGATAAAGTTCATGTCACAGCATCCTTGCTAGAGATGTGCTAGCGGTGTGCTAATGTGCGGTAGTCATGCTTCATCCTGCTGTGTGGGAAGACCCACAGATAAGGCAAAATAACTTCACCCATTAAAAAAAGGTCTTTTTCTGGTTTTGTACTCTAGGGAATTATGAGAATGTCTCCTGGGGAAGTGAGACAATCTTCTAGCAAGCATTGCCCAAGAACAGTCCTCTGCCAGATAGAGAAGGGCTAAAGGGCATGTTTCCAGTCTAGAGGCTGTAGTCCATGTTGGCCTCCTTGGTACAGTCAATGGGCATTTGTCTGTTGGCCAAAGAAGGTTACACCAATATTAGATGCCGCTGCTGGAGTGTTTGCTGGTGCAGCAATCTTTGATTGCTTTTACAGTGTCTACAGTTGGATGTTTGTCATCTAACACTTCCAGAATTTGAACTTCATGTTGGACCTCAGTTTAATTTCAGCAATGCAGAAGGACCGTCCGAGTGGGAGATTTGTTTTTCTGCATTTGGCCTTGCCCTTTGATTCCGAGCTGTGTGAGGCTGCAAGTAACCTTTTCCCAGCTCTTATTAATGAGCAGAATAATAAAAGAATAATGAGCTGAATGGAATAAAAAGCCCATCCTGTGATGTTACTATAAACTCTGGGCTATGTCCTTTCTATATGTTAGCATAGTGCCTGCTATAGCAAGCCCAGGGGTCCTGGAGACTTATCATTAGACAGGTGGTTAACAAAGTAAGGCAACTGCAGACTTTCATTTCAAATCCATCACATAACATGCTGGCAGAGGGGAATTTTGGAAATCGTTACCTGAAGCTGCCATCTTCTAGATGCAACTTCCCATATGCAGTTCTAACTGCTCTTTGGAAACTTGCAGTTGTCCCCTTTTTTAAATGATTCAGGCTTCAGCCCACCAAGATGAACAATTAATTTCTGAACCAAGGAGCGTGGGATTTCAGACTTGCAGGTGTTCTCTCTAATAGGAGCTGTCATAGGAACAGTTCCTACAGCAGAGTAGGTAAACAAACAGATATAGAACATAGTCCTCCATAGAACAGCTGGTGAGAAAAGCTGTAAGGGCAGAAGTGTCATTTAAACAAAAATATCTAATTTGAGATCTCCTGTACAGGACACAAGCCGTTATGAGTTGCCTGTGTTTGCCTGTAGTAGAGTGTATGGTTATGGCTGATCCATTTTTGTCTCCAGCATTATCTATACAACCCAGAATAGAGCATGTGAATTTTTTGATGCAATACTTTGGAAGAAGTGGGCAAAACCAATCTCAATAAAAGGGACATGCAGCTTCATCGGCACTGCATGCATTTCTTTATCTCCTTTTTTGCTGTGTGCTTCCCTCCAGCCTGGCTGTCTGTGTCCACCTGTTGCCCCTGCTCTTATGTTTCCATTGTAAGCGCTTTGGGATAGGAAGCATTATCTTCATGCGGGCACTTGTGCTGGACCCGAGCTGACGGCCTTAATGATCTGATATTATATGTAATGATCCCCTATAACAGTATGGAAAGACTTAGGAGCTTTCTGTATTCATAAACCCATAAAGCTCTGTCTGTAGGTACATATGAAAGAGTATGCTCACACGCATGTGCAGACTGCATGGTATGGCATTTCGTGACCCCTGGAAGATGGTGTGTGAGCACATGGGAGGTGTTGGGGTGGGACCAACAGGCATGGGGCTGGATGCAGAGACTGCTGAACCACCCACATCCCAGCTGGGGGAAGGGACACATCCTGCCCACAGTAACATCTCCTGGCTATCTCGGAGCTCAGCTGTGTGTCCACCCCTGAAGCATGGTATGGTGCCCCTGGGCAGGCTCTTGGGAAGCTTGCAGTGTGGGGCAGCATGGGGTTGCAGTATATGGAATCAGCAAGTCCTGATCCAAAGTGAAGTGTATGGTCTTTGAGAGGGAAAAACTCAGCTGCGGCATGAGTGATGAAATTCAGTCCCCTTCCCAGCATGTCGCAGGGTAGATCACCCTCTCAGGGCCTTGCTCCCACCCTCCCGTTTGTGTCTTTCCATCCTTCATCTCATCTCCTTCCAGTGTCCACCCTGCAGAGCTGGTTGTGTTTCACACCCATGTTTGTGGCATGTGGTGGAGCAATGACAAGAGAAAGGGGTCCTTCAGCCCACCTTTCTGGTTCCTCCCTGCCTCCAGCACAGCTGTCCTTCAGGCAATGGGAGCAAAAGCAAGTGGGTCTGTCTTCTGGCAAATCATCTGAGCTTGACTCTTTGACACTTCATTGCACCAAATCTCATAACATTCAAGGAGATTTCCCAGGGTTCCCCTCACTTCAGCATGCTTGAGGATGCTCTCAGGTGGTTTCAGAAGAGTGGTCCTCCATGGCTAAGAGTAAGAGCTCTGGGTCTCCCTGCTTCAGTTGCCCTCCAGCAGGATGCTGGCTCCCAGGAGGCATTAGAGGACATGAAGTAAAATCAGCTTATCAAAGGCTCCCTTACTCCTCACACTCATCTTCTTTAGGAGGGCCCATTGTGTCTCTTCTGTTCCATTCAGGTATTAGGCAGAGTTAACAGGCACCTCAGGAGCCATTAGGATTTTAATATTCATACATTTTCCTAATTTTTCACTTCCCAGTGCCTTTTCTTCCTGCCAGGAGATGATAATGTTCCTTGCCTAGAGCCAGATTCCTCCAGCTCCTTGACTAATTTTCCTACAAATTTTGCAGCAAAAGCAGCTGGCTGTTAGACCTGTTCAACAATTAAGTGGTTCCTAGGGTGAAATTCATCTCCCTAGATCCACATACTTCCATCTAGCTGGTTACCATCTAGCCTGCTGTTGTCTCTTTAGAGTCAATGGCTTCAAGCAGGATTTATCTCATGCTAAAATAGATGCTCAAGATCAATTACATCCATCCTTCTCTAGAACATGTTATACGACTGTGAAGGCAGCTCTGATAAGACAGCAGCATTGTAAATGTCTAAAATGCTGTGAGATTAATCCCACTCTTGTACTATGAACATTGTTCTCCAGTAATTAAAGTTAGTTAAAAAGAAGAACGTAAGGAATTATGAAAAATCCACATCTGCACTGAAAAAGTTGTCAAAAGCCCTGACTTCTTTCTAATTGCTCCAGATGAATAGTTCCTATTACCTCCTAATCCCAAACATCCTCTTGAACCTCCCAATCCCAATGACAGGCCCCAAGAAATTTATATGAGGATTCTGTATCAGCTTTCTGGGTGTATGCGCACAATGTGTTATCTTACCTGTAATGAGGTGTCCCTTTCTGTAGCTGAACTGCAGGTTTAGATGCCAGAAACAGCAGCTTTCCAGTTCTGGAGCTGTGAATTTAGAGCAGGCTGGTGAGCTGTACATGTGCTTTGCACACCCATGCCCACACCAAGACAAACATGGGCAAAAAGAGCCCTAAGTTCTCCTGAAAACCTCTGGGTGGGGAGGAGAGAAAGTTTCACTTTGGTCATGAATCCTGCATTTTCACTGTTCTCAGTGTCTATAAAAGCTTGTAGAGTCTTTAATTTAGTGGGACTTTGGCACATGCCAAAAGGCAGCCACCTACTGAACTTCCCTCCTGAGTAAGGAGACACTAAACACCAGGGCCCTTTGAACAGAGCATTAATGTTTATTTTAGGTCTTTAGGCAGAAGTTATGCTCTTGCTGTATGGTTTTTCAATGAACTGGAGACTGTGAGTCTGCAGATACACACATGCACAGACACACAACTGGTTTGCAAACTATCAATTACAGCACTAAAAAAGAAAGTTCGATATCTGCTGAGACACCCAGCTGAAGGGGAAAAAAAATAATAAAAGAAAAAAAAAAATAGAAGCACAGAACTGGCAAGTGAACTCTCCAGAAGTAATAAGTGAAGTTTTTAAGCTAAGTTTGAAGACTAGCTGCAACTTGCCGCACAGGAAAAAACAGAAGACAAAAGCACCATTATGCTTTCTTAAAAAAGTAAAAGTACAGCACACACATTCCCTGACAAGGTCATTAAACATCAGTTCAGAGACCCACAGCGGCATATGCCCAGGTACAATGGGTGTTTACTCTTTCATTCAGCGAGGTGCTGGTATGCATAGGGGTTGCTGTCGCCTGAAGAACATCAGTTTTGGCCCCATGTGGATCATAACCACTTGGTTTGGTTAGTGCACAGAAATGCAGCTAAACCCACCCCTTCAGATACCTAATTTGTTTGGAATGACAGGCATGTCCTGACTAAAAATTAATTCTGCCAGGTGATACAACTTGTTTGAATTTGCAGGAATTTGCCATTTGGAAAAAAGAAAAAAGAAAAACATTTAATTAGGGATGGAGTTAAAGCAGCTAATTTGATCCTTCAATGGAAAAAAATAAATTACAGGTTAAAAATGAAGATTATGTGCTCTGGGTGAAGCATGCTCCCTCCTTTCAGGTATGCTTTGATGAGGCTTCTTCCCCTGCTAAGTAATGCAGTGCACGTTTCTTTCGAAGTAAGGCAGCACTAACTTGATCTCATTGTTTGTTACCCTCCTGTCTCTGTCCCTGGGCAGATGACCCAGCCATGCCAGGGATTTATATGGGGAGTTTCACTCTGCCATTCAGCTCTTTGCACCATGCAGCATGTCACCCATGAGGAGGGGAAAGGCAAAGCTGGCTGCCAAGGCTGTGGAGAGAAAACTTGCCTCTCCAGGGCTTTCCACCCCATGCACCATCCTGGCTCAGCCTGTCCCCTCTCCATCCCAGGAGGGAGAGCCCAAACAGCCCTTCCTCTTCCCCAGAGCCAGGCAATCCCTTTTATCCACAGTGTTTTGCCCCACCAAGACCCTGTGGCACAGCCCCGGCAGCAGAAAAGGCGTGGTGGGGAGCCAGAGTTGGGTGGGTACAGTGCTGCTGAGGTCTGAGCTAGCCTGAGCATGGCCGTGAGACCACTGCCCATGGTTTTCCTATGCTCCAGAGAGCCCCAGGGCAGCCCTGAAGGAGCAGCCGGGTTTGCCACATTGCCAAAGCCACCTTGGCCCCTGCCCAGGTGCAAAACGAGCCTTGCAGATGGGCTTGACCTCAAGCCTGCAGAAACCCGGGCAAATTTCCCATTGACTCCAGCACTGCAGATCTTTAATAGCACCAAGGACAAGTCCCAGCAAGCGATGACTTTCAGGCTTCCTTCTCCCAGGGGACGTTTGGGACTCCATCGCTCCTGTTGCCTCCCCTGGGAGACCCAGCCAAGAGGCATGATTCAAGAGAGCTTCAGTGCCTGTGCTGGAGTGGTTTGACTGCAGACAGGTTCAGACCCACCCTTCCAGTGGCCATGAGCAGATGGTCTAGACCACTAAAATCACATTTTCTGGAAGTAGGTTCTCAGATGGAGTCACTTCCTGACAGAGCTCTTTGTCTTTTATCAGGAGGAACGTAATCTGAAAAAGGCTAATTATTTACTGGAGGGATTTTTTTTTTTTTTTAATCTTTTCTCTTTTCTTATTAGTGTCCTTCCAGTTTATTACTCATCTGTGGCTTTTTTACAAGTTGTCTTTCAGGTGAGGCACAGTGAAGTGGTGTTACATTCCATACATGTAGGGGCTTAGCTGCAGTTTCATTGTGTATTCAACCCTATAATTAAGACTCAGATGGAAGACTTTATGCCTTTAAAGCAAAGAAATTCTAGGTT
The DNA here is from genome assembly GCF_030463565.1 of Pelecanus crispus. Lineage (NCBI taxonomy): Eukaryota > Metazoa > Chordata > Aves > Pelecaniformes > Pelecanidae > Pelecanus > Pelecanus crispus. Next base: position 64,800,210 of record NC_134648.1, read on the forward strand.
TCTTGGCAAAACATTTGGCTGAGCACATAGAGAGCACCTTAAGTACTTAAATGGTCTCTACGTGAGGAAACCTGATGCCAGAAATGATGTACCTTAAAGGCAGGCTGTTGGGAAAAAGCAAACAAACCAACGCTAAAACGCTTGATGTCTCAAGGTGCATTCTTCCTGCGTATTATTTTTTTCTTGGAAGATGCTCTGTAAGAGGGATTGTATTCTCAAAGACGACTTGTTGCTGGCACTCGATTGCTATTAATGTAAGCCGCATAAGGTGTGGGAGTCAGCAAAAACCAGCCGGATGGTTTTCAATAAATTATGAAGGACTCAACCATTACCTTTAAGTAAATCAATACAGTGCTGCTGCAGTGTGCCAACAGCCAGGAAAACTCAACAGGAGGAAGCCAGTGTCTTTCTTAGGGCATTACTGCGCACGGCCACCACGCCTGGCCCCTTCAAGGGGGAGGACAGCTGGAGTGAGGCACAGCAGCCGTGGGACCGTGGGATGAGGCATGCGGCAGGTCGGGTTTTTGGGCGAGCGTGGGGCGTTGGCACAGGAGAGCTTTACCCACGAGAAAACCCCTGCAGGGAAGAGGAGCAGAGTGTCTCCTCCAGCCCGTAGCTCTGCAGAGGACACCCAAGGGCTGTGCCCCTGCCTGGGGAAGGGCTGGGGCAACCACGGGCGGGAGGAGATGCTCTGCTCTTGCCGGTGGTGTTTTCCCACCTGGGTGTGTGCCCATCATCTTCCTCTGCCCCTCCTCTCTGCATGCCACCCTGCAGCCTTTGCTGCATCCCTCATGGTCTGCTGATGTGTGAACCAGACCCACCGCTGGAAGAAAGGCTTCAGAGATGGGGGTCAGCAGAGCAGCCCTGCAACCCACCACTCCATGGGGAGCACAGAGCAGTTGGTCTTTTAGTTTTTGTCTCCTGCTGGAAGGCAATGCAGATAAGTGCAGACTTTGAAGCTGGAAATGGTAGCTAGAAAGAACGACACAGTCATTAGATGCAGGATAAGCAGCACAGGTCACATCTCCCCATGCAAATGGTATCACCCTGCTTTTGCAAAAGGGTGTGCTTGTGCTCAGACATCAGGGTGGTGCAATGTGGGCTAGCAGTGTTAACAGCCACCACAGTGGTAATAAAAATCAGTAAGAATATTAATGCTAACAATAATGGTGTACAGTTCAGGCAGCTCTTTTTCCACTGGTTCATCTCAAAATACTTCAAAAAGGGATAAATAACATTTTTTTATGGATGAAGAAACAGTGGCACAGAGTGGTGACCTTGTCACTGTCATCCAGCTGGCTGGTGGCAGAGCCAGCAGCAGAATTCAGTTCACAGCCTGTGCTTTTCTCAGCCTAAAACAAACTCAGCTTTGCCATTTTGACTTTTCATAGCACTATTCTAAAATTTGGCAGAGAAAGGCACATGTATCCTCCACTCACCTCCCTTGTGTTTGGGGCCTGTCAAATGTTAAATGAAACGGCAGAACCAGAGCAATAAAGATTTCTATCAATGGGGGACCTCCCACTGCACAAGGAATGTATTTAGCTTGACCTTCAAAAGTAAGCAATTCCCCAAAAGTCAGCCCAAGCTTTTTAGGGGTATCTGTGCTTCTTTCAAGGAGATGGTCTGTGTATCAGATGAGCCAAATCCTTTGGGATGTGAAAATTACAACAGTCTCTTTTTCTTTCTTTTTTTTTTTTTTTTTTTTATTAGGCATCAGAGTAAATAAGTATAAGCCCTACACGGAGCATCTTGTTGGGGCATACATTGTATATGCTTCAGGGCGCAAATATTTTACACACCCTCCCCTTTGATTTTTTTTAATGGAATATGCAAATCATGCATGTTTCAGCTGGGATTGTCTCTCTTTGATCTGACTGTTCTCCATCCTGGAATTTCTTGCAGTGGGGAGAAACCAAACCGAGGCGTGCAGCGAAAGGAAATTTCACCCTGCACTTTCTCCAAACCTGTCAGGGTCCAGCAAACTCACTACAAAGACCTTGGATGATGGCAACAGGTTTGGAATAAAGTCCCTACAAAGGAAGAGCCAGAGAGCACCATCCCAGGCCATTGCTAAGGATGAAGAGAAGGGCTTGGGTGCCTCCCTCTGTGCAAGGATTCACCTACAAAGGGGATGGTTACATGAAAGCAAGTAATGATTTCCTTTGAATTGCAATGCCTGTCCTCAGCGTGAGATGGTGGAGGCACCAATAGCTGGGTCCTGCGAGCATGATGGGTGCATGCTCCTGTGTGGCAGGATGGAGAGCAGCGTGTGGCTCTCCTGCCCAAGCAAAGACCCACACCAGCGAAACCCCTGGCAGCACCCACTTTTAGTGTTGTTATCAGTTTGCTGCCTTTGCCCAGCACCTCTTGGCCCCTCAGGGTCTTCAAAATAACACAGGGTACAAACTGTCCAGTGGAAGGACTTTCAAGTGTCCTGCTAAGCAGGACATGAGCCGCTTCATCCACAAGAAAGTCACAAGAAAATTGTTTTAAAAAAATGCACCAGGGGGAAGGCTGGCATGAGAGCCACCTGCATCCAGCAAGGAGGCCAGGGCAGGCACTGCCGAAGAGGTCAGCTGAAACAACAAGCGGTGCCTAGGCTACGCTGCCAAAACAGCTCGCGCTGGGGCTTGAATTACCGCCTTTGTGCAAACACCCCGCGTGGCTGCCATGATCAGCTCCCTTTCTTTGATGAAGCAGATAGGGCTAAAAGGAAAACAGAACACGGAGATAAAGCAACATATGGCGATATGCGTGGATTTGCTGGATGAAACGTGCTCCAGCTCCTGCTGGAGCCAGGGGAAGTTTTGCCTCTGACTCCAGTGACAGCAAAAATGGAGCTCAGGGAAGCAGAGGAGTGTTTTGGCACACAGGGAAATGAGCTGTCGACTGGGGACATATCCATGGCCAGGAAGACGGGTTGCCTGCATGCCAGGCTACGCTGCAGCAAACCAAGCATGATCAGGAGTTTACACGTATTCAGAGAGAATGATTTGAGCTGCCTGCAGAATACTAATACTGGGGAAAAGAGGGAGGCAGGGAGGGACGGTGTCCTTCCTGAATTTGGAACGTATTCCTGTTTATTTGTGCTTGCCTGTGGAGGAGAGGGCAGCATAATGAATCTTCCCAGCCACATAAAGAGCACAACTAAGATTTTACCTGAGCAAGAAGAAAGCTTTTCCAAGGCTCATAAATGCTTATTGATTTGTCCTTTTCTATTTGTGTGCCTCTGCATTTCCAGGACCATAAGTGAAAAGAAAACATCCCTGAAAAAAACCCACCCTATTAGCAGAGGTCTGACCCTCGGCCCCTTGACAGCGATGAAGCCACTTGCCTCCAGCGATGGATTTGGTCCATCCTCTGTTGACAAAAGCAAACCAGCCCCAGTGCGTGGAGCCCCTGGCCCGCAGCAGTGCCCTCCTGTGCTCCCAGCTGCCTGTCACCTGCACACATTTGCCTTTTGGGCGAGCCCAGGACACTGCCAGGGGTCAGCTGGGGGGTAGCCAAGAGTTTGGCCTGCAGTGTATTGGGGCTTATCAATGGACTGTTGTTCAGCTTGGGATTCCTGAGCTCCTTAGTCATGTCTTTGCAGGTAACTATAAATCACCTTCTGCAGAGCCTGGGGTTTTGCAATACTTGGCCCTTTGCAATTTTGCCTCTTCTGCAAATAACAGGAGTGGCCATTTTTGCTCTGCTTGAGACAGGCTTTCAAGTCACGGGCTCTGGGTTCATGACGACTTAGTTGGGCTGATTCTGCTTTCTTGCCAAAGTTATCAAATTTCATTAAAAGCAGCTAGAAACACATTAAGTTCCTCTATGCTCTTGTTTTTCCATGTAAGGAATAGTTGCCACTGGGCTGGAAAATTGGCAAAAGCATCCGTAAAAGCATCTCTAAACAGGCTTGGGAAAAGACTGGGAAGGAATCACATACCTGTTCAAGTTTACATCTCTGGTCCAGGACCTCCACTGGTGGGTGGCCTTTCACCACAGGTGAGCTCAATGTTGTTTGGTGGTTGAAACCCTCCTGCTGTTGCTGTGATGGTGATCAGTTGGGCAGAGGCAGGTGACTTCTGTGGTCCCCTTCCTCCCCCGCCATCAAATCCCATTCACCTCTACGGGTGGAGTCCCAGAGGACAAACCCTGCACCCACGCTTTTCCCCTGTGTTTCATGCCATGCAGTTTCACGGTGCAGCAATTTGGCTGGGAGCACAGCTGCAGGGATGCACCTGCACAGTTAAATGTGGGTCCCAGGGTAGTCTCGGCTGATGGCTTAGAAGTGCTGTGCCCATGGCAGGGCCCTGCATGGGGCAGGGGGCCCTGCCACCACTCGCAAATGCACTTCGGGACCAAAAGCATGTGCTGCCTGGGGAGCCAAAACTGAGCTGATTTGCACCAGCTGTGGTGTCCCCCAGCCTCGGGTGCCACCAATGCCACCCCAGGAGCACTTGGCCAGGCTCACAGCCTGTAGATAGCTGTATGGGATTGCACCACTTCCGTGGGGTTTGGCTCTAGGGCAGCTCATGCAATGACAAAGTATTCCCACTCCCTCAGCCCTGAGCTAGTTAGGACAGAAACAAGTGCATTGCAGGCTTTAACATTTACGGCTTCATTTTTCACACAGCCTCCTTCCCTTTCTTGGAAGTTGCTAAAATCATGAAAAAAACTCACGCTATTGCAGCAAACCATCAGCATGGCTGTCATGTCTCTGTCTTAGTCCGGTCAGCTCTGCCCATGAAAGCAGCTGCTGCATCAGCTACTGAGGCTGCTCAGGGTTGGATTGATTTTTTTTTTTTTTTATTACAGGGATAGATTTGACTTTTCTACTTTTCAGGTTCACCCACTCTCTCATTGGTGTCTTTCCCTCTCCCCAAGCTTGCTTAATAATGCATGACAAGGGGCACAGGCTGCTTGGTCTGCCACAGCAGCAATAATGCAGCGTGTACCCGCTCTGTGCAGGGTCAGGTTTCTGCCGCTTGGGAATTCGACAGATGGAAATGCTGGGATTCTTTCCATGGCCCTCCCGCCTCCCAGGCCCCCAGGATAGCAGAAGATTATCGGGGGCATATCCCAGCACAGTCACTGGCATGAGAGAGGGAGGACCTATGATGAGGGCTGGGGGAGGGAGAGGTGGTAGAAGTCATTATTTTAATGAAACTGTTGAATATGAGACCCTTTCCTCTGCCTGGGAAGGCAGTGCATTTATAATCGTATTTCTAATAAAATCAGTTTGGTTTCTTTAAACTGATTTTGTTTTCACTGTCATGACCCAACTAAATAAACAATTCAGAAACAAGGTCCCCTTGCCTCCATTCCAAGACTGATGCTGGTGTTTCCTCTCCTTTGTTTTCTCTGCACCATCAGGAGAAGTCCTCCGTTCCAAGGGAGTCTGAAGAAGATGCCCAGACACTGGGGTCTGCCCAGACTCCCTCACTCAGTGGGGACAAGGCCATGGTTTCAAGTCCAAGTGCTTCTGCATGAACATTATTGCTGCCACCCCTGAGACACTGGTGCTTCTAGATACCCAGTTCTGGAGATGCAGGGACTGGACCATACGATCAGGCCTTTCCCCTCTTCATGCAGGGGACTTTGCTTTCAGATCAGTCCCATTTGTGCCAGATGCCCCATAGGTGCCAGCCTGGTACAGCAGAGGAGGAAAGGGAATTTTGGAAGCTGCTCTGGTGGGTAGAGGGACAAATATCTTATTTTCCTTATCTCCATTGTCTGTGAGAGCTAGGGTATTCAGGTGATGGAAGATAGGACAGAAAAACCTGTATTAGGAAGAGCAAAAATGCACATGAAGTCACTGAAAAGAGAAGCAAATGAGAAGGTGTCTCAGCCAAAGCTAAAAAAAGAACAAAAAAAGACAGCTAATTTGAACAGGTTTGTGTTCAGAAAACAAAGCTCCAGTGGTGGTTTTCTGTGTCATATGTCTCTTTATATTCTTTACACTGAGAAGCACGGATGGGAGCAGCAGGGTGCACAGGCCAGGGATTTCGGGATTTCAGGATCGAGTGTCAGCCCGTGCTGGTGAGTACGCAGGTGAGGCCATCCTGAAAGATGGGCTGAAATCCATGCTCAGTCTTCAGTCCTGAGGCTGCCTCCCATCACCTCTCACATTCATCAGCATTGTGGCATGATGGTTTCCGACTTTGGCCCCAATCCTTTTCCTGTGGGGAAAGACCTGGCCTTCTTTGTCCCAAGGACTCATCTTTCCTTCCAAAAATCCCCTACCTACCTTCCAGATTTCATCCCAGATTGAATGGCTGCTTGTTTCAGCAAGAGCCATCTGTACTATAACAAAAATATTCATCTTAATTTTAGAGTATGAAACACTGCGAAAGTCGAAGCCAGGTATATTTTGCAGTTATGGCAGAGCTGGCTGGAGCAGTCTCAAAAATGGCATTGCTGTCAGAAATGATTGCTGGAATATGAAAACATCAGTGTGGCAGATATTGTGGAGTTTTGGGGACCGTTCAGCTGCCTCTACAATTGCTTCCAATGGAGAAATTGTTAAACAGGAACCCATTACTTAATGCCATACAGTATCAGTGTGTACCCAGGATGCTCAGTTACAGCAGAGCAAGCACAGTGAGAGCCAGTTGCTGTGCCTGGGAGTGCTGGGTGCATGCCCTTGGCTGGTGCCAAACCATGGGCTGCCCCCCCCAGGGTTCCTCAGAGGGCACACGCTGTTGTCCCCCCCTTCTGCATTTACAACCTTTGTTTCATCTCCTAACGCTGCCCCACACAGCGACAAAGTGGCTAAATATGGGACTTAGACTTATCCATAGTGTGAAGTTGATGATTTTTGCCTCGGCCGGGACACGCAGGGTGCTCTGGTGGCTGTAGGAGCAGAGTGTGCGGGAACGGGAGTTGTGATGCTCCCGGGCACTTGGGAGGGCTGGTGCAGCCCCAGCTCTCCATGGCCAGCAGAGCAGGGAGGGGAATGAGGATACGTGCCAGGCTTCTGCATCCTCAGCTCCCACGCTGGGTGGCAGGGAGGAGGTGGCGTGGCACAGCAGGGCTGCCCCGGCCCTCTCACCGGCAGTCAGTGACAGACAGCTGGCAGGCAGGGAAATCACGGCGGGGCATGGTGAGCCTCCCCTTGGCTCCAGGGAGGAGAGGCAGGGTATAACGTGAAACATCAGGCAGGCATATCGTTTGACTTTATCCCTTCGTGAGGCCACTTTGTGGTCTCTGTCAATCCTGGATGACAAGATATGTAGATGGAAGCTAGCATTTGCTCCGTGTCTCAGTTTGCCCGCTCCAGCCATGTACAGAGGCTTAAAGTGCCTTGAGAACAGGGACAGAGACAGCTCCTGCACCAAAATATGTCACTGCTGGCTGATGCAATCCAGGCAAGAGACAAGGAGACTTAAGACAGTGCATGAAAAAATGCCATTAGACTCGCCTTTAAACCTTGCCTTCAGGCTTTTGGACTTAAAAATAACACACACCGTTGGCCATTTATGTTTAGCTCACTGGGGGCTTTCTTTCCTGCAGGAATGTGAGGATTAGATGGTCTTCTCTGCTTGTTCGGTGACTCCACCAGCACCCTGAGAAGCGATCATGTTCTCCTCTCCTAAAGCCTGGGCTGGATTGGCAGCAGCGAAGCAACAGCAGATGCATGAATGAGATTCCAGTGCGCCGTGTCCCGTCCAGGCGGGAAGGAGAGGATCGCTGTGCAGGACAGGCTCTGTGGTGGGCTGGAGCAGGACCTCTGAGCCAAGCAAAGACCCCAAGAAAAATGTGGGTGGCATTCAGCTCCATTTTATAGGCAATGAAACCTTCTGATTGCAATGCCCTGATTTCTGAGGGTCAGATCCAGCTGCCTGGCCGAAATACGTGACAAGCTGCCAGCAGGTTTCAGTGGAGTGAAGTGACTGCAAATGACAGTAGGAAGTGGCTGCAGAGGTTTGTTAATCGAGAAAGTGTTAGAAAGGCAGGTGCTTAGCAGAATGTAGAAAAATCATCAGAGTAGAGAGGTGTAACACTGTGCTGCAGTTGGAGCTAGGACTGGAGCTGTGGCTGGGGATGTTGGCGGCCCAGAAACCTCAGTCTGCTCTCAGAGCTGAGTCTGAGCTCTCTGTAATACATCAAACCAGGGTGTGGGATAAAACAAGCTATGGTTCCAGTGCTGGCTCCCCTCCAGTTCTTCTGCAGGACAGACACTTGAATCTGAAAGACACAGCCCCTGGCCCCAGTTTAGGCAGCAACTTGCTCTTTGATTGAGTGGTGAATATACGTGTGCAGTCCTGAGGCACAATCCCTCAGCCTGACAAGACAGAGCAACTAAAAGCAATCTCCTCCTTCCCCATGGAGAAGAGGCTGCCCAAAATGGGCAGCTCGTTTCTGGGCATCCTGGGCAGGAGTCAGCATGTTACACAAGGGGCAGAGCGAGGTCTCAGACCCCACTGCCAAGTACCTTGGCTGGTGCTAGCACCTCCTGGTCTCTCTGGTGTGCACCTTGGGGCCTGGAGAGCTGTCATTAGCCAGGACATTTCAAAGAAAGAAAAGTGTTTCCTGAACCCACTGGCACACTTCTTTCTTTTTTTTCTTTTTTTTTTTTTTTTTTTTTAATTTTAATTAAGCAGGGTTTTGGCCAAATAAAAATTTGGGGATGGTGGGGAAGATAGAAATAAAAGAGGAGGTTTACTAGAAAAACATCCACACAACCTGAGAGCAGGTTTACTTCTGAGAGTAAACCTGAGATGCAGGTTCCACATCACAGAAGACAACTTTGGCACAGGGAGAGAGACTTGTGTCTTCATCTCTCAGGGGATGGATGAGTGATGGAGCAATGCCCCAAAGTAAACCTGCTATGCCTGGAGACGGTCTTGCAGATAAAGGGAGACAAATCTTGTTCAGAAGGAATTTCATTAGCAGGGACAGTAAGGTAGGACTAGGTGCTGGCTGCTGTGCTGGGTACTGATGGGCTTTTCCTAGGTGGTACCAGCCCTCTGTCCTCCTGCAGGAGTGGTCCAGACAGCAAGACACAGGGATGCAGCAGCAGACACCGCTGAGCTCTGGTCTGTGCATGTCAGGATATGATTCACAGAAGCACTGGGCTTCCCCAGAGCTGGGGAAGTGGTTTCAGCCCAGATAATGCAATACCTCCCCATCCATCACAGCAGCTCAGGACATCGGTGTTGCCTGTCAGAAGCTGCTGAGATTGCCACGACTTTCTCCTTCAGACAGTTTCAGGCTTTCCTAGTGCCTCCTACCTGGGTCATTTCACCTGTTTTGGGGTCTAGCCAAAATACTTCTGTGGTTCCCTTCACACTAACGCTTCTTAACACATTTCACCTCCACCTGTGAGAAGCGCTGATGCTGTTACCTTTGCTTCACAGGGTCTCCTAAGGTGCGCTGCTTTTGGAGGCTCTGTTATGGTATCACTACCACACATGAGCAATAGCCTCCTCCAGACCACTGGATTACATTGAGGTAGGCAATCTTCCTCCAAAGCTGCTTCAGCCTTCTATGATCTTTACAGAGCAACTTGTTAAGTGTAGGACATAGCATAGGACATCAGGGCAGTGGTCCTTAAAATATGCTTGTTAGAGAAGGAACTTTTGCAAAGTTGAACTTGAGGTGAGAGGAACACATAGCTCAGATGTCAAATGCCATACTGAAAAAGTGTTTGGTGGTGAAATAAAGATTGGCAAACCCTCTTGTGATGGCTGGTTTAAGAGATCAAATATTGCCTTCGGGCTAACTGTAAAAATGTGGAGCATCTAAAGACACATGGGGGCTGGTGAAAGAGGAAAGTGGTGGGTGATCATTCATACCAATCTATTAATGTTGGAAATAATTTGAAACAAATTAGCAGTGGAAAAGAGTAAAAAAAAAAAAAAAAGTAGGAAAGAACAACCTCTAGGTATTGCTAATATTTCTTGTCCTCTATGAGTGAAAAATTTTCCTTGTGAAAAATTTGATTCCCCAGCCAAACAAGAATATGTAATTGTAATTAATGTGGAGAAAAAACTGTTGGTTGTCATCATTAATGATAATATATTAGTACTGGATGTTCTGATGAGGGCCTTCTGTGGTCAAGTAAACATGCCTGCAAGGCTTAGCTATAGTCTCTTCCTTTTTGAGAGTACATAATTACATCTAGAGAGACCTATTGCACCTTTAATCATGATAAATTATTATTGCTATTCTTCTGACACTAGAGTTGCCTATCCGCTGAGCAGTGGTAGAGATCAAGACACTTGGTAGGTGGTTCCTTAGCAAAGTAGAAATCACTACCACCATCTGAGTATATCATTAATGTGTTTTATTTCCACACACCTTCTCATCTCCTGGGTCTGAGCTGACCAAATGACACACATGATTTTCTTTTCTTCTGACCTCCCAGCCCATTGCCAAGATGCAGTTCCCAAAAGGCAAAGCATGAGGAGATGGTCTATCACAACCATTGACTCTACTTTCAGGATGAAAGGAGGTAGCTCACCCAGCAGGTCTTCACAGGACTCAGTGCCCCATGGAGATTCATAAAACCTATGTTGAACCATTGCACCTCAGGACACCTGCAGAGGTATTTACCAGAACACTTTCTCTGCTTGCGAGGGGAAGAGGTCATCTCTGCCTCATGGGTCCTTTGCAGAAACTAGCTTGAGGAACAGTAAAACCTCCTGGTGATCCCTCTGTATTTATGCAGATTAACTCTTAATGGGGAAAAAAAGAACTTCAGAGTAATTTTTCTGGTCACCTTTCTGATTTACAGATACAAAGTTTTATCCAGTGGTACCTATTAAAATATTTCTTGAGAGCTGTTGGGGTGGCACTGTTCAGGCAGGCCAGGAAGCGTTCAGAGAAGCAAACTGGCTTTCTCAATGCAAATGAGTCCTCTGAGATAGCTGCAAAGCTCTTTCTTGTGGGCTTTGTTAAATACCATGGTCAAATGGGCCGTTATTTGCTCTCTGTACTGACTGTACATGCTGAATGCACACCCTGGCATGACGTTATGCTGTTTGTCCAGACTGCAGGTTGGGCCCTAAAATTAAATGAGCGCAGACGCACTGAGCTTGCAAAAAAAAGAGATTCAGAAACCACTTTCAGCTGTACACCAAGTTACACAGGTATGGGCCTTGCTTGGGCTGCATTTGCCCTTGTTTTCCACTGGCGTAGCCCTGATGACTTCACTGCCATATAAACAGGGTAAGAATCACATGGTAAGTGTCTACATGCAGGACTTGAATATACAATAGCCGTGCAATATGTCTGCTTCTAAAATCAGGCGTGTTTCCTTCAAGCACTGTATGGAAGAGACTAGAGAGGCACAGTCCTGAGTGGGTCTGGAGCTCTCTGCTTTGGTCTGCTGCTGGGACAGGAGCTAAGCAAGCTATAAAGCACCAGAAAGCCCTTAGCTCACTTAAAAGGAAAGCGATAATCCCTCAATGGCTAGGGAAATCAGAGAGGCAAAACCCTGTGGGTGAAGTCCCAATTGAGCAAAGTGTCCCACCATGGGTCAGCACATTGTCTACCCTAAAATACCGATACCAGCCTGGCAATGATGTGCCTAATGTTGAGTATGAGCATTTTCCCAGCCCAGTGCCCGTGCAAATAAACAGTCCCACAAGAAAACATCGCTGAGAGTTACTCAGCCTTGCTCGCCTTGAGACAGCAGGGACTGTACTGACAAGGCTTGAGCCAGTCTGCCAGCCAGGCTCTTTCAAGCCCAAACCACTCATGCACAGCTGTAGAGAGCTTCTCCATGCGCATTTCTGCCGGACAAGGTGGTCAGGCTGTGGTGGTTTGGGGCTAGCGCGGGGCGACTGCCACACTGGAGAAGTTGCGGCATCCATGTTGGAGCTGGGAAGAGCTGGTGGAGTGAAAAAAATTTCCATTGCTCTGAGCCTCAGCTCCCCTATGGCATCCAATTGCAAATTGGAGCTAGGCAAAGAGAGATTGTTTCTCTGCATTCATGGTTGCTTTTTGTCATATTTTCAGCATTGGTTCACATCCTGTTCTTTTCACTGTACCTTTGAACTCCGCTCTCCCTGTCCCTTCCAAGCCTGATGCAGTGAGGATGCTCTGCCCTGCCAGGGCATTTCATTTGGAAATCTCCCTGCCCTGAGTCCCTGAGCCAGCCCCCTGCACGGGATGAGGGTACATAGTGACATTTATTTGCCGCAGGGCAGCAGGGCTTGTGGCTCTGGTTTGCTCCTGCTTGCCTGCACATTCCCGCCAGGGATAACAGTATTGTCTCAAGGAGCGGCAAGCGTAGGTATGGGATCAGGAAACTTGTTTGGTCATGCCATAATCACAGCAGGAACTCTCTCTGCTGTTATCACGCAGTGCTACAGAGTGGCTTCCCTAATGCAGTGGTCCTTCCAAGACCCGGCCAGCGCCAAAAGGCTGCCAGCGTGGGACCAGGGACTCCAGTGCAGCAGAGCTACCCAGAAATTGCTCAGGCTATCCTCCCTGTGCTGACAGCCACGTTTGGCTTCTTCGGGGTTCCCATAAAAGCATGGAGGGAAGGGAAAGAGTGCAGGGGGAAACCTGTGCATTTGTTGCAGCTTTCCCCCCAGCTGGCCACTGCTTTGAGGCTGGAGCCAGCCTCTCCCTTGCAAGCAGCGCTGCATACAGATGATATACCTTGCCATGTTGTAAACCTCAGTGAAGGGGTTTTTGACTACCCATGAGCCTGTACAGGGAACATCAGAGCCTCCAGGAAGAGTGCCTTGGCACTGGGCCCTTTAGAGAGCACCCATTGGACAGGAGGTGCCTGTGCTGCCTTATCCCAGCTACAGCCAGCGTTCCTGTGCTCATGTTACCTGCTCATGAGTGAGCTTTGAGAAGGCTAAGTCAAGGTTTTGGGCAGCTTGAGGGGTTCAAAGCAAGATATAAACTTCAGCACAGTTTTTGCCACCCCTCCAAAGCCTGGCTGGTGCTGCCTTCCTGGTTTCTGATCAGGAGCAAAGGCAAGTGCCAGGTCTACTCTGCGCTGCAGCCCTTCGCACGGAGGGTGGCCTGTTTCAGGCAGCAGCAACCAGGAGCAGCTAATTAACCCTGGCCTTATTTGAAATAATTGCTATGCAAAACAGATTCACGCCAGGCTGGTTAATGCATGCCCTGCTCTGCGGTCGGTCTTCTCCTGGTGTTCCTGGATGGCTGGGGTTCCATGGTGGTTCCTCTGGACCTCTCCTCTGGAGGGTTTTTTTCCATACAGAGGAGCTGGGAGGGTTAAAACTCACACCCTGAGAGTTGCCCTGTGCCTCCCTGCCATCCACCCCATGCATGTGTGACATGATGAGACAAGAAAATTAAACAGGAGTGGGGATTTCTGATGGCAGTTGAGCAGAAGGAGGGACTGGTCTTTAAAGATTCTGGATTCAGGCTCATTTCTGCACTGCCTGTTCAGAGGAAGTGTCTCCAGGTATTTCCAAGCCTGTTAAAAAAAAGCTGGTGAGCTTAGCAGCTGTGTTTCAGTGTTTTGTCTGAGACCTTGCTCACCATGAAAATACTGTGATATCCAAAAATACAGGGGTGAGCCAGCAGTTGAAAGCCTTGGAAAGCTTTGGGTTGGGTCCAAGTGTGGGCAAATTGACCCTGGGCTGTTGCTGTTGCAGCACCAATTTTCTCTTTCTCTTTGGTACCCTTGGGGCTGCTGTGGCTGGCAGGATCTTTACCGACCTCCCCCAAATCCAAGAACAAACAGAGTTTTTTCATCATGTGAAAACTGCTGTGATTTATTGCAGAATAACCTACCGAAAGGGGGTGGAGGAACTGGGCAGGACAGGGGCGGTCACCGTGTCCTGGGCAGGGGCTGAAAACAAAGGGGACAAGAGGCTTCAGTGCAGAGCTGGGACACTGAAACAGTACAGATGCAAGGTGTACGTCTTTGGTTCAGCAAAGAAAGTTGCTGACTTCAGTTTTGGGTTGCAGGACTGAGCCCAGTGCAATTAAAATATTGCAGAGGAATGGGCAAAGACTGTCATGGGAAGTAAAGCACCATTGCTTGTTTGCTTTTCTCCCAGTATACTGCAATGAGTGTTAGCAGCTAAGCAGCATCTCATGGATTTGTCCTGCATGTGAGGCATTGCCAGCATCTACAGGCCCTTCTTGTATATTATTTTACAATAAATCACAGCAGATCTTCTTCCAATGGAAACTCTCTGTTTGTTCTCGGATTTAGGGGGAGAGGCATGCTGGGGGCTGGCTGGGCCAGGATTGAATGTGTTTGCACATTCCCTCCCCTTATAGGATTGAATCCCTGTCAGCCCAGTGATGGATGCACTGCTGAGCCAGTATATATCTGATAACCGGAATCATTAACTAAATTGTTGGAGGGTCAGGGGTCGGAGGGCCAAATGCTGTTCTTGCTCCCAGTTTTACAAGGTTCCTTTGTCACATTGTGTGCGAACGCAAGTCATGTAGACAGGGAAAGCCACTGCAGAGTCTTGCAGTTGTGGCCGAGACATGGGGGGGTGTGACAAGCAAGGGGCAAGCTGTTTGCACAGGGACAGGGAGAAAATTGTGGGGCTTGGGTTGCTCAGCCACTGGATCTGCCGTATCTTTGGAAATGAATGCAGGATTTCTCCAGACTCGCAACTTCATTTGAGAATGGCATTTGCCTTTCCTCTCTGCAGAAGGAGAAAGGGCACTGTGGTTGCACTGGCTTCCCCGACCCATCTTCCTCGCCACCCTCCCCCTCCTCCTCCTCCTCCAGGAAAGGCCTTTTATGGGATGCAGCCCCTCTCCCCGCTCCGTCAGGGCCTCCCTGCAATTTCTAGCTGTTGCACACACACCCATCAACTTTTCTGGAAAATTGCCCTCCATTTACTTACATCTGATGCACAAACATGTGTGGATCCTGGGGAGACAGCTACTCTCCCAGGCAGATGTCTCCAAGTGTTAAAAAAATAATCAGCTGCAAGCTGGGATGCTCCTATTCATCCTGGAGGGCAAACTGCAGCGGAAAGAAAGGGATGTGCCCATATCCTGGCTCTTTATGGAGGGTCTGTTGCTAAAGAGACTGTTGAACCAGATTCAATGCACCACTGAGGCATCTAAGAGGGGATTTAGTGACTTAAAATTTGCCTGCAGGCACTGATACACACTTTGTGAACAAATGGCTGCGATCCTTGAAGAGGTTATCAGGCTGCTAAAAAAGAGGGAAGAAGCAATCAGCTCATGTTGGGTCAGACAAGAGGGAACAGGATGAAATGGCAGCGGGAGCTTCAGATGGACCCAAGACGTGGAGCAAAACCCCGAGGATTGAATTCCCAAGCAGAGACGTGCACTGCCCAGCACCTTCGGGAAACATGTTAGGAAAAGTTCAGAGGGGAAATGTGTAATATTAAGTACATCCATTTCAGTGACCAAAATACTTTTGCTCATTCTTCAGTGTCACAATAAGACATTTTTGGCATAGCTTATTTAGACAGCTGCCTGCAAATATTCAGGTTGAGTCCTTTTCTGTCAGAAAAAAGGAAAAATAAAGAAAAGGAAAGGAAAGGAAAAGAAAGTGCCATTTCTTAAAAAAATTGAAACTTTCTGTGGGAACATAGAGCTTTCAACCAAAAGTGACTTTGCAAGAAGTTACACTGGCACTTTCCTGCCAAAGTCGAGATATTCTCTCAGCCTTTTCCCAGAGCATCTTTCCTTTTTTATTTTCTTTTTTTGTCTTTTTTTTTTTTTTTTAAGTAGCTTTTCATTAATTTTTAATGCATATTCTATTACAAACAGCAGTGCAGTTCAGAAAAGACTGAGCCTGGAATGAGGAGCATTGATTGTATTGGTGGAGAATGTTCTGACATCTGAAGTCCCACTTGTACCTCTGGAAGGAGATTTCAAGCATTTTTTTTTAATTACATTTTGGTTTGGAACCAATATTTCAAGCTCAGAAAAGTTTCAAAATCACATAAATTCCCCTGCAAAGGAAATCCCGCATAGATTTACTCATTTCCCCTGCAGACCGGTGAAATGTGTCATCAGCAGTGCCACTGCCAGGCAGAGGGGTGAGGAGCTGCAGAGCTGGCAGAAAGCCACTTATGGGTTCTGGGGAATGGGAAAGCCTGTGAGAAAAAAAAAAACAAAAACCATCAACAACCTCCAAACATCAATGTTCTTAAATCAAAAAGCCGCAGGTATCTGAACAGAGGACAGGAGATCTTGCCCCTGGTGCAAATACATCAATATCCACTTGACTTAGCATCAAAATGATTGCAGAGAAAATTCCTTGGGGAACATCTGTGAGGAGCATGAAAGGCAGCGGGGTGTAGTGACCCTGTTAGCATCCTCCATTGAAAGGGGTGCCTACAGGTGGCACAGCAAGGACCTTTTCTGAGTTTGATGCAAATAATGCCCAATGCTGTTTGTGGCCTGGGTTCTGGCTTCGGAGGGCTGTGCTGCAGGTTTGTGACTGTATTAAGCCGACTTCTTGCTGACCTTTGAAAGGAGACAACCTGGCTGCAGTCCCTGGGGAGGTGTAGGCAGAAATGGAAACAGGAGATGGCTGGAGGCAGACCCCAGGGGATATCCAGCTTCATGACACACTGCGGTAGAGAGAAAAAGATGCTGAAAAGCAGAATATTCAGAGGTGCTTTTCTTCAGCTGCTCTTGGCATGACTCCACTCCCAGACATGTCAAAGGGACATCGGGAAGCCTCGCTGCAGACTGCCCAGCACGGTGACACAGTTGTAAGGAAGGAGAGTCTCTGCAGAGGGGATAACAGCCACAGGACCAGTGCAGGCATGAAGTGGAGATCAGATTAGAGGGGACCCAAATTCCTGGGCAGTAGAGCACTTGCCAAACAGGTTCTCTCACCTGCACCACCAAAATTTGAGGGCTTCTGTGGACACGGTGCCTGCACACCACAATGTCTTTGGAAAGCGATGCTGCAAGGCCGCGGCCCATGCCAGGGGCTGGTCCCACACCAGCAGCACTGAGCTGGGCATGCTCTGCGGTCAAAGGCAGGCTGGGCATCCATCCCCCATGGCTGGCTCCAGACCCAAACACGAGCCCAGACCCAAGGAGCAAGCCTGGGAGTGTCTCTGTATGGGCAGAAACCAAGCAGGTGTTCTCAGAAGGTCTCGTTGACTCTCCATCAAGTAACTCAGCTTCTGGATACGTGGGGGAAAGGCAGAAGAAAGAAGCTGCGCTAAAGACTGGCCTCATGCAGTAAGTTTTTTGCACATTTTCCTCTCCTATGGCTTTCTCCCTCTTAGGTAAGATCCTGCACAAAGAGCCCTTTGGCTGGCTTACTCGACAGGAGATTCACGGCTGGATGGTGTCCCAGTCCCGTTGCAGATGTGTGGGCTCAAAACCCTCCCCACTTGACTCCCTATTTGGGAAACCACCTTGAGGTCACTTGGGAAATTTGGCACCTCAAGGTTTCAAAGTTGTAGCTGACTTAGAGGTGTGTAGAAGCTGCTGCTGCGAACTTGGTTTCTGAGACAACCACACACATCACCTCTGACATGAGAGCTGACTAATGCCGTCTAGGCCGTTGCTGCAGTATTTGCTGAATCACTACGCTCCTCTCCCTGAGATGGGTCTTTTTTATTATTTATAGTGATAAGGAAGACATGTTTCTTGTGTTTGCAAGCCATGGACTGCTCTGTGGCATTCAATTAGCTTTGCAGGAGAAGGCTGCTTGGTTTCCCGTCCAGATTAAAAGCAACAAATATTAAATGTTCCTTCTTCTGAGAATTGAATGATTTACAGCAGGGTAGTAGAAAGGTGTGAGTATTCCTGGGGTGTGCAAAGACTTTACTTTTTACAAGGGAAATGATTTGACAACCAAACAGACTCCATGCTGTGACCCCTTTTAATGACATTATTCAGTGGATCGGTGGATGAAATGGTAAATTGCCCATCTCTGGAGTCAGCCAGCTGTGGGCAAACGATTCTTAAATTGTCATCTGAGATGCAACACTGCACAGAGGGCAAGAAAACACTTACTTCCAAGCAAGCTAATAATTCCCAACAAGGAATTTGTTTGGTGAACATGAGTGAGGTCCCTGTAAATTCCTTGGAACTATTGACTATGGGCTTGGGTTTTTCTTGGTGGGTTGTGGGTAGGGAGTTTTGTTGGGGTTTTTTTTTTTTGCTCGTTGTTGGAATTTCAGGTGCATTCTGATGGGAAATGCAGGCTGTGGCATATTTTTCTGTCCCCTGATGAACCAAATAAAACTCCATGAACGATCTGCATTTCTGCATTAAAAGAGGACTTTCTGTAGCAGGAAAGACAATTCAGTGGGAATCAATAATTGCGCCCAGGGGATAGAAATGGGGGATGAACTGAGCTGCTTGGGGACCATGTGGAAGAATAAAAAGAGAGAAAGAATATAATAATAATAATGCAATCAGCATAGTTTCTCAGGCAGTCCTGCATTTTTACATGAAGTCGCTCTGCCAAAAGTGACAAGCCATGAGTTTGATCTGCCTCATGGTCCTCTGGTAAAATAAATATTACCATGGCTCAAGTGAAGATTTGGTTCTTACCTCTGGCTCCAGGACACTAGCATGTCATTACTCTGGGACATTGACATGTCATTGCTCCAGGACTTTGAGATGTCACTGCTACAGCTCACAACCACTCTGGAGTCAAAGGGAACAGGGAGCTGTGCCATTAGCTTCCTTGGAGGTAAAGGAAAAAGCAGACCTCAAAGGCATAACATGCTCTTGTCTGAACACCATGAAGTGAGCAAAGCCCAACAGGCTGAATTCAAGTGAGCCTTAACAACGTATGCAGTTTCTGGAGGACATTTCTGTCCTGTGATTAACTAAACCCAGCTTGGGGAAGGAGCTGCAGCTGGACAGTGATTCCTGTGGACAGAAGGACAATTCTAGAAATGTGGCCAGTATAGATCCAATGTGCTCTTTGTCTGGTTTCCTACCTCTAAAACTGGAGGTGAGACCATGTGTGGCCAAAACCTGGGCCCAGACTGGGGTCCCAGAAGCCCTTTGATGTGTAAGTTTTCTGTCCTAATGAGTATCAGGCCAGGTGCTACCTAGCTGGGGGGGCTAGTGGGCTTTTCTCCCTGTCCCTGGTGCAAACCACAGGTGCTCCTGGCTCTTCTCCACCTGGGGCAAAACCAGAGGCATGGCAGGGTGAGTGGAGCTCTTGGCCTTTGTCCTGGGATGGAGGGAAGGAGGAAGGTGGCTGTCCGCTCTGCACCCCACAGGTTGAACACAGAGGGAAGACTGCATGGGAGGCTTTCTTTGAATGCTGAGCTAAAAAACACATTGTGGAAAGGAAACCTCTTTCTTCAGTGAGCAGCTCTGGCAGTCAATGTCCTACATCCTGAACCTCCTCGCCCCAGCCTTCTCTCAGAGCTTTGGGGCCTAAAAGCGTTGCCGTAACCTGGCATGAATAGTGCAGATTTTAGAAGGTGACTCATTTTTCCTCCAGTGTTTGGGTGCTGTTGGTGTTTTTCTCCTTTTCCTTTTGAAGGGCATTTGAAAAGCTCCTATGCTAACGACTCAAGCCTGCTCCTCTTTCAGCTTTTGAGTCAATACCCCTCCTTGAACACGTGACGGACTCAAAACACCACAGATCGCTCATCACAGGACTATCATCAGACCTGTCCTGGCTGGCCAGGGATCCTGTCTGGGATGCCAACCCCCATGTCCAGTGCAGTACCCACCCCTGAGTTGTTTCTCTGCCCCCATGTTGTGTTTTCATCACCTTTATCAAGCTGTGCCATCTCTGAACAGAACTTGGGTATTTCGTCAGGCTTCACATCGATAAGAGGCTGTTTTTCCATTTTTTTAAATCCATTGTTTGTTCTTTATTCACTTCCTTCTCTTGATTCCATCTGCTGCAGAAACAAGCCACTGCATGGTGGCTCCTCTGAGCTTCTGGAGGAGCTGTGCACTTGGGCAAGGTGCAGCCATGTCCCCCACCCTCCCACAGAAACCATCAGCTCTTTGTTCAGTGGTGGCGACCTCCCATGGAGGTGCTTTCCCAGGACCTGCTGCCAGGAGGATCTCGGCTGCAGAGGAGTCTTCAGTTAAACTCATCCCAAAGTGCCTGGTTTGGTCACAGGCCCTTTCCAGAGTCTGAGGAAAAATGAAACGTAATCAGTTTTTGAAATTGTTTGTGGGAGACCAGGTCTCATGCTGAATTCCAGGGCTATATGTTATCCATCACGGATGTAAGAAGCACACCAGCAATACAAGGACAGGGGAGGAGGGCAAACCTTAGAGGCAGTCTCTTAAGAATCTGAATCTCTCCTTAATTTTAGCAAAAAGGACTGAGAGAGTCTGATATTTACACTTTGAAAGGGTAAAAATGTTCAGTGCTACTGGGATCTTGAACATTACCAAAGGAATAGGTGGTTTGAGAGTTAAGGACAAGCATATTTGAACCAGAAGAAAAGCACACAACTGAACAATGATGGTGACTAGTTATTGGGACAAAGAGAAAGAGGCACTCCATCTCCTGGTGTCTTCAGAGCAATGTGGGCTTTAGTGAAACAAGCTACTGAGCTCAAGCGATTGAGCTCAGTGATCTGGGTAAATCCAGATTTAGCAATGCCTTCTGGCTATAAAAGCTATGACCCTGCCGGTTCTCACAGTTTACCAGTGGGAAAGGGCTGAATTTGGTAAACTCAGACATAAATGTCATGTGCTATATTTATACAGACCAGTGCAGCATTCTCCTTGTAGGGGAGCAGCCCTGTCCCCATGTGGCAGCAGTCACTCATCAAATGGTGGCAGCAGGTCTGGGATGGGGGGCCACCCTCCAGGAGGGCAGCTGGAAGCCATCCACAGCTGTCCCAGGGTAGTGGTGGTGCTGGCGTTCCAGACTGGCTTCTCCACTCCCAAGAAAGCTCAGAGGCAGAGAGGGAGGCTTTTGTGCACCCATAAAGGCACCTCTAAGAAGCCCAATGTCGGCAGCATCCTGCAGCACCCGGACAGGAGCCTAACACAGAGGGGTGTGCTGTTTCTGAAGATGTCAGATAAACAGCATGCGCATTGCTGTGACCAGACCTGATAACGGTCTGCTTCATCCCACATTCATGTAAATGCAATTATCTGAACACCCAGAGACCCCTAAGCTTTACCAGCCAACCGCACCACCCCTAGCCCACTGATCCCTGCAATAACAAAAAACCAAATGGGTTAAAACGCGACAAGAAATATAAGCTTTGTAACTCCCCAAACCCAGTTTGATTCCAGGGTGTTGCTCTTGCAAGACAGAGGACAATTTCCAGTGTTTGCCTGGAAGACAGCTTCACCTCCTGAGCAGAAACCCCTGCATTCTCCCGCAAGGCACACACATGGGTGACCAGAAATGCTACCCCAAGCCCAAAGCTGAGCTTGGGCACTAGTTTTTTGTAAAACTGATGGTATTAACCAGACCTCCTATGAAAGGATCTTGAGCATGGAGAGTAACGTGGGGAGCGGTGTGAAACCCATCAGGGAGAGTAACCAGAGCAGCAGCATCGCTATGGCAATGGAGATAAGGGGCAGCCCTCACACCACAGCTGATGAGTGACATGTTTTCTAGCCCTTTCAATGCCTTCAAGTGTTTTCCTTCTTGACTCAAACTAGAAGTAGCACAACTTAAAAACAATTAATGTCCCCTTGGAGGGAAAAAAAAAAAAGCAGCAATTTTTCCTTCTATTTTTAAGTCTCACTTCACCACAATAGCTCCAATATTTCACTCCTGACTCAAAGGCAAAGTCCAAGGGAGCAGGATATGCTGTAGGGTATCTCTCTTGCCACACTATTCGTGTTATTTTCAAGTTCCTCTCTCCCGGGTTGATCTTGGCAGCAGATCACAGTGCCGGCGCAGCACAATGTAAACCGGAGCCATTGTTACTCCATCTCCCGCTCCTCATCGCTGCAACAACATTTCCCCACATGCCTCCCAGCGAATTGTTGCTGTGTCCCGTCCCGCTTCCCCTCCCCTCCAAAATCCATTAGGCTGCTGCAGTTCAGCTATTCATCTAGCCCCCTTGGAGGCACCAAAATAAAACAGTTTCCCTTTGTCAGCTGACATTATGCAGGGCTTTGACGAATGGTCTCAGTGACAGCAGTAAGCAACCGTGCTGTGGGGCTGCCTGATGTTTCATGTCGTGTGTGCTGAGTGGGCAGAAAAGGGTAGTAGGGACGCGAGCAGCTATTGAAACAGCCTTAAATTGCTTTGTCCCCTTCCATCACCTGGCAAAGGCACAGCGGTGGTGGAGGGCCAGGGCAGTGAGCCCTTCACATGGGATTGGCCTATCATGCTGTCCAAGGAGCATACCAGGGTTTGGACTGACATAGTCAGGGGTGGGTTTTGCTGGTGGAGCCAGAACTGAGGATGAGTCGTGATACCAATGGAGAGCTGAGGGCCTCAGTCTTCATCAATGGGGACTGGTCAATGGCAGCAGATGTTGTCTGCTGGGGCTTTTGCTTACAAATTGGTGCTAATGAGGCCCTGATGTACGTAAATATGATGTATATATGTGTATGCATGTGGGATCGCTCCTTCAACAACACAAAGCCAAAGGGCACTACACAGCATCAGCACGGTGCTGAACCTCAGCTAACCCACCTTGCTTCTCATAGGTGCACATTACCCTGGCCCCAGCAGCTGCAGCAGAAGGATGCTCAACTAGCAAAGCTAGCCCCATCCCTGCAGAAATCCTCAGAGCCATGCTCTGCCCACGCTGGTGGTGGACGGTACCCAAGATGGCCTGGGAGCAGCGATAAAAGTGACGTCCGTGGGAGTTCGCCAACTTCACTGAAACAGGATCAAGTCTTCTGTCACTTGGCAACCTGCTTTATCAACGTGAACTTGTATCTCTCTCTGCTGCTGTTTTTCCAAGGGCTATTCATGGTTCAAAGCTGTAGACAATACCGTTCCTTTCTTCACTCACTGCCACCTAGTTATCTCTGGCAGAGTGTGACTCTGGAGAGAAGCAATTTGAGAGAGGAAATACATTGGAGATGGAAATAGCATGGAAGATACAACAAGGACTTGACTTTCTTGTTTCTATCTTACTCAAGATTATGTTTCCTGACTGCATCCCCAAAGTCATTCCAGTTGTTCTAAAAATTATGAAAGAAACAACAAAAAAAAAATTTCATGCACATTGCAGAAAATCCAGAATGACTCTGCTGATTTCCACAGTGTGGAAGTGGGAAATGGCAGTTGGCACTTGGCCCTTGGCTAAAGCATGAAATATAGGGAAGGTCTAGGGCCATGGAAGAAAGAAACACTGTGTCCCAATCAGATACCCACATGGCAATATTTCTGTCAGCATCCCAGTTCATAGCCCATTGAAAAGCCCATCTCGGTCTCTGCAAACATTCAATGTCATAAAAATTCAGTAGGTGGACAGAAAAATATTAAAATGGAAAATTCTACAAATAAGACTATGGCAAGACAAGTTTAGCTGGGAGAAAGGACTGATGAAACCCAAAGCCATAGGTGTCAAATCATGAGTGTACTCCCCTTCCCTGGAAGTCTGCTGGATCAGTTCACCAGTATGGCAAGGAAGTTTGTCTTCTCATCCTGGGTTTACCCCAAGTTTCCTAAGTTTACACTGGAAATTGGCTAAGAAGGTCTCACAGGTTTCATTCATGGAAAGGTGAAACAAAATAAGTGCACATAAACACAGGACAACTTTTGTAGTAAGGGCTTTGCAATCTCAGCAAAACGTGTCTTGAAAGACTAAAGTTATCCTCCCATGGGTAAATCTCATCTGATTGATTTGATTTTCTGAAATATGTATACATAGACATCAGGTGATAAGCTTGTAATGAACTAACAAAAAGGCATAATGAAGAATAAACAGAATAGAAAGAAAATGCCAGGAAAGTTGTAAAAACAATAACCTTGAGAAACAACAAAAAAATCCAATCGGATTTTTCCCCACTTAGCTGACCTACAACAATTAAGGCTAAAAGGTCACCTAAGCCCTGGTGGGAGAGCACAGTGGCTCTGCTTGGAGTGGTCCTGTGAGGCTGGAGGGGGCTCAGGGAAGCACCCCGTGGGGCAGAGCTCCTGCCGCTGCCCCACCGCCCGGGACCCTTGACACCGTCCAGGACACTGGTCTACAAAGTGGCACTGGGACATGAGTTTATCCCCTCCATACTTCTGGGGCTGTGTGCTGGAAAGCCTCATGGACAGACTGGCTCTGAAGAGATCCCGGGCTGCCAAAATGCCCAAACTGAAACTTTCTGTGTATTTTGATCAAATCCAGCTTGATCACAAAGCTTTTTCCTGCCTGATCCCAAATAGATTTGCAGACAGGGATATTTATGAGAAATAAACAGCTACACTTAAACAAACACTTGCAGGCCTCTGGCTATCCTGGCAGGAAAAAAAGAAAAGAAAAAAGAAAAGAAAAAGAAACCTGAAAACAAATATTAGCAACAGATTTTTAGCAGGTGGAGGAATTATCGTATGTATCTAAGAAAGAAAACAAAACAGGCACTCCTAAATCACCAGCGTTGATTTAAACATGAGCTTTTAAATATAGTGTGTGAGCAGCAAATGAGTTCTAATTGAGTAAAGCCTGTAAACAAACAACAGCTTTCATCTGCAGCTTCGTGTGCAATACAGGCTTTGTACTGGGGGCTGGACCATGCTGCTGAAGCCCAGGCCTGGGAGTGGAGACAGGTACAGGCTCTAACCTCCTTAATGAATTTCAAGGCAGAAGCATCCTGGAGCAACGAGGAACAGCAAACCTGGACTCATGCTTCTCGGGGTCTGGATGAGCAAAGGGAGCAGCATCAGGTCAGTGAACCAGGCACATACATGCAAGGATCCTGGTGCTGTTCCATCTCGTCCAGGTGCTGTGAAGAATGAGAGCAATCTCTGGATGCAATCTTGGAGCAGTCAGCCCACAATGAGAGTCACTTTTTAAAACCACCTCTGAGAGATGTCATTTGTCTTGAAGTAAGAGAGTCAAGGGCCCTTTCCAGCATCCATGTGGGCATCTGATCCTTGCCACGTTCACTCTTCATCTTCCTGCTCTGGGTACAAGACTCGCCTCAATATCCAATGTCTATCGAGCACCGTGAAGAAGAATCTGAGGAGAAATCTGGGAAAGTGGGAGTAGCAAAAGGAGGGAAAGTGGCTGGAAGCAAGTCTCTGAAAGATAGTTGGGGTCATGGTCAGGAAAGAAAGGTTTGTTGCAGCAAAGCATGCAAAGTTAATGCTCAGCCTGTGATGCAAGAGCAGGGGAGATACAGCATGTCAGGAAATGTGTAAGCAGTGCAGATACAATCAGGCTGAAAACACACAGAGCATGCCAAGGAAGTAACCTTGAATGTCTGCTGGTATTTTTCTCTGGAAAGCAACAACAAGATATTACAAAGGGACAGAAACATGGACATGGTTGCCAGTGCTTACCTAGATACATAAATTACCTGCCCTGGAAAGGAGCATGAAAAGGAAAAGTGTTTATGCCCGGTTCCAGACCAGGGCTCCTTAAAAGGCAAGTGCCGTCTCCGCTGGCAGCGGTGCCCCGCTGAGCTGTCACAGCCAGCTGGAGTTTTTGACAGCGGGATGGTTGCATCCAGCATTAGAGTTCAGTGTTTCCACTGGGTCTCCAGGGGACAGACCATGAAAAACACCCCCTTTGCAACAGATAGACCACAGCAGCCAAGCTGTGCGTGCATTGGGCATCTGCTGCTAGGAAAAAGTAGTCCACCTTTATTCAGTTTTTATTTCCAGAAGTTTTAATCACTCTCTGCTCCAATAAATGATGAATTGCTCAGATGAGCTGAATCAGAAACTGGCAAATCAAAGGCACCCTTGTTTTGAAAACACTTGGCCCACAAACCCCAGTTTAGTACTATACCCCACAGCAGGAGAAACACAAACCCAAGCAGAATATAGCACCCGCAGCTCCTAACCCAAGTACCCAAATTTAGGCATGTAGATAGAGCAGCTTAACCCTGAGGATTGCTGGGACCCATATAGACCACCAGAGTCAATGGAAGCAGCAGGTGCTTGGAAACACTGCAAATCAAAGCACTCATTTAGGGCACTAAATATAGAGCAAAATTTAAACACCCAGGCTGGAAAATGTTGGCCATGTAGTCCCTCTGCTGCATTTCGCTGTGGATCCCGCACACCCAGGCTGCTGCCGCACGATGCCTGTAGAAGGTGCTGGGTCTTTACTCCCACCACTGCTGCTCATTAACAGGTTTTAATCCATGGTGACACAGTGCAAAGTAGGTTCTCCTCCTCCCTTTTTCAGAGGATATTGCTGCACTTGAGATAACCTCACTGGTTTATCTGTACTGAAAGCAATGTCAGCGGGCTGTCAGAACACCTCCCTGCTGACCAGCTGCATCCGTGGCGCCTCGGGGCCATGCATGAGGGTTGTCCCCATGCCACAATGTCGGGGACCCTCACCAGGCTGAGGCTGGCATCCAGGCACACCCCAGGAGCTCACCGGGGTCCAGGAAGCCAAAGCAGCACCCTCGTGCTTCCCAGCGCACGCTCAAGGACGTTGCAAGAGAGCAGAGCTCTTTACTACCAATTTTTTTCATCTTTTTTTTTTGGCTGTCATTTTATTTAAAAAAAAAGAAAAGGGAAGGGGGAGAGAAATAGAGAGGAGAGCCAGCTGATCCACACTCACCTTTTAACTTGCCCAAATGTTCAACTCCAGCGATGCCTTATTTTGCGTCCTGTTGAGAAGCTGCTGCACTCACCATTTCAGTTTGCTTTTGGGAAGTGGAGATTAGAAAATGCTGCAACAGTTGAACCTTTGGTGCCCTGCAGAGGGGCTAGCCCTGCCCGGGGGAGTTTCAGCCTCATGGAAGGCAGGCCAAGTCAGGGATGTCACCTTGCCCAGAGCAAGGGCTGGCTTGCACATCTCCTGTGCAGGCTGACTTGGGGTTTCAGCACCAAATGGCCCTTTCTTATGCCCCTTACACCTCCTTGCGAGTAAAGCACAGAGGATGTTGGAGTGTAGCCCAGTCACGTAGACATACATTAGTGAAGGGACCACCAAAGAGGGAAGAACTAAATAAGCCATGTGGCAAAAGGAGAAACAGATATAAACTGTCCCTGAATTTCTAATCCTAGAGAGGTCAGGTCTTGGGACTGCATCTAACAAGGGTACAAAAGGAGGGACAACCCCCCCTCTCCCCAACAGTTATCGTATAGTATTTTAAAATGATGTAACACTTACAACTTTATATAAAACTACAGCTCCTAAATATACAAAACTGCAATTTTGAGCCATTTCTGAATGGAGTTGTTTTATGTTGCTGCTTTTTCCAGCACTGGCAAGTACCAGGACCTAGAAAAGCCCTGCCAGGGCATTTCCTCTGCTTCTAAAACAATGAGCTGTCTACAGCAGTTCTTAGGCGTAGGCAAGCTTTTAATAACGGGCAGCCCAGTGATGAAGAGGAGCTGCCGCTCTCTGCCAGATAATGGTGTGCAGAAGCCACCCAGGCTGCTCTCCTCCTGGCTGAAGCAACCGTGTGTCTGGCCAGGGCTGGGCACAGGACAATGGCCACCAGCCACCCAACCCTTCTTCCTTCTCCCTTTTGCCTCTCCAGTAGCAAACCACGAGTGCTGGTGGTACAGCATGAACATGGCCATTTTAGCCTCACCTTGCAGAGCACGGAGCTGCAGACACTCCACTTTTGAGAAAGACTGTGCCGGCTGTGACTTGTTGCATGACTTTTCAGGAGCAGAGAAATCAAAGAGGGATGAACCAGTGCAATGTGGTACCTATCTGACTCTCATCTCTGGATCTTACTGATGTAGCACTCCCCAAAACATAGTCCTCTTCCATGCTCACTGATGCCCATGTCCTTTTCAGCCTCCTCCCCGCTCGGGAGGCTGCAGGGTTAGTTCTACTAGCCTTGTATGCACAAGTCCTGGGCATTAGCATATTCCCCCCTGCCAAAAAAATGGGATCACAATGCTCAGGCCCAGTGCGGACCCCCTCACCCCACATCCCAGTATTGCTCCGTGCAGACAGTCATAGGTAGAATGAGCTTCTCCAGGGACCCCAGCACTCAGAGCAGCGGGATTCAGACAGCTTTGCACCCTCAGCTCTGACAAGAACCGGGCACACACAGAGCCAAGGCACGAAACAGCTGCCTCCGTTTCCTCATCAGTCTTGAGGCCAGCAGGGGCCAAAAAGCCCACTAAGGAAAGGATTTGAATGAAATGGAGAACAGTGCTGGTCTGTGTGGGGTGCCCATGTATCAGATGCTGTTCAGTTTGGTCATCCCAACTCAAAAAAAAAGAATAATTTGGAAGGGCACAGAGCTCATACAGGAAAAACAGCTGGAGATGTGGAACAGCATCTCTGCAAAGGGAGACAGAAAAGACTGGGACTCTGAACCCCAAGACTCAGGGACAGAGGGGTTTCTGCCCTGTAAATCCCAAATGTTGTGGAGATGATGGAGAGGGAACAACTGCTTGCTGTATTCATGTCACCTTATCAAGGTTCACAACAAACAGAAGGAAGCATTTTTCCACCCAATTCATGGTGCAGCTGTGGAACTCATTGCCACAGGATGTTGTGGAGGCCTAAAGCATAAAAGGGATGATATGATGCCACGGCAAAGAGGTGCCTATCAAACATGTCTGGTTCAGGAAGCCCCTAAACCACTGAACAACAGAAGCTGGATAGATACGAGAAGGCCTCACACTGCAATTTGCTGCTTTCTTGCGCTTTCTCTAAGCATCTTCCACTGGCTCCTGCAGGACACAGGATGCCAGACTAGATGGACCTTTGATCTGCACCAGTATGGCTGCTGGCTGAATCAACTTCCACCCACAGGCAGGGCTTTGTTAATTAATAGGTGGGGTTATGCCCAGAGTTATGCCTCCAGGGAGATGGCCAAGCCTTCAAAGGGCCTTATGTATGCTGCTGCCACAGCAGTTTCCAAACCTGCTCCACAGCTCCCTGCTCAACCCTCTTTCATATGTAGCCTATGGGCCTAGCAAATCTGCTGCAGGGAGAAGTCCCCTCCAACCCAAGCCTCCTTCAGATGGGTAGGAGAAAAGATAGGATAGCAGCTGAGAAAGATCTACAAGTTAACAAGCCTTTCCCTACCAGCCAGGGCTGAAGGATTTGCATTTAGTTGGTTTTGTGGGGTTTTTTTTTGACAGAACATTTGAATGCAATGGTCTCTCTTGGCAACCCATAGGCCAGAAAACAGCGTGACTCCCTAGTCAGTCTTGCACCCTTACAGGACTGTCGTGTTTACACCTACAAAGTGATCCTTCTGCCTTATCCACCACTGAAAAAAAAGAAATCTTAGTTTGGTTTTCAGAAAACCACACATTCTTTGTGCCTCTGTGGATATAAAGAGTAATATGGATGGAGTATCATTAATATGAACAAAAGCATAACACCTCCTGAACACTGCCCGTTTAAGGTTTCCATGATTCTTTTTGCCCATCTAGAAAAATTTGAAGTACCTTTGTTGCCAGGGAAAGAAATTAAAGTTCCTCCTCTGAGTTTCTAAAGACCTGGTCATTTTTCACTCAAGCTAATTGATTTACATACTCCTTTCATAAAAGTATTGCAAAGTGCCCTTTGAGAAGGACATGCTCCATCTGCATAGTTGTAGGAACAGGTTATAGGTATGAACTATGGGACATGTGATTGGCTGCAACAATCAAGATATCACTGTTCAGTCATTGGGAAATCACATGCCTTGTGCAAATCATGCTGATTCTCTGCAAATAACCTGGATAAAATAAATAACTTTGAGGCTGGAGAGTTGGGTCCCTGTCCAGCTCATTTGTAAGTGACTTGGTGCTATGAATACAGACACTGACCTGTACAACATCTGTTTCTTCTTGGTCCAGAAGTAGTTAGTATATACAGTGTAAAAAGGAGATTCATATAAACCACCCAGATTTTACTGGCTTTTGCAAGGGAAAAGGTGGCCCAATGAACCATGACTTAGTGATGCTTGCAGGGAAGAAAAAAAACCCCACCACCACACCAGACATCCTATTTAAGAATATTACTTATGACATTCATTTATAAACATTTGGTTGCAAGCAGATGTTTAGTCAAGTGTCTGAAGAAGAGAGGTTTTTGCACTTAGTCTAAATCCATCGTGCTGAAAGAAATCACTTGTATACAGAGCAAAAGTTCCACATATCTGTATAGAAACATTGTTTGCATGAGAACAGGTGCTGTAAAAGGGATGAACATTCGAAGGATTTAGTCGTATCTCATTCCCAAGGGGACCTTTTGTTCCTGTACTCTTTATTCTACCATCTGTGATGAAATAAGGACAAGAGATTAGTTAGGTACTGCTTTGCAGCACTGAACAAAGCAAGTCTGAGATTCACATGATTTTTCCAAAGCAAGAGCAAGATTCCTACTAAGAGCAACTCAAACACCTACGTTACTGTTGAGAAAGGAGAAAAAGCAAAGCCAACCTCTGCCCTCCTTGCTCACAATAAGCCCCCCAAAGTTCACAGCTAGACTGCCTAGAAGGGATGCAAACCACCTAGGAAGATTCACAAGCTACTTGGACTCTTCTTCAGGCTCATCCTTTTTCTGTTGCATCCAAGAGACTACGATAGCCCATCAGCACTCAAGAACAATGAGGCACAGATACCACATGTGTGACTGGAATTGAACCAGCCCAAATACCTTTGCAAGTTAATTCTATGCTACCCTAATCCCTTATTGTCCAAGCTACCTCATAACTAGCATCTACTGCAGCTTTTGAGGCAGTGACTAAAATGCCTTTCAACTTTTATGTTGTTCTTGAAAAGGCATGGGGCAGTAGTGAGTTATTTTACTATATGAACTAACTTTCCATCCAAGCATAGTTTGACCTTGAGAGGACTAACTACACGGTCTTCTGGAGAACAAACCAGACAACAGCAAATTGCCAAAAGAATTGAGCTCACCAAGTGTTTCAGGTTAGCATCAGAGAAGAAATATTAACCTAGAACTACTCATTACTTAGAAAAATCTCAAGGAAGAGCCCATTTACTAATTTTCCTCATTATGTAGTTCTTGTAACAGATGATTCTGTAAGTAACATAATGCTTAGCACATGTGCACCAGCAAGAAGTTGAGATGTGCAAGTTCAACATCTCATGTAAAAATAAGTCAAAAGGAAACAAAAATACTGAATAAGGTGATATGGAGCAAGTTCAGAAGACATGCAATTAATTTAAGAGCAGCATAGACAAAAAACTGTATAAAAAAAGATCAAGGTTAAACTGTGCAAGTCAAAAAGTTTACTTTTTGTTCATCCTCTTTTATTCATCTTGTTTCACATCAGTCTATATAACCGGTCCTTGGTCATCGGTCATCACATGAAGGCGGCATAAAATAATTCTCGTTTTTGGCAGGCAAACAGCACTACCCAGTTGAATACTTGTCCATGCTGTTTTCGTGAATCCACAGGGGAAGAAGTTCTGGATACAGTATCAGCCATCGGGGAACGCTCTGACCCTTTGTTTCGAACAGTGGGTGATGACCACTGTTGTAACCCCATTACTTTACATACTGGTTCAGTAATATGAAGAAGCAGAACTAGCACCTTCTGGAGCAGCGAGCCAGCTCGCTGCTGCATGGCAGAAGAGCAACAACCTTATTCTACACATATATAAAAATCTATTATTTCTCCTTTTGCCTACAGCAGCAACACCCACTACATTTATTTGTATTCATATAAAACCTCCAACAAGGAGCATTTTCTCAGCTATTTTAAGTGCATTGTAAGTATCAGAAATTGCTCTCTGCAGCAGGTACTTACAAATACTGCAGTCTCTGAGAATAGTGCATCTTACAAAAAGACATTTTTCTAACCTGGCACTGTCCTGAATGGTTATAGCATTGCTCCCACTATTTCTGAGGAGCTAATGGCAACCACTAAGTTTTCCCAAGGCACCACGGAGTTGATTTTAGAAAGTCATCACTGAAAAAGTGTTGGTTCCTTATCTCAGCTTTGGATTTCCCCTCCCCCATCAGCCTTTCTTCAAGGGCAGGAGACAGACATTTGAAAAGTGGAAATCAAAGATAACACTAGAATTTGATTTTGAGAACTGACTTAGAAACACTTAAAAAGACAAGCCAATACTCCAAGGAAAATAACAACAGAGTAACCGTATGATGACTAGAATAAAAAGTCTGCTAGGATCTAGAATTCTGCTTTGGAGGTTGATAGCTACTAGGAGAATTCAACTTTTACATGCCATATTATCTTCCATAAGAGTTCACACTTTTCAATACAGAAAATACTCCAGACAAAAGCCATTCACGTCACCTAAGGAATAGGCATAGACCTACTAAACTGAAATTGGAGCATGACAAGTAAAAGGTCTGAACGGTTGCAGAATAGAGGAGAAAGGTATTACTGAAAAATCCAACTCAGTTTCACAAGAACACCTCAATCCCCTGCATACTCAACAGCCCTCTTGCCACCCAAGGAAGCAAAATGATACTGCTTAGACAAGCCTCCACTCCAGCAGCTGGGAGGAGAGCCATCTCAAAAAAGGCACATCATACGCACAGTCAGTAACTGTCAGCTAAAAACAGCTTTGTAGTTTGCAAAGAGGCAGCGCAGGGAGAGTCTCAGTTTGGGTACTGAAGGTGTCTATGTCTCTAGACCACATGTGGGATACCACCTCCTACGCAAACTGTTAGTGGTGCAGCAGTGGGCAGAGAACAAGGCTGCCAAGTTGGCTGAGGAAGTATCAGCACTTGGATGCAGGCGGTAAGCTCAGGTTACAGGAAGTACCATGTATTAAATCGGGACTTTCACTCCTCCTTCCTTTAGCCTCATCACATCAGCACTCCAAGCACTTAGAAAGCAAACACAATCTGAAGTATCTTACACACAATGAGGGAATCATTTTATTAGATTATGGAAGACAGCAGCATTACAGTACAAAAAGTTACAAGAGTAGCAGGAAAAAAAAAGTGTTTTTGGTTTAAATACTCAGGATTATACTGGGGAACATGAGAAGGATAGTACCCTTTTCTAAACTAACTCCTAACCAGGTTATCAAAATAAGTTTTGAATATTTAGCACAAGTAAAAAAGTTACAACAAACATCATTATAAAATGCTTTAATAAATAGTTTCCTTTCTGAAAGTTTTTTTTTAAGAACATGTCAAACAAAAATCTACTAAAACAGAAGATCCTGCAAAGCAAATCCTGTGTTCCTGTATAAAATAACTGGTTTCAAAACATTCATGTTTACATTGTTTGTGGGCCAGAGTTTATACTCTCAAACATCCGCCCCTCTCACTGGTAGGGTAACTAGGTGTATGCAGTGTTATGCTTCTTCAGCAATTAAAATAAACTTATAGTTTGCCCAGTTATTAGCAATAATAAAGCCTTTAAAAAAAAAGCGTAAGCCTTCCATTACAAATAACCCTTTCTAATGAGGTACTCCCATCTTTTGAGCTTGCCAGCCTTTTTTCTTTAGAGCAAAAGATGAATAAAGCACAACAGAAACAAGATTGAGGAAAATATTGTTCCCTTCATTAGGCCTGTATTTAAACGCAAAAAAGTAACACCACATGTAATTAACATATTCACAAAAGAAAAAACAATGCCTCGCTATGTTGGTACTGTACAGTAGATGCACCCATTAGTGTTCTTGAGATGGGCTGAACATGGGGATAAACAAACATTTCTGGATCTATTTACACATAAGTGGTTATGTTCCTATGTAAATACAAATGACCAACAGATTCCTAACATTGATTGTATTAACATCATTTTCTAATCTGGACATAATACCAAAAAAAGTCTTATAAACTGCCATAAAACCTCCTTTTCTGCAACATAAATTAAAAGGAATGACATGTAAAAAAAAGACCAAAATATTTAAGTTATTAAATCAAATATACAGAGTGATTCATTTAATATGTACATATTTACAAAAAAGCACTTTCACTATTAGAAAATAAACTGTCTCGGGGAACCTAGAGTTCTCACAATTTTACTATATTGATATGGCAGTCTTTGACAGTTGCTATAGAAAAAGTTTAATCTCAAGGCACTTGTCACATGCTTCAATACTGCAATTCTAAAGTAATTAAGCAGAAATAAAAAGGCCACTTTTAAACCACAGTTGAAAGATCTCTGATTTTTTTTTTTTGTTCCTATTACAAAGTGTGTAAGGCAAATTTGGAAAAAATCTTACGGAAGCTACTAACGTAACAAGTGCAGTGAGCTGCCATTAATAGAGATTCAAAGTCAAGAAAGCAGTTTAAAGTTCACACAATTTCCTCAACCAGGAGGTTTTAAAGCCACCATTAAATTAGAGCAAGTAATAAAAAGAAATACATTCTGTAAACAGTGTACAGTCTTTTGTAATAAACTTTACACATATTGAAAATACAACCTCTCCTCTGCCACACAGCGAGTGTATTATAAGTAAACTTTACAAAAATAGCAACTATCAAAGATTACTCATTTTTTTCATCTGACAGTCATTGAATAATTTATACAAGGCTAAAGAAACAAAATAAATTTTATTTATTATTTTTATTTATTTATTTTTTTTACGCAAAATAAAGAAACTATGAACATTTTGCTCCAGATATTTTTAGTCCTTAATGCAAAGTGGAGATGTCAATTTTTCATTCCCCAGTAAGCGCAGGCACAGTCTGCCTACATTCCAAATACAGGTTAGTCTCTACTGCCTTCAAAGTTTGATGCATTCACATTTTTTACAGATCTGTTGTCCATTTTGCCTATTTGATGGGATTTCTTTACTGGACTGCTCTCTGATGTGTCAGATGCCTTTGTCGGCAAAGGCTTTGCAAGTTTGTGAGAGAGGAATTTGTCCATTTCCTCATCTCTTTCCTCCTCTTCATCCTCCTCTTCCTCATACTCTACATACTCCTCTACTGCATCACAAGTTCTTTTTTGAGGAGATATGAAGTTTTTGCATTCATAACGAATGTCTTTGTTACTGTAAGATCTGTCTATAGGATTTCTTATGGGATTTAAAGGTGCCCACTGGTTATTGGCACCCTCTTCTCTGGGAGGACGACTTCTCTCTCTCTCTTTTCTTCTCTTCCGAGTCCACCACACGCAGATGATTATACAAGTCAGCCATACAATGCTAAATACCGCACAAAGAATTGGAACCAAATAATCTAGAGGGCAAATGAAAAAAAACCAGAGTCTTCAGTTAACAGAACTAGACATACAGAACTAGACATCTGCAAGAGAAGTAACCATACTTAACTACAGGTTAGCCCTAGAAAGATTTTTACGAGAAAGGAAGATGTCATTACAGCACAATAGCAACTGTCTGAATGCACTAGTCCACCTAGAAATGCTCTTTACTGGTTTAAACTAAGTTTTCCCTGCCTAATGATGAGGGGGGAAATGCTACATTCAAGATGTTTTTTCCCCTCCAACAGGCAAACTGGTTACATAAGCAACATCTGTTTCTCAAGCACCTAAACTAAGCTGGTCCAGAAAACCTCAGTAATGACTCTTAAGGAAAAAAGCCTATCCTTGTAGGAGGCAGGCTATAAAGAGTACTATGCTTCTAAGTTGCTCTAGAAGTACTAGCACTTGCATCAGAAATATGTCCTGCATTTACTATCAGAAAGAAGAGTACCATCAAGTCCACACACATTTATGTTATCAACTACCTCAAAAAACATTCAGGTTAGAGCTATGTAACCAAATCAATCACGTACTCTTTAGGATATTCCAGTTTTATTTCAGAGTAAAACACCAGAATATTGTCACTAGAGTTAAGACTCTTTACTGCTCAATGAATAAACAAAAGGAGTTGAGGCAATTGCTTTTCTCCCCATTCCCAATCACAAACCCCACCAGTGCTCCCCCAGCCACACAGACCCTTACCCCTCTAGGAAACTATACCTGAAAATTTATGTATAGTTAGACTTCCCTCCCCCCCTGCACCCCCCTCTCCCCCAAGGGCTTGACTGCTAGCATAGAATAACATTTTTCTACTCTTCTTGATAAGCAAGAACTCACACATGGTACGAGGCAATAACACATGGGGTGCTTTGCTTTTTGCAGAGACAGCAGGATTGCTCACAAGCTCTGCAGACAAATGCTGTCCAACCTACCACTCTAACCTCCGATCCAAATGTAAACTTCCTCTGCAGTTTTAAGGCAACTGCTTACAGAATAACCTGCAAATAGCTGTACAAAACCAACCAAATGCTTCAACACCATGGTCATTCATTTTAACATTAAAGTGTCTTCTGAACATATTCCTATGTGGAATACGACACATTCTCAAACATTTCCTTCTGGTAAAGGGGGATGAATAAACTGCGAACATGGTTGGCCTCAAGGGATCAAAAAATTGTATTTTAGCAGTTTTGGGAAGAATTGTACTCTTAGGAGTAACTGCTATTCTCTCCTCATATTTCATAAGCAATCTAATACTAAACCATGAATGGGAGGGAAATACTTCAAGGAAAAAGGAGCTCTTCATACCAGCTTCTCTAAGATTAGAATACAAAGCTTGCATTCTCACTGCTATCACTTCTATTATTTCATCATATGATTGTGGATCCAAGCCTACTTAATAAAAGGCTGTTATACAAAGAACTGTCTGTATATAGATTCCAAATTCAGAATATTTTCTCTTAAAGCTAGAGGAAATTAATGAAGTGTCTAACTGATCGTTTCTATCTAGACAGTTGAGCATCCCACAGAAGTGAGATTCTCAACACATAGGGCTTTACACCACATTTTGTGATAGGTTTCCACCTACCTCTCGCAATTAAGGGGTAACAATAAAACAAACCAAATCAAAGAACATGAGAGTCCAGGTTACAGTTTACTTCATAACGACTCCATTTAAAGAATTAGGGGCCAGTACTCAATACTGAGCATCCATATTAAAATGAGGTGTCTGGAAACCATTCTCTAGCACTAGCTGCAAGAGAAGTCAAAGTCTACCCACTTTCTTAGGAGAATCTTTGAATCTTACTGAGGCGGGAGCCAAAGTAATCCCTATCCCTTTTCCCCTAGCATTTAACACACAACCAGAAGAAAGAGAGGCTGAGGTATGTCAGAGTCTCAGCTCGATTCTTTATCATCTACACAATTTCTGTTCAAGACAAGAACAAAGCTGGTACACTCCTTCAGGGGAGCTGAGGAAATAGTACATTTGCCAAGGCTTTAACAGATGAAAGGCATTCCCTAGAAGGGAAATGCAAGGGAAGTGGAACTAGGCAATTTACTAATTGTTTGGACTATGGGTGGAAGATCTTCCACAAGATTATGTTGGGGAGGTCTAGGAAAAAGTTGGGAGAGCCTCCTACTATTGTAAGATTTCCACTCTGGGGCTTAGTTGAACTGAAGCCTCCTAGGGGTCTTCCACAAGACCGTCTCCTGTGCCCCCCCAGGCAGGAACAGAGGCACACAAAATCTTCAACTCCTTATTCTGGCATAGCTCTTGGAGAGCCAATAGTCAGAGATAAAGGTCTCTCCAATCACACTATATCCTCATTAAGAGGAACGAACATTACATTTTAAGCCAGCTGTGCACTAGTGAGAAACACATGTTGAAAAAGAGAGCAAACTTTTACATTATTATGGCCAAGTATTAGAAAATACTAGACATCTTTAACTCTTGTTATGGTAAATAATACATAAGCACTTCAAAAGAGACTTGGTATCACACTATGTGTCTTCCCCCTCCCCATATTTTCATTACCTCACAGCCTCAGTTTCTATAGTGCAGCAGCAGCAGCATCAAGGGCTGAGGTTGAGTTAAGGTTCATGTAGGAGAATTGGAAAGGATTTGAACAGCACATGAGAAGAACTCCTGATCTTGTGAAAGGTATGCTTTAGACTGGAGAATGGGGTTGGAAGTCAGAGCCAAAACAGTGGCAAAGGTAGGTGGGGGTATCGCTCTGGGGATGAGGTTAAGTTTAAACTAGCACACAAGCACAGAATCTTGATTTTAAAGCCACTTTCTCTTTAGTTAGTAAGAGCAATTAAAGAAGCAACCTGATCTATCATTTCCCCCAACACGTAAAGAAAGATAAGGAAAGTCTGACAAGTAGGGCAACAGAAAATGCTTACACACACACAGAGGATGTATGCATTGGGAACCTTACCTGATGATGAACTCCCAACAACGATGGTCTCTACTTTGACTTCAGTTACTGCCAACATAACAGTGCTGTTTTGCCGCTTAGTGATCGCATTTACTATTGTATTAGCAGCATTCTGTATAAGACTATTATCTTGTTCATCTCGATGCGGGACAAAAGACTAAAGGGAGCGAAGGGGAAAAACGAAAAGTTATTGCAATCACTTAACCATGGACATCTACTTTTTAAATCCAGCTACATCTTAATTGAGTTCACTAGGTTGAATTTACCTGACAGTAGTTACAAACAGTACCCTAAAAGTTTACTGTAGCACTAGCATGGCTGGCTCTATCCAAACTGCAGATGCAGTGTCAGACTTGGTGTAACACGCCTACTTGCTAATCTAGCACACCTCAAATAAAAGGCAGCTGACTTCCATGTTACTTACACTGCTGAGTTAAACTTAGTCATAATTTGGAGCACTTCAAGACATGTGGATTATCTAGATAGAAGCTTGGACTAATAACAGTCTGCTCTATTTATACCATACACTTTGCTTCCTGCATCATGGCTCAGCATGTTCTTTATGGTACTGGTAGAGGCAGACAGTCCAGCTTCTCCCTGGCTAAACACTTTACTATGAAAATTAACTCTTTCTTGGAAACTAAGCAATATGCAAGCATTGAGTGATTGGGCTGTGAATGCCTCTAAAGTAAGTCTTTGCTCAGTAGGGCAACAATTACTTTCATCTACTCAACTTGCACCTTCCTTCACTTCCCATTTAACCCTTATGTATTTAATGAGCATCCTGAAGCAGCCATACTTGAAATACACAGCAGAAACTTCTTCACAAGATCCAACCCAGCCACATGCAACTGTATCTCCTTACTGAGAAGGTCAATAGCCCAAGACTTCTGACAGAAGAGGTAGGCACCTGTTCACTGAATTAGTCTTTGGAGTAATTTATCAGGAGGTTGTGGTAGCCTTCTGCCATTAATGAAACCTACAGCTTCAGCTATCTAGTTTTACAGGAAATTGTGTAAGATCACAAAATTGCTTTGCAGTCAGACTAAGCCACAGATTGCAGTACCTGCACTGAAGTGAAAAAAAGCTTAAAACAACTTCTTCCCCAGCTCAAACTAGTAAGAAAACATTTTCCTATATATATTAATACAAGTTTTATACTTACAATAGCAACTTCCACTGCATCCTCTGTGGAGTAAGACAGATCACATAATATTATCAGAGTTCTGTCCCTAGAAACAGTCCTAGTAGCTGGTAAATACCGTATTTCAGAACAGATGTTTTCAGTTGTAGTGCCCTGTTAGAAGCAAGGGAGATTGTATGACTTTAGTTCAAGTACATAAAAATAAACATCTTCAGATTTTTTTTTTTTTTTTTTAGTTACTGAGAGCTGATGAAGGCAGCAGAGAGGGCAGCAAGAAAGGGCAGAAAAGTGAAGAACAGCGTTTTGGAATGAAGGGTGAGAAACTGAGCTTGCGTAACTATCCCAGTACAGTCTGAGCCCATCTTGAAATGTAAGAAAGTAGTTCTTTGAGATTTAAAAAGAAAATAAAATATGCAGTACAAGCCTTAATTTTGCCTCGCCCTTTAAACAAAGCACAATTAACAGCAACAGAGGAGTCTAACAATAAATTTTGCAAGTTTATGACAGCAAGGAGTCATATTAGAAACATTAATATTCCATGCTTTGACATGGAATATATGCCTACATATATTGCCATACTTCATTAATAATTCTGTTCTCACCTGGGGGACTTTGTCTCCGTTAAAAATTAAAGTAATTCTAGCACAGTCATTGTCCAAGTATCCAGAATTAGGCAGACACTTGATATTGGCAGGCAGAGGTTCAGAGGCACTGCATTCTCCCCAGTCCGTGCACGGTGGCTGAAAACATTTCATATACTTCTCCTGGCATTCCTGACCCATGGGACACTGGTTATTTGAATTATCCCAGTGTTTGTGTAACAGACAAGGTTTTTTCCCACACCACACCTAGAAAGTAAAAAGAACAAAGTACTGTTACAGTTAATTGCTCTTATGCATCAAATCAAAACAAGCAATTCGGCTAAGATGGTCATGATCTACTACTGACTGCAAAAAAAATCCACATTTCAATACTACTATAGTCCTAGTAGCAAATGGAGTTGCTCTTCCACAAAATGAGGACACTTTATATGGACAAAAGAGTAAAAACTGTGCAAAGACTACCCAAGACACCAGTGACTGGATATACCTCCTTAGAGGCTTATGGATTTGTCCCACATAACTGAGTTATACAGAAGTTCAAGCATTTATTTTAAACTAGTCATCTAGGCTTCTATAATCTAGGAAGAGAAACACCTCCACAAAGATTAATTTCCCTTCAGTATTTATACTGACAGCCTTGCCACAGAATGCTGAAAACGTTAAGAGCTGATGCACATTGGTGATAAGCACTGTCCCTTCAACCACTCTGCCAGAAGAAAAGAGCATGCTGGTAACCCCAAGCTACTGAGGTGCAGCAAGCTTCCAAACACAGCTCCGTTTCATGATGTAACCTTTAAGATTCTATATAATACTAGACAGCTATTAGTTTAGGAACTTATGGATTTCTTAAAGCACAACTGTCAGCAAGAAAGCATATTTGTTCTGTTACACATGAAAGAACCAAACACCATATATGGGTAAGTTGCATTTACCACATCACCATTTGTGAGATTCTAGTTACCTTCATGTACTGTTATCTTCTGAAGACATTTCAAACTTGAAATCATAACACCATAAAGGGTCTAAAATAGCATTTCTAAATGACTACATGCAAGATTAGTTACTTCTTTGCCTACAGTGCATACCTAGCTAAACAAAGTAAGATTAAGACTGGATAGATTAATAAGACCCAGAGGTTTTTAAACTGGTGCTTCCAGCAAAACGTGGGAGACTGCTGTATGAAGCAATGTTGTAAGTCCTATTAGTGCTCATCTGGAGCCACCCACCTAGCCCTACCACTTATAAGCAGCACTGATCTTGTCTCTCTCCAGCTGTGATGCAAAGCTGCACAGGTATCACAAATCCACTGAGAAGTGCTGAAAGGCTTAGAGCACGTAAACTAACATGTTCAATCTGCATTTAGGCTAGTCTTATTTTTTTTTAAGTCACAACCACCAGGATATAGTACATAATAAATACACAAAAGTTGTAATTTGTCAGTTTATAAGCCTACTGAAGGACAATACAAAAAGGCAATTATTAACCACTGAAGAAACTTTTTTCCTACATGTCCTTTACCTTGGAACTAATGTTTCACAAAATTAGGAGCTCTAAAACTGTGTTTGCAAAGCTTTGGCTTTTATTTATTTATTCTTTTAATGATCATTATTCCATTCCAGTCCATATTTCCTTTTCTGCAAAAAGTGCCTGTCTGCTTCTAGAGGGCTTGTTCCAGCAGGTAGAGAGTGGGACAGTAGCTTATGATTATGAAGACAATCCTCTAAGTATTTTCACAGGAATTCATTAGACACTTTTTTTTTTTTTAAACAAAGGTAGTTTGGGGGAGACCTATGCAAGAGTCTAGATAGAAAAAAACCCAAAAATTAACTTGTGCATGAAGAACAGTAAGTTTGTTTCAGCCAGAAGCATTTAAGAAGATAGGTCAAAACACCTACCTTGGTGCAGTCAATATGGCCATCCAAACAGTGGCAGTTGTTACATTCTTGATCCCACCTGCTGCCATGGGGAAAGGTCATTCCTTTAAGCCAGCAAGGCTTTCCAATTCCAATCACTTAGGGAAAAAAAACCATGCACACTCAGACAACTTCACCTCTTTGGGTTACTGAAGCTATACAAATTGAAATTAAAAAAATACTAGCTACTGTTCCTTACACATCAGACTACTGTATATACACTCTATACTGGCTAAATTGTACCCTACTGTTTTTTGGGTAAAGGTTGATAGCAGATATAGGAATACCTTCTTGGCACCTAGGACCAATTCTTCCAGGGGGACAAGTGCATCGGTATCCGTTTATTTCATCTATACAAGTGGCACCATATCCACAAGGGGAAGACTGGCATTCATCAATATCTAGATAAACAACAGGTAAAACTCAATGGCAAGGACATAGAACATTGTAATTAAACACTTACTGAAATGTAATCTGACAATACCTGCTTTCTTAACAAGCAAAGGACAGTTTGGCTTCAGAATTAGGCTCCTAATTGGACAGTTGTACCATTTTAGCAGTAACCTCGCAACAGATTTCTCAGAATTGCACCCTAATGGAAGTTCTGGTAATGAAAGAAGCAGTCATATGGTGACTTATCTCACAGAACAGAGGTATTGGACAGCTGAAGGTGCTAATGTCTTGTCTCCATTCAGCTACAGAACTGAAGTCCCACATCCTGTTGTGGCACTAGTCTCAGACATTTAGGCTTCCTAGAAAAGCACATGGCTTTCAGGAAGTTATCACAGTGCAAGAGCTAAACAACGAATTGGCTCAGAGCAAGTGACTTACTGCAACACAATTTCACCATAAGGAAAAGGAGTAATAGGTTAGTTTGTAACAGGATATTTGATGTTACTTTTTTAAGAAAATACTGAGTAGATTAATTTAGTACATACACACTTAGCACAAAAGCCTCTTAAAAAAACAACCTTCAAAGATTCAGAGGCTTAGCCATAGAAATTTATTGAAAAAGGCAGGGAAGCATAGTCCATTCAGATGCACAGCAATGTGTTATTTGTTGTCCTGAGGAAGTGACCAATACTACTTTATGCAACAGTCTACCAAAAAAGGCAA
This sequence comes from Pelecanus crispus, assembly GCF_030463565.1. NCBI lineage: Eukaryota > Metazoa > Chordata > Aves > Pelecaniformes > Pelecanidae > Pelecanus > Pelecanus crispus. Next base: position 64,842,982 of record NC_134648.1, read on the forward strand.
GAGAAGCTAACCTGTCAAGTTGTGAGCCACAGGCACCAACTGCTTCATTTTCAACATAACCATTCTCTTCCAAAGCATCTATCAAAAGGTTTCCTTCTATTGAAAATGAAGGCCCACTCCAACACCTCAGAAAAACTTTAAATGCCAATTCTCAACTGATTCACAGTATCAGCTCATCTTCTGTGTTTAAAGGACTGGACTCAGAAAGTGAATGTGATAAATGGTAGTAGTAAGACTGTTACCCATGTAGACAATGGATAATACCAAATGGATGTGGAAAGGCTTTTAGTTCTATTCTAGCTTCCTTTAGAAGTGCTCTAAGACAAAGTTTTATGCAAATACAGAAGTATCTAAACTACTACATGGTTTAACTACTCTTTCCTCCTCTCTTCAGGCTATGTTAGTTTAAAATTCTCCAGCCTCTGTATGCTGAAAAAAGTGATTGTTAACTCTATTTCTGTTATCAGCCCTAAAATGCATTTTGTCAGAGCTACTTTTTTTTTTTTTTTCTTGTTTAGACTGGTATAGACAAAAGGAGTCTGCAGTCCCATTACAAATGCACAGTATTTGTCGTTGACTACAAACAGTCCTCTCTGCATTTCTTGTCTAGAAAAGGAGAATTTAATATCCCTCACTGCGTGTCTGGACCTAGATACATGATTATCTGCCATCCCTGGTTCTATATCCAGAGATCACTAAACTGATGCTACCACAAGTGCTACAGTCACCCTCTGACTAGAGGTGTTGGCTCATTTACTATCTGCCAGAATGAGGATTAAAACTCAACTTGAAAGCACATCACCATACTGATAGAGTGGAAGGACCAAGCCTGACAGCCTTGAGTTTACAGAACACTCAAAGTCTGATCTTCCAAAGAGGTAGAAATAAAATAAAGAAACAAACAAACAAAAAAGGTATCTATTACATGCAAATCAAAGTGGTAATATTCCATTTTAAAAAAAAAAAAAAAAAAGAAAAAAAAAAGAAAAAGACTCTTCCACAACATTTCAATGCAGTTTTAGGGTCTTTTGTTCCCCCTTTTCACTTTCTCTCCTTCAGAATAATTTCAGTGTAACAGGTTTGTTTTATACCTTTGAAAGACCTTTATCATACTTCTCTATGTTATTCACATGCCAGCACTACACTCTTGATGTTTTTGTTTTCATTTACGATGTCTCAACAGATTTCAGTTTCTAATGTCAAATGGAATACCTAGTGAAATATGCCATCTTTAATGACAAGTTGCTTATCAAGGAAAATACTTAAAACTTCATAAACTTCTATGAAGCCAACACCCCAGAACCTTCAGAAATGTCTGATGAAATCCAGCAACCAAGTCTTTGAGTATAATTTAAGCCAAGTCATTTCAATTTCATTGAATGAAATGAAGGAAGGAACATAAATTGTTATTATTTACAAGGTATTAGTTCCTGGCTGACTGACAGGTGGTTTCTGCTTCATTATTTGGAATTCAGCTAGCCTAATGCAAAAAGGGTCACCCGGTGGTGTTCTTTCCGATTGGTGTGGCAGAATGGTACAAACTTTCAGGTCTTTATCCATACAGGTACTTACTAATTCTGCAGTCAGGACCAGCAAACCCAGGTGCACATTCACATCGAAACCAATTCACACCATCGACACAGATGCCTCCATTGTAACTGTAAAAATAATAAACCTATCATTACACCAAGCGTTCTCAGGGTAAATTCACTAGTCTACAGATGAGCAAAAACCACAGGTCTCATGCAGCGTGTTCAGAAGCAAATTTCTATTGTCCCTATGCATAGTACTTTCTCACTATTTAACAATGCAGAATTAAAAAGTCCCTGCTAATTCATAATATGAGTCTACTTAATAAGCCAACTACATTGTTTCATTGGTCTCTAATTAAAGGTTTGTTAATTAAACCTTCTACTGCTGTTTAGGGGGGACAATCTATTCCCATCAACAGAGAAAGCATAATGTTAGATAATATTGCTTAGTAAGTCACCTGTTAAAACAGCAACATCCAACAAAAGTGCATGCATGCATGGGGAAGTATAACAACAGAACTCAAGGAGATAAAACAGCACTGTAAAGTGAATACGGAGAAAGCCCAAGCTTTTGCAAAGGTTCGTTTTTTTGGTTGTTTTTTGTTTGTTTGTTTTTTAAATACATGAAGTACAGGTTATTGCATCAGAATGGACAGAGAAAGATAAGGCAGATGGTTTAGCTTCATCCATATATCAGTATTTTTCCCCTTCAACCATAAATATCAACCTCTATATTTAAAATACTCCCACTGTATCTTCCAAAAAATTAATTTTGTTTTTAAAACCACATTTATACATAGTATTTAATCTAACAGGACATTTTTATATTATCTAAAACTATTTATTGTAAACTAACAGGTTTTAATTTCTCATTTTTTAGTCTAAAACTCAACTGTAGATGCTTGAAATGTTATCAAGTCTGATTCATTTTGTATCACAGTAATTTACCAGTCAATTCTGGCACAAAGACTACACAAATACTTTTATCTGTTCATATGTGAACCAACTCAGGATTGTTTTGTGGTCTTTGTTGCTGTCAAGGAGTTGATAAGGCATGGCAAAAAACTGTTTTAAGATTTTTACAGAGGCTGTCTTCAATTATTTTAGGGTAGAATTAGTTCTAATCTGGAATGAAAATCCATATTAGCGTGCTCACTTTTCTTTTCACAATAGGTACAGGACTGGAGTTTGCATACTTACCATGGATGAGGGTTGCAGTCATTGGTATCTATGAAAAAGAATACAGACTAGTGTAACTAGTGGCATATTTATTTTGAACTACAATATTATATATTAGAAGAGACACTATATTTGATAAGCAAAGAAAAATAATACAGTATTGAACGTTTTCTTCCACACTTGCAAAGAAAGTTCAATTAGACCTAACAGACCAATCAAATACCTTAAATTTTACGCATGGTGACAAATGCAAAATTTTGCAACTTTGCAGTATTTTCATATATCAACAGCACCTACTGATACACAGCACAATGGCAACATAACAGAAATAAAACGGGGTATTGGTTGCATTGGTAGCAGATAATGCAATCAGGCTCTAAAAGCTTTCTGAAGGATTACTACTACTTTGGCACTTCATATATGCATGTGCAACTAGCCAGATTTCTTAAACAAATCTTTCCCATTATAAAACAGCTCAGAATTATTTGTTAGCATTTATACTACCACTGTTAGCTTTACAACACCTAACTAGGGCATACATCAATACAGTAATTTCACAGTAGCTTTAGAGTAAAAACAGAGCTCAAATTTAGATTCCCCCCCTGCGCCCTGCCACTCCCTGTGTTATGCCCGGGGGCGGGGAGGGGGGGGGAAGGGGGTAATCAAAGTTGCAGGCTTTACTCCACCTAACCAATCCATTGTATTGGTATGTCAAAGTAGTTAACTGCTATCCTCACAAAAAGTGATGGAATATACACTGCTGCCTGCCTTTCCACATGTTTTTCATTATTAAAATCAGTATTTCTGTGAGGATTTTTTTTTTTGCTCTGCACATGTTCCCAAAAATTACATTCCTATAGAAAGCTGAAAGTCTTATTTTGGCAGAGACCAAGTGCAAAAAGAAGCATGACAAGTTCTTCATTCATTACTTGAGCATCATCTTTACCTACCTCCCACCCTGAATGATTCAGATATTTTGGCATATGAACTCTATAAACTTGCTTTGTTTCAGTTAACAGCTCTGTGCCAGACACTCCTAATATCCCAGGGGAATGCAGAAGAAGAAAGGAGAAAAGACTTACTCTGTGTGCATGTACGTCCTTCCCATCCTTCTTTGCAGATGCAAGAAAAGGAATCTCCACTGCCAACGCATGTTCCACCATTCATGCAAGGGTTTGGAATACAGCTGCTGTTTTTAGCTTGGAAAACAGAAAAGGTCTCTATTTAGCACAGAAAACAAAAAGTATCTATCATCTGGATATGTCAATATCACAATCCTCAACAGCATTTAATTCAACAGTGCAAGACTTACAATAAAGTCAAAAGACTCCAAAAATAGTCACATCACATGATAATCTCTCACCTACCTTCACCATCATCCCAATTCAATTGTTTGATTAAACCATGAAGTTTTATAAAAGAGATTAACTCTTTCTTCCCCATCTGTGTAAAGCATCCTTCATATACTGCTAAATTCCTACTTTGGCAGTGAGTTACCCAGGTCACGAGGTGTACTTCATAATAAAATACTAGTATTTAAAGTTCAGATTTTGTTTAAATGCCACAATTGTATCTAAAAAGTAGAAAAACTGTACTAAGTTACCTTCATCCAACTTCTTGGTCCTAATGGAAGTTTCATATTCAGAAAAATGTACCATGGAGACTACATTCAATCCCCAAGAAGATCAAGAGTCATTGCCTACAGCATGCAGTAACCCTGCAAATCCCCTAGGAAGAACCACTTAATTTAATCTTTCCTGAGTATGTCCGCTCATACACCTCTCCATCAAAAATTTATTCACATTATGAACCTTCAAGTAAAGTGGGGGACTAAGTTCCCAAGAAAACCTTTACACAGGGTGTCTAAAGACTAACAGAGAAGTCAAGACAAGTTCAAGTGTTCCAGATCTGCTTAGGAGAAGCTATGTAAAAGACCATGCAAGCAGCCTGTGGAGAACAGCTTCCTAAAAATCAGTATCATGTCAGGTGAGTGGAAGAAATTACTCTAAACTTCAAAGCTCTTCCAGTTGGCTGGTGACTGAACTAGCCATCTAGAAGAACAGTGTGCCTACTTACTAAACAGTTAAGTATTATTTAAGCAGTTCCCTACTTCTTCTGGCTTTATTTGTAGACAATTTAAAAAGCTTACCAGTGTTGCAAGTACTTCCTATCCATTCTGGAGGACATGAACAGCGGAATGTATCTCCATCGTCATAGCATGTTCCACCATTGCTGCAAGTATTTGCATCACATTGGTATTCACCTATACACCACAATAAAACAGTTTTAGTTTCCATTGGTCTTGCTGAATTTTAAGACCAGGTACTTTTTAATCACAAAATTACTTTTAAAGAGACTTCATATTTAAATGCAACAGTAGTAGAAATGCATAGTTCCACTTGCTGATTACAGTAAACAACCAAAAGAGTGGAATCTAAGGACAACTCTTACAACACTATTTCACTACATGAAGGAATACATTTTTCAAATGTTCCATTTTGTTGCTGGGAAACTGGAAGAGGTAACGAAAATATGCCTATTATTTCACTGCAATTGTTTTATTTTAAATTTCAGGAACTCTAGTCTCTTGTGAAGAAAGAAAATAAGTCTTTGGGTAAACTAAAGATCAAAGTAAAGAACACTTACGTGAATGGCAAGTTTTGCCTTTCCAGTCATTCTTACACTCGCAATAGAAGTCATTTACCAAATCAATGCATCGGCCACCATTGTGACATGGGTTAGGAGAACAGTCATTGAAATCTAGAAAAACAGTTATTCAAATTAGATGATCTAGCCTAGCCAAGGCCATGAGAAAGTGTAAGTATTTCTTTATAAAGGAAATAAATTGTGTACTATTTAGGAAGACAGCGTTCCTAATTGTTATGGGGTTATCTTTATATAAACAAGGAAGAAAACTCTGATTTAACACAGAACAACATGAATTATGAAAGCTGTTCTGACAGCTTAAAAGTATCATTCAGTATGGCTTTTAGGTAGAGCACCAAAGAAGTGTCATTTTCCCAGCAAACAGCTGTATTCTGAACCTCAGAGAAAACTTTCTAGCAGGGACCGCGATGTCCTGAAAAGGAGCCCCAACCCAGGTCATCCACATGAGATAGTTAAGGCTCCCTGTCCTGCTTTATGTCTCAAAATACAGAGAGTTAAAGCCATTAGATGGCTTAACCATATATATACACACATATATGTGTCTATACATATACATACATGAATTTTAGAGAAAATTCTTTTCACTTGAAACAAATGTTTTAATAGGTAGAACATAATCATTCCAGACCAAACTTTATCTAGACCACACAAAAAGCTGTTTTGACAGTGATAGCTGCCAAGAGCTTCTCAGTTTTTATTTTACATCTCAATTGGTGCATGTCCTGTAATAAGTCTCAGCAAGTCTTTGCCTCACATTTTAGAAGGGGCTTCATTCAGAGTAGAAAAAGAACCAACTGCAGTTTCCTCTGAGGTAACTTAACCATAAACTGGCCTAGTACACTTCTTTATCAGCTAAGGCCCAATATGTCTCAAGCCAGGGCAGCAAGAGTAAAGGCCTGCTCCCACTGAACCCAGAATACAAACCACTAACTCATGATACCAAAACACCGACTCATTATATTCACCGAGTAAAAACTCAGGCTTCAAGCAGTTCTTTTCTTACTAAAGGAATAGATATGAAATTTATAAATTCCTTCAGTAAGGTAGAAGCACATTATAGCTTGCACTGGCTTAAAGCTAAAAAGCTTTTCAAGTTTGGAAACTACTGTGTTCGAGTAGATTGGGTAAGGGACAAACGTTTATGTACAGTAAGTACTAAGAAGTACATATGCTTATAGCAATAAAAGCAATAAAACGAGTAGACCCCCTAAAAGGGTATATTCACTTTTGCCTCTCCTCAGGAGAAAAAGAAGTTCTCTCCTCCTGAGATATATCCTATACTATACCAAAGTATCAGATTACGGTCCTATTAAAGGAACTGAGGCTTTTAGAGCTGCTACCCAAAAACCTTCTTGAAAATATTTTTGCAAACGCCACCAGGTAATTATAGAACAGAGAAACTACCCCATTATTATTAACCATGTACCGACCACCACTAACTGTTACAGCAAAGCTGTAATATTTGACCCTGCAACGCTTAATGGTACTCACTTGTGTCACACAATTCTCCTTCCCAGCCACTTGAGCAGAAACATCTAAATGAATCAACTTCATCAATGCATGTCCCACCATTCTTGCAAGGTTTCCCAAGACAATCATTGATATCTATGACAAAAAGTCAACAATTATCACTCAAGGCTGTCTTCACCTACCTTGAGGAGTGATCTACACTTGTGTCTCTATGAAAAGCAGCACAAAGTTATACTCCACTTGTACATAGATAAGAACAGCTCAAACATCTGTTTTCAAGCATGGTAAGGTTTCTAGATGTATTCTCTCTCACGTAGCAAGTCAAACCAGACCATTAAGTTTCCCTAGCAAACATATCCAGGTGTTCAAAGAATACCTGGAACAGCAATACATGTGCTCCTAAGCTGTGCTGTCAATGTGTCGGCCCCTTCTTTGTCATACCCATATTAGAGAAATCTATGGCTTCTTGTAAGACTGTACATAAAGGTAGTAGGTACAGACACATTCACATTGAAGTTGGACTAAAATCAGTTTTCTTTCACAGAGGAAGTGTGAACCACTACAAAGACAACTGTTACCAGAAGAAACTTGATTTCAAGCAGTACACCTGAAACAATGCTCTATATAATGTGATTAAAAATGTTTTATGTTGTAAAGCTTCATAACAAAAACTTTAAGGAAGTTTTACAGCAACAAAATTATTTAGAAGAAACTCCTACTTACTTTCATGGCAGTATACTCCAGTAAAACCTCTTTCACAGGCACAAGTAAAATTCCCTCCTGGCTGACTAATACACTGTCCATGAGGCCCACAAACATTGGACGAAATGAAACGGATTCCTTCTTGGGTAGCATTAGTGAAGACTTCTATTGTACAGCTGTCTATTACTAAGAATGAGAAGTATATAATCAGACTAATAACCAGTTTTTAGTTTTGAAAAGTTACCCAAAAATTAAGACTAATCACAGTTTAAAAGTTATGTTAGCTATAAGTTACCCTCTCCCTCTTTATAAACAATGATGTTACAAGCATTTCTTCTCACTGCCTCACTATTTCACAAAGTCCAAGTAAGTACAATAAAAATGTTTCTGCATTATGCTATTTCCAGAAATACTACTTTTCTTTTTTAATGTACCATCAATACATTAAGACAAATTTCTCAACAACAGCGGGTACCTTTACAAGAATTGTTCTTGCAGTGGTCCTTGAGATGAGAGCAATTCTTTCCATCATAGTCATCAGGGCAGGCACAGTAATAATCTCCTCCCAGATCATAACATTTAGCCCCATTCTGGCAAGGGTTAGGTTCACAGAAATCAATATCCATCTGTAAGAGAGACCATAGTTAGCAGCAGCTGCTTCATTTCCCAGGAGTAAGTTGCCCAGGAGGAGTTGCCAAAGACACAGATGAAGCTGATTTACAAGGAACCTCAAGTTTTAAAAAGGTTTATGAATCATATATATTGCATTCCATCCTGCAACACAGAGAGAAATTTCAGGTTACTTTAGTCAATCCTAACACAAAGCATTTCTGATACTGCTAAAAAGATATTCCTTTGCAGGAGGCTGAATAATTGCACATTTGCGATAATGGCTTGTTCTTTGCTAACTAAGTTAAGAGGCATCTTACTGTGACTACTGTGGATCTTTATAAGTCACTTCTCTGTCCTTCACACCCACAGACTAAGTGCTATAATGGAAGTTAAATACCAGTGCACTTGTCAACTTTGTGTCTGCAAGACACTTAAAATACACAGAATCTTAAAGAAATCCTGTTCTCTAGAGCAACTTCTCTTCCCATCTTAATTAACACATAGAATTTATTATAGAACCACATATCTTGGAAGGGACCTCTAGAGGTCAGCTACTCCTGCTCAAAGTAGGTCTAGTTAGACCACACTGCTCAGGGCCTTATTCTTACAGATACTATCACCATGCCAATTTACACACAGAAACACTAGGTATATTTTGAACACTTCTTACCACCCGATTCAAAAAGCAAAACTTAAATGTAGCTTCCTTAACACAGACAAACTGCTGTAGCAAAGCAATTCTGCTTCTTCTGCATCTTAGATTGACACACAAGATCACTGACTGGCGATGCCCTAAATTGGCCTCAAAATCCACAAAGCAGCCTCAAAAGGGATATTGTTACATCACAATATCTTTCCTCCAAATTGTTATTCTTAAGGATTGCTTTCCTTCCCTCAAGTGAATGTTTGCCTGTTCACATCTCTTGTGAGAAAAATTGATTTCTCAACCTTACCAATATAAAATTAAGTCCGGTAGTGGATTTGGTCACTATTTTTAGTAGTTCTGTTGCTAAATAGGAGAAAAATTCAAAGCTAACCAAAGCAGAAGGAACACAAGTGGTGTTAAATATTTAATTCAGAGGAGCACATACAATTCCGGCTGCAATAGAGATTTTCAGCAAGCTATTTTGTGCTCTCATATGGAACATTCAAAGCAAACGACAAAAAATAGCTAAGGTCTGAGAAAGATTCTCAGATCTCCTCTATCAGATGCCTCCATTTGTTTCCTTCCATTAGTGTAAATTTCCCCTTCTCAATGCAAGTTCAGTAGCTGGTACTTTAGCATCTGGAATCAATGGTAGATATTTCCTGCAACACACAAGGCAGGCAGCCAACTCCCCCCTATTATTCAAACAGATTTGCTAAAACTTTAATTACACAGTATCATATGAATTGGCCAGGATTAGAGCACTCAAGCTACGATCCTTATGTAGAAATGGTACATAAGCTATTAGGTACTGCACCAGTTTAATAAAACTGGTAAGTATCTGCAACCTTTTTTAATTTTGAATAAAAGGAGGGCATTGTTTCTTTAACAATGCAAATAATACAGAATAAAATTACTTCAGCATTTAAGAGAGATCACTCCAATGTCCTCCACGAAAAATTCTGGAGCAAGTCCAACCAAATTCTAATCCAATGCCTCCAGTTGATGCTGCCTTGCTAACCATAACACTTACATGAATTTGGCTATCAGCAAAAACCAGAAAGTACATACTTAGGGCAATATAATTTTACATTGAAAAGTCTAATATCCTCCCTAGAAAGAGGTAGATCTTCACTATCATGAAGTAGTTTATGAATTATCACTAGCACTTCAGTATTTCAGATCTGAATCCTTATTTAAGCACTAGAACTACACATTCCTAAATTGATTTCAAACAGAAAGTTCTGACAGTCGATGCTTGCATATCTGCCTGCCTTTAATTACATGGATACTCCTATCAACAGCAGCAGGATTACCTGAAAGCTAACTCAATCATGCACTTCAGAGTTATTACGATGAATACCTAAAACATTCTAGTGTAACAAAAGGACACAGGTCCTGAAAATTGCAAAGGAAAATGTTTCAACCTTAAGGAATACTTGAAGCCTTAAAACATTTAGAAGAGCCAGCACCTAGGTGCAACAGCTTACAGTTTATCAGGCTGCAAATTCAAGTGCTACAGCTACTATGACAGCACTGCACAACAAATTTGCTTATTCAGAGTGTCAAGTAACAGCTACATTAGTCAGTAATGCTTTAGCCTTGGGTTACTCCCATTTAAACCCAGAGATATGTTTCTTTCAAGAACTCAATCCATGAAAAGTATTGCAGTGATGTCAGCACTGCCCTCACCTCACAGAAGACTCCTGAGAAGCCCTGTGAACACAGGCAACTGAATCCATTCACCAGGTCTTTGCAACGGCCTCCATTTTGGCATGGATTGCTTTCACACTCATTTGTTTCTGTCTCACAGTTTTTTCCTGTGAAACCACGAGGGCATAAGCAATGGTAACCATTAACTTCATCCTTCACAGAGGGGCAGGGGGAAAAAGCAAAAAGTAGAAACATTTATTTATAAAACTTGCACACAAGAATTCAAGTTATTTTTATATTCTGGATTTGTGAACAGCAGTAGCACCACATAAAATTATTTTGTGAAATGGTGCAAGAGCCTGCAAGTGTAACACTACACTTTTAACATTTAACCTCATTTAACCCACCTGTAATAGCAAACTATAGAATTCATAACTAGCCAGAACAAGATTTATTTTCAACATGGCATGTAATAAACAAGAGTTACCTTACAAGTCCCTCCATGCTGACATTGTCCATGACAGTCATTAATATCTATGGATAAAATATGCACGGCATTAGAATTTTTACTGGAAGACTAAGCTGTAAAGTACAGGTCTAGCATAAAAATGCAGAACAGATGATTTTCAGAAAGGATTTTTCTAGATGTTTCAATGGAAAGCAAGGATACTTGACATCTTAAGAGATTCTCATTTTAAACAATATGTCATAGAAAATGACATGTTACATATGTCTATTCCAGTGTAACAGAAATTATATCAAATGCTATCAGCTAATGTCATATCTAACATTTTAGCTAAAAAGTATTTTAAATTCAATCAGTACATGATATCATTTAGAATCAGGGATGAATGAGTAGAGTATTTATTGGAGTTATGCAAGTGTACATCTAAGCTCATTTTAATACCAATTACACCTCTAAATAAATTTTCAAACAGTACTTTCAATTTACATTGCTGGAAGTTAGGAAAATCCTGACAACAGGTGTGTTTTCTTGTACATGTATACAATCATTCATCACAAAACCTTTTTTTAAAGAATAAAGCATCCTATGGTCAACATATATACTAAAGAAATACTAACTGATATGACAATTTACTCCTGTCCATCCTGGAATGCAGTCACAGTAATATCCACCAATGAGATTTTTGCAAGAGTAAGCATTAACACAGGGTTTCCCCTCACACTCATTAGCATCTGTGAAAGAAGATAAAAGAAAGAAGAGAATAAAGAACAAACCCAGAAGTAGATTACCACAGCACCAAGCAAAGTTTCCATGCAATCCAAGCATCAGAAGCTCATATTATACATTGGTAGGGCACTGAAACCATTTACATACCACAGGTTTTTTAATGCACGCTTGTCTATAGTAGCACATGCATGTTATCTTACTTATCCCTTTGCCAAAACTCAAAAAGGTAATATGTTAGTCAGGGCAAATCCCTTCCTTGCCTCCATAAGTTTATAGTCATTGTTCTGCCACCATGAAGAAGGAGCTACCATCACCAGTGCTGTATTTTGAAACAGAAAAATTATCGGGCATTCTAGAAGAACTATAAGTAAGCTTAAATTGGGGCTTAAACAGTTAAAAGTTCACTTGAAACTTCTGGCTTTAAGATCTACTGAAAAACAGCTAAGGTATCAATAGCAACACACATCTTCAGTGTTTTCTTCAATAAAAATCACATCAGAGAAACACACAGAGTTATTTGTTATTTATACAATCTCCAGTGGTCTTCAAAATTTTAGAAGGTAATTACTTACCAAGCTGACATGTTGCTCCAATCCACTGTTGTGGACACACACACTCAAATGCATTAACACCATCAATACAGGTCCCTCCTTGAGCACAAGGGTTAGATGCACATTCATCAATATCTGGAAAGTCAAAGTGCGCCTTCCATTACATGGTTTAAGATTTGGCTTAACCTGTGTTTTTCTTAAAATTATTTTGAGATGACAGGGGAGAATGTATAAACAAATAAGCTTAGGAACAGACTAACATTTCTAACCTAATTTTTACTTAGGCTTTTCTCACATCTTTGAGACAGGGGAGAGAGGAACTCTGAAACTTTCTATCTGCAAACAAGATGCTTCAGTTAATCTGCCAACGATTAACACATTCATTGAAAGTCAAGTTCCTAGATCATGACACGAGTTTAGCCAGTATTTTTTTTCTGAGGATAGCTGCTGTTGAAAAATGGATAAAAATCCTGTGTTCCAAACCACAGGCAACATGTAAACCAATTATATAGGTCCAAAATACATTTCAACCACTTCCCTGTCTTCCAAACCAGACACTTCAGCATATATGAGTGAGTAATCTACTCTACTACTACTTTAAGGGGAGAACCTTTCACATTCACATTTATACCTCTTAAAACAAATCCATTCTGTATTTTGCTTTAGTCTGGCTAAAGAGTCACAAATTGTCCTACAAGCTTTGGCAACAGGGCACTTCTTTGTATATGGTTCAGCTATGCTTTTGATAACCTGTAGATCTCAACTGCATCAAACAGATACTGATGGCTGCACACAGTACCATTAATCTTTTCAGAAGCTCCCAATGCATAGGTTAACACAGGTAAGGTACAAGACTACCACTGAATTCCATACCCACAGAGCATGATTGTCAAGTAAGCTGTATCAGTCCTTCCAACCCAACAGGTCAGTCATCAGGAAATGCATACCCACCAATAGCACATGTTGGTCCACTCCACCCTGGTGGGCAGTGACACTTGAAGCCTGATGAAACTTCGTGACAAATTCCACCATTAGCACAGGGATTAGATACACAAGCATGCTCCGCTGGGAAGAAAGAGGGAAATAAATTCTTGCTAAATATTCTTCTAGTATCAATTAAGGAGAACATACATGGTTAGAAATCGCATTCTGATTAAAGCAACCAAGAGCATGAGCAGCAGAGAGGTGCCTGTACAGAAGTTTGGAGCCTCCCTCTCCCAGCTGCAGAGAATAAGATTCCCAGTAGGAGACTGAAGCAGGATTTACTAAAGGTGCATCATCCTTCATATCTACTGACTAGAAAGCCTGAAGGCAGACCAGTCACTCATACCTCAACATCCCAATAGCTAGAGAAGTTCCCCATTAACCTACTGCTTCTAGCCACACACTTCCACCTCTGGAGCACTCCAGCACTCCCCCCCCCCCCGCCCCTGCAGTGAGACAAAACAGATACGCTGTATGCAAAGGTCTTAGCAGTAGTAGTAGTTTAAGTATCAAAGGTCTGTTTAGCTTCATTCTAATACTGTTCCCTGGAAACAGAAAAGTATACAGCTACTTGCAATTATAGGCAGTACTGCTTGTTGTCACGCCATGTAGGGCTGCAACACTTGCAGAAGCTGTACTAAACTAACCTTGTTCAATTGGGGCCAGCCTTGTTTAATATCTTTATCGATGATCTAGATGAGGGGATTGAGTGCACCCTCAGTGAGTTTGCAGACGACACCAAACTGAGTGAGAGTGTCGATCTGCTGGAGGGTAGGAAGGGTCTACAGAGTGATTTGGACAGGCTGGACCGATAGGCCAAGGCCAACTGTATGAGGTTTAACAAGGCCAAGTGCCAGGTTCTGCACTTGGGTCACAACAACCCCATGCAATGCTACAGGCTTGGGGAAGAGTGGCTGGAAAGCTGCCCAGCAGAAAAGGACCTGGGGGTGTTGGTAGACAGCCGGCTGAACAGGAGCCAGCAGTGTGCCCAGGTGGCCAAGAAGGCCAACAGCATCCTGGCTTGTATCAGGAATGCTGTGGCCAGCAGGAGCAGGGAGGTGATTGTCCCCCTGTACTCGGCACTGGTGAGGCTGCACTTGGAATACTGAGTCCAGTTTTGGGCCCCTCAATACAAGAAAGACATTGAGGTGCTGGAGCATGTTCAGAGAAGGGCAACAAGGCTGGTGAAGGGTCTAGAGCACAGGCCTTATGAGGAGTGGCTGAGGGAACTGGGGTTGTTTAGCCTGGAGAAGAGGAGGCTGAGGGGAGACCTTATTGCTCTCTACAACTACCTGAAAGGAGGTTGTACTGAGGTGGGTGTTGGTCTCTTCTCCCATGTAGTTAGCGATAGGACGAGAGGAAATGGGCTCAAGCTGCGCCAGGGGAGGTTTAGGTTGGAAATTAGGAAAAATTTCTTCATGGAAAGAGTGGTCAAGCATTGGAACAGGCTTCCCAGAGAGGTGGTGGAGTCACCATCCCTGGAAGTGTTCAAAAAACGGGTAGATGTGGCACTTGGGGACATGGTTTAGTCTAGTCTACCCTTAATTAGTTTAGTGTGGACTTGGTAATGTTAGGTTAATGGTTGGACTGGATGATCTTAATGGTCTTTTCCAACCTAAACGATAGTATGATTCTATAAGCAACAATCAAGTTGAGGAGGGACAAGTTGTATGCCATCACTTTTGATATTTTCCCTCCCAGAAACCAAGGAAATTTTTGGAAAGAAAACAATCCCCTTGCTAGGTAAGGCTTTCTAATTCTTGTTAGCATTTATTTTTTGGAATCTTTCTTTCAGGGATGTTATCTAGTTTGCAAACTGAATTTACATTGTCTAGGATGTTAGGTACCTAAACCAGCTCATATGCTAATCTACTGCTAATAATCAGCATAGAACTCAGCCATATGGCTCTCTTTATCACTGCCTCCTCATCTGGAGAGCCAAGGTGCTTCCCCACAACTTCCGAGGCGAGTTAAGACAAGATTTCATCTATTTTAGCCAAAACTTTGCATCACATTCTACCAGCTGAAGCAAAATGCAAGTTTTGATAGTATCATTAATACCACACAGAACTTTATAGGAAGATCTACATCCTGATAAATGTGAAAACCTTCTGCTGATAATACTTTAGTTAACTTAAGGCCAAACAGTTAAGTTAAAAAAAAAAGGTTCTTTCCATTTACACTTAACAACTGTATTAAGGAATAGCAAAATTCAAAGTGAGAAGACTGGGAATATCACATTTAAAAAAAGGATTTAAAAATTCATCATGTCAAAGAAAGTCACTAGAGAACACCCTACTGAATACTACAGGTGAAAAAGTTGAACCGAATTTTCGTTTTTCTCCAAACACCAAATCTTTAATGCGAAATAGGAAAGAAATAAAAATTGCACACTTGCCCCTTTATCTTCAGAGACAAAATAGTCAGAAAAAGTCTCCAAATACATGAAAAAAGCAATACACTATCTTTGTAGTGTGATTGAGATAGAAAGCAGTTTTTCATGTTGGTTAGATACAGATCTGTTAAACACTAGTCAAGACAGCATACTTCATCAGAAATATGGTTTAAATGCTTTCCTCCATTTTGCCAATGGGAGCAGGGAATACACGTAACCTTGCATTTAGACTTCTCAAGGTGAGTCTGTAGGAGGGCTTGAAGATATTTTCCATAGTAGTTAACACCTGTGTCATTAATCCAAATGTATTAAGAGTCCCATATTAGAAGATGATTTTAAAAATCAAGTTTCAGTTCATCAAAAAGGATAGTCAACACATTCAGGCAGCTAAAAATTGGGCCAAAACCCCACACCACAGTTAAAACTGAAGTGTGCATCACTACTACCTTCCTTAGTCGCCAGCTTGTAAGATGCACATTTGCAAGCAAGCCAGAAGACAAGAAAATGGGTAGCAGGGAGAAAGGTGAGAAGGAAAGGTGCACCTGTAACCCATTTCCATGAGACTATAGCCCAATTGCATGCTTGGATTAAGGAAGTAAAGAAGCCAAAGGGAAGAAATAGTCTTATCTAAATCCAAGGGAAACTGTTGTAGCATTTCTGTCTTCTTCAGTGTTTTTTTTTAATAGCCAGCCTAAAGCTGGTGAGACAGAGCTGGCATATCCCCACTGTCACAGAAAATAACAATCAAGTTGAAAGGACAAGTGGCACACCATCACTTTTCACAGTTCTCTTCTCAGAAACCAAGCTAGCTTTTGGAAAGGAGAAAACAGCTCCTCCACTCTACAAAAAAAACGCAACATATAAAAATGCCACCTCGCTAACTAGAACATAGCCATGCCCAAAACAGTGTCAGATTTCTGAAGATACATGCAATATCCAGAAATACCAATTTCACAGTTCTTTCCAGAGTAGCCATCTGGGCAAGCACATCGATATTCATCTGGTTCAGTATTCATGCAGGTTCCACCGTTCAGGCAGGGATGGTGATTTCCACAGTAATTCAGATCTGGACAGAGAAAAGCATTAATCAACAGGGAACACAAGTCTCACCGTTTTAATCCCCAGTCATACAGATGCCTTTCTGGCTTGAACGTCATTCACCCACATCATCCCCATATTACATTAGCTAGCCTGTCATCTCATTACTATCGACAGAACAGGGAAGGATGAGCAAGAGACAACGGCATGAGTTAGAAGGGTCGGGACCATTCCAAGCCTTTTATCTTAAGCTTCCTATACTTACGATGTTTAGGCACCATCTGCCATAAAAGAATTAGGCACAGAACTACTTGGGTAGTTGCACACTAGCAGGAAAAAAAATGGTTAATGAGTTATCAGTTAATCATGCAACTGTAATTATTTTTCCTGTACATTAATGTTAAGTACCTTTGTTACAGAGCAGGCCACCCCAGTTGGTTTCACAATTACACTGCCATGGTTCATTACAGCTCCCATGAGCACAGCCTGGGTAGCGGACACACTCATCACAGAACTGTCCTTGCCAACCATAATGACACCTAAGATGTAAGTTCACATGTTAAAAAAGTTAGCAACATGATGCTTAATTATCAGCATTACAGGTATTTAGAACGCTACACTTACCATTCTCAAGAACAAGGTCAACTGTTCAATGTGCAGATAACAAAACTTTATCTCTCCTGTTTAGAAGGGACATACTAGTCCTGTTGAACATCCTTACTGGAACTTATCTTGCTCAACCATATTACACATCATAGCAACAAACAACACCAAGTACTATGCATTATGAGAACTGTACATAAACTAGTTGTTCTTTCACAAGAAGTCCCATCTTCACATAACCATCTCACACTAGGATAAAAATTGTCATTGGTATAAAGGAGTTGAAATTACTTTTAAAAAGGAGACTGTTGACTTACTGCATCAAGCACCATAGTTTTTTTTCTCCCTATGAAGGGAGCATTCAAGATATTAGCTAGTTTGTTCTAGAGTGCTACAGAGCAAGGCAGTTAGAGATGCAGCTGTCTTGTCAGTTTTCTCAGGACTTAGTTTCTCAAGAGAACCCTTTTTACAGATTTATCCTATTATATCCTCAATATTCTCTAGTGACATTATGGAAAAGGGTGCTCTTTAAAGAAAGAAGGAGAGACAACAGAAACCAAAGCCATCAATAATTCATTTGTTTTTAACAGAGTTAAAATCTTTTTTCACAAGATTTCTTCAAAGACCACTATCTTTGTGTTATCTGTGACAGAGTTCTGCTAACAAAAGCAACTGTTTATGCTACAGGAAAAGTGTTAAAGTCTGAACTTTAAAAAAAAGGACATAGGCTAATGCCTTTTTTTTTTTTTTTTTAAACATATATATCATACACATTTTATCAAAAGGAAATAGTAAGCTTGCTCTTTTGGGCCAACAAAAAAGTTCTGCATGTTATTTTAAGAGTATTTCTTATAAACAATATAAGAGCCATACTAGCAACAGAGAGATGCATAAAAACACAGTGAATGGAAGTTGGGCACATGCATGCCAGTGGAGCCTTAACGCCTAAGGGAATAAAGCATTAGAAAGAAAACTACTTTTTTTAGATTTAACACCAGCATTCTATTATCAACATGCGTTGAATACCATAAAAGAACAGAAAATAGATTCTTAAGTCTTTGGGGTGTGGTGAGACAAGACAAGAAAAAGAAGTATAAACAAGAAGTCTTGGTTCCTTGTGAATCAATCCACCTCCACCATTTCAGTAAGCTGTATCAATCCGCAGAGGAATAGAACAGGCTATGCTGGCAGCATATTATTTAAATTTCTACTATTTACATAGGCAGAAGGAATCTAGATGAAGATCTTCGTAAGACTTTTTTTTTTTTCCTAAATTTCTAGAATTTCATAAATTTCTAGAATTACTTTGAGTTCTTAGTCCCAGTATCTGCTCCTCATTCAAAACCTCACAGCTGTGGGATCCCTAAGGACAGCCTCAGCTATGTACCTAGTCCAGAGGCCTCCAATTGCTCATCTAAGCAAAGCTGTCAGAAGGCTGGAGAACATACATATTTCAGAAGCGGCTTTCTTTTGCTGTATTAGCAGTAAGAGGAAGCAAATAGTGCTCCTGCTAAATTTGATCTCTTCCTTCCTCCTCAAGGACAGAAAAATCTTTTCAGGGGCTGGTAATAAACAATAAAAAAAGCACTGTAACTCACTTTACTGGCCTGAGCCCAAATCTCCATCCATGCCAAACCTGGCACTACTGCCAGTGATTCACCATGACTATCCTAGCTAGAGCCAACTCCCCACCCACATACAACAAGCATTTTCAAGAGCTGAAAGTCTGCATCACAAAGCAAATAATCACAATAACTCAATTTGTTTTCCATACCCAATGGGTAACAAGTTTCTTTGTTTAATACTGCACGGGTGATTAAGAGTGCAAAGAAAAATACAGGCACCTTCTTAGAACTTGAAGGCATCTTAAGCACCTACTTGAGTTTGTAGGTATGCTTGACTGCATTAAATTTAGTTCAGCAGAAAAGGGTTGCTGCTTTTTCATGATATTCAACACAGTCAAAGTTTACTGTTAAAGTTACCACCAAGCACGAGGAAAATAATTTCTAGAGGCTAAAAGCAGTCCAAAGGAACACAGTGTTTACAAGTCAAAAGGTTACTATGTGGTAAGCTGATCAGCCTTCAGTTTACAAGGAAGAGTAAATTAGGATTTCCTCTTGAACAGGAAGTCTGGTTGCATCCTATATTAGCAGGTGCTAGAGCAGCTTTAATTCCACTTCCTTCGAAAAAGATAATGTTTACATGGATCTCAGCTCACCCATAGAGCAAGATGTGATCAAAAAAGTGCAATCAATTTAGAAATGGGCACGTTGTCATTTACAAGAAAAACATCAAGCCACAACACAAGGATGAAAAAAGGTTAATGACCCATTACGAGAAGCCCAAAAGGTACAGATACAAAAGCATCACCATCTATTAAAAAAAACCCAACCAAACCAAAAACAAACCCCAAAAAACCAGAATTCTTTTTCAAGTAACAACCACTTGTAATGAAAGCCAAAAGGAAACTGCTAGTGCAATTAATGGTGGGCTAAAGTTACTCCTTCCCTGCCCACCCCCTAGTTCAGAATAATTTGTTGGAAGTTTCTGCAAGCCTAAATTTTTTCACATCTGAATAAATAAAAAAGCCAAATTTAGAGAATTCATAAGGATTCCCATTGTTCAACGGACAAAGAAAATTCTTACTGGAATCAAGATTCTACTTCCTTTGTCCTTCCCCTCTGCTGACTTCATTGGTTCTAACTTGTCTTTACAACCAAACGCACACAAAACAAAATCAGAGATGGCTTAATCTTAGCTTTTGCTGGGTTATTAGCAGTACAAAAGAAGCTACCATAAATAGATTGTTACAGTTTAGTAACTTCCTGATGGAAGGCTGAAGTACAGGCATCTGCTCCCAGACCAAAGCGTCCCTTCAGGTCAGGATTAACACAGAGAGAGTGCAATAGGAATAGAAGAACAATTGCTAGTTATCTTGAAACCAAGAACTTGCAGAAAAGATCCCGATAATTCTACAGACACACTTCACAGCTTCCACTTTCCTTAGATGAGAGTCTGGTGGCAATAGAAAACAAGAATTTAAATACAAGGCTGGAGGAAAGGGAGGTGGCAGGAGTTAACATTAGCAAAGCTTCTAGATAACATTTCAGTCTTGAGATTAGAGAAACTGCAACTGTGCAGGAAAAATACTGTTGTCACTGACAAGCAGATAAAGCCACAATAATTCAACTCTCACTGTATACTTGGTTAAAATAAGCATGTGGGGCTTCAAACAGCTAAATTCCAGGACAAGGAAGAAAGACCACCTACAGTAAATCTCAATGTGTTTAAAGTAGTAAATTTAGTATCAAGGAATCCTACAGAAGCACCTGTCATTACGCACAGTTCAAAGATACCTATGGACTCAGGGGCAGGAGAGCTGGGGGGTAAGTGGGGAAAGGAGAAAGGAATACAAGATTTGGGTTTTTTTGCTTTTCCTGGAGCTATTAAAAAAGCTAAACTGGTCAAGTTCAATTAAAAAAAGAAGATTTTTTTTTCTACAGTACTATGCTTTCTGTATGTTCTTCTAAAACAATTACAATTAAGGAAAAAGCTGATACCGGTCTTTGCTTTCCTCTGAGGATGTCTGTGTTATAATTATTTAGTGAAAGCTAGGTTTAAAGTGAGCATTTCCAAATCAGATGGCAGAAGGTATTCAAAAGATCCTATGTTGCTGTGTGTAAACAGATATATTATTTATGAGGATAAGGCCCTGAGCAATCTGGTCTTCTTTGGGCAGGAGGCAAGAACTTTCCAAACTCCATGTTTTTATGATAAATCCTACAATGGCAGTTACAGAAATGCTGTGGAAAGGCATAGAGAGGTACCCAGACCCTGATGGTCTGTAAACCATGGTCCCTCAGCACCTTGCATGATTAACTCCTCCTTATCCAAAAGGAAGACACCTGTTACATACCAAAAAGTTAGGGTGCTCTCAACAGTCAGTATTAACTCAGCTGTTTTTTACCATCTTCACACATGGTTTATTCTGCCAGTTCAATCACTTCTGGTTATTTGAGAGTCCTGAACTTTCTGTGCATAAAGTTCACTGAGAAACTTCATATTGCAGTTCTCATCCAATCACTAATCTACTCTCGTTAACCTTATGAAAAGGCTCATAATAACACGAGAATGAGAGGATACCCAAATAAATTCTGTTCTGCACCTGGCTACAAAGCTTTGTCAGCACTTAATGCACAAGTATGCCTAAACCATCAATGTGAAGGAAATCAAAACCAAACTACTTCTCAAGCCTCAGTCAAAATACAGGGCCTAAAAATAAACTGAAAAAATCCTACAGAGGATACAGGCAATGTGGTGTAAGCCTTTAATTACTACAGGTTACACCTTACTGGTATCCTGCAAACTGTACAAAAACTGAAGATCGTTGTGCCATATTTGCAAGCCATTTTTTAAGCAGGCTTTTTAGAGGGAGCTTCTCCCACTCATATTTCAATTGGAACCTGTGGCCAAAATACTCAACACAGGAAAACGAAGCAAAACAGTGACATTAAGAGCAGAAGCAAAATGCATCATTCAGGGGTGGGGGAGAAATAACCCTCTTAAATGGAAAACCACTAAATTTTCTGATGACGTGAACAGGATGGTGTCGCATAAGCCAGAACAATAGCTTTATATTAGTTATTTACTTAAAATAACTATAAGAAAGTCTGTTTAATCTTTTAAGAGATTAATTGTTGTATAGCAGGCAGCAATATGGTCTAGCTGTTAGGAGATCCTATGAATCCAGATGCTCAGAATCAATGTTATAGCTAGTACTGTACTAAGATTTGTCACAGAAGCACTTTCTCCACTTTCCTACCTTTGAAAGAGGCATGGCGGTTTTGTGAATAGGGAAGGAAAAGATGCTCATTAATGAACTCCAACAGTTTCATTACCTGAAAGCTTGCTGTCTTTTCCTCTCACCCCCAGCACTCTTATTAGACCAAAAGGTACAACCCTTTCCCTACAAACTTTTTTCTCCTCTAATAAAGGAAGTAATTGAAAGCTAACATTCTCACTCCAGTACTTTAGAGTTTTGTGAAGGAGCTGATAGAGGGGATGGTTCAAAATCATTTACCCAGAACATATGGGGAAAGGCTGCTCAGTTAACTTGGAGTAAGTGGCTCTAAGTGTGTGTCTGTATTTGCATTAGTTCACACCAGGAGCACGTTTTTTAAGTGAACTGCCTGATCATTCCTGTTGATGATGTGGTGGTTCACATCAGAGCTGTTTTGGAACAAAGGAATTGGATTCCTTTAGGTTAAACTAAGGTAATGTAAGGCAATATATACGAGGAGCATACCTAGTGTGCTCCAGATGCAAACAGGCATTCAGTCCACAAGAACAGACTAGAGCTAGTCCAAAATTAAAAAAAAACCAATGAAGTGTTTTTAGTATGGATATTGAGTCCTCAATACTGCTTTGATCTACTGTTCTAATTTGCCTGCATTACCTATTATTGTAGACACAGGTTAAAGTACTGAAGTGCTACGTGTTTTTGGTTCCTGTACACCCACTCACTTCCCCCTGCAGCAGCACCCACTTTTAGGATATATTCTGTGCCTTTCTACCCACTAACCATCCAAGGAAGTGAGTGCAGAGTGGGCCTCAGTTCCTTGACCAATAAAGAAAAAAAAATGCATGGGATTCTTTTTTGTCTAACTTAATATGTCTACTTGTGAAATACTTGCCAACAATCCCAGGAGGCTTACCACTAGGACATAAAAACCATAATTAAAGAATACCGGTTATGATAACGGGCAAGAGAACTTATATGATGAGACACACAGTAACTGTAATAATTCTGCAAGTTCTGTGAACTCAAAGCTGTGATACAATACCTTGCATCAAAGAGGAGACAGGAGATGTCCAGGTACTGGTACCAAGTGCATTCCTGCAGGGCCAAACAATAGCCCCATGCTCTTTAGGGACATCAGCTAGTCCAAGTTGCAGGAACTGAAATGGTCAGATGCCACAGCAGCTAGCACACTGCTCAAACAAGACTTTCTAGTTTACTGTTCAGAGCAGCTTATGAGATTACTCCTAATTTGAGAGCTGATGAGATTTCTCCTAATTCCATTCTGGAACAATTGTGGAAGGAAGCCATACCATTTAGATCTGCTCTTGACAAGCCCTGGTTAGCCAGCAACTCTTCTGTGAGCATTTTCTAGATATTTAGAAATGGTATACCCGTTTTAGCGTTCTTTTGATATTACTATCTGATCTAGCTAATAAGGGAGTTCCCCATTTCTAGAAGCAGGAGTTGTATTTCCTTCTTTTTTCAATCCTCTAGGATCTGTTATTAGTCCTCTACAGCCTTCAGTAACAACCTGCTTTGAGATGCCTCACCAGATCTCCTTGTACCCAAGAATGAGTTTATAGTACTCCAGCTGCAATTTTTTTTGTTTTTTTAAAGTCTAGGCAGAGTTCTCAAATATTGATGTTAACCATGTTATTCACCCAACTGCCATGAAAAACACAAGCAAGAGATGAAAGATATTGGTAGGCCTCCTACTGAAAAGGATAGGAAGACCATGCAAGCCTTTAACATTTAACAAAGGGTCTCTAGAAAGCTATTACACCCCTAACACTCCAGGTAGTTGCAGCTCATTTTGCAAGTCAGGCTTTTGTTACTGCACCTCTGTAAAGAAAGTATTGAATAATAGTTGAGCATATTCTGTCCTTATAGCAACAGATTAAGGGAGCAAAAACCACTTGGGAGAGGCAGACAGCACCTGCAGGCACTGCTGAGCACAAGAAATCAGCCTTGCAAGTAGGGCTGAAGTAGAATGCAAGGACTACAAAAGGCATGGCACTGGACAGGAAGTTTGAGAAATCTGTTTCAATGGGACAAACATAAGATATGTGATTAAATAAAAACAAAGCCACCAACATTGTAAAACCAGAATTTTGTCACATGTAGTTCAAAAGTAATTCTAGAGTAAGACAGTTAAAAGCACACAGGTTAAACAATCAACTTAAAAAGTTTTAAAAACTGTATGCTTGCTTTGTTCACCTTGCACTAATTCACATTAGAGTACTATTAATAATCCCATTTCTAATTCATTTCAGTTTGTCTACACATTCTAAAGAAACTTTTGTATCACAGCTGTGTGAAGACTTGCATGTCCCAGGACAGAACCTAGGTCCTTACCATAGCTCCAGAAGCTGAACACAAGCTGAGCAGTGTTACAGATTTGACCCTTTTTGTTTTGCTTTGGGAGAGAAATTAAAACATTCAAATGCAACAGGAAAAGTAGAAAGATTTCTGAAAATACCATCATCCTGGCAGGAATATGGCAGTGTAGCCCAGATACAAGGCATATCTGGACTTCTGCCAAACCCATACCACTCTGCATCACAGGGAAGTGAAAGATTAAGCTGTTAAGCCTACTGACAGTTTATGAGTGGTACCAAACACATTCAAGTCAGCAGTTTTAATCCAGGAAGGAGACTGTTCATTTGTAGTTTCTCTATATTCACTTTGATAACTTCATAAGGTGATTGAGCCTAAGCCATTAGATCAAACTTCATTCTTCTCTAGACAGTTTAATGGAATTTAACAAAGTACTTCAAATCATGCAAAAACATACAACAAGGATCAATCATCACAGCTTGGCAGTGTTGCTGCTTTGACAATCCTTCCTACTACTTTGGGCTGGTGAAGTCAATCAGTAAGACCATTTGGTCTGCCACTGCAGGCTTTAAAAATAAAAAGATTACAGCAGCCAAATACTTTGAGGCCAGATATGGATAAAGGTGTTGTTTTGTTTTTTTTTTTTTTGGGGGGGTGGGGGGGGGAGGGTAAAGACGACTGCAATTTCCCATCTTTGCAAGATCCAGCTAAGTTGCTTTTGCTTTCCTTATGGATGTAATTTTGCTCATTATTCACTAAATCATTACTTTTTCTGAATGGCCTCTACAATGACAAAAACCTATCACCTAGACCCAGCCATACCACAAAATCGTTTCCCACATCAGGTCATTTTGAGACATCAGGCCATTCCCTACTTATTTTCCTTTTCTTTGGTGAAAGCTCACCAAAAGAAATGGCAAACTTCACAACACCGTAACTTCCTCAAAACAAGGAGTACCTGAACTTGCCCAACAGATGATGTACAGTTACTGCTAATAGCATATCCTTTAACAGTCTGCAGTCATTTAGCTACTTTAAAGATCTGGTTTTAGTATAATATTTAATCCAAGAACAGCTCTAAATTACTTTAGAACAAAGCATGGAGGGTAGATCCTTGCTATGAGAGTTAGGCTGAAGCCTCAGAGCCATTACTTAAGTTACCTGCATGTTCATACAAGTTGAAGAGGAAAACCTTTTTCCAACTTTTCTATTTATAAATGCCACTGCAGATTTTGGCAACCAAGTAACTATTGGCACCAGCAGATTTCTATACATCTCACACCCATGTTTTTCTCACATTTTCATTTTCTTTCTGAATTAAAAAAAAGGACATTGTTTTCACATGTTGAATGACAGTGGCAACTGTCCAAAAACCAGGATGAAGGAATCTAGATTATAATTCAATAGCACCAAACATAGCAGTTTCTTTTAAATAACAGCTTCCTTTGTACTGCTGACGATAAAGGTCATGTCTGTAAGCCTTGCTTATTTTCAGTTCAGCATCATTTTTCTACAGAAAGTATTATCCATTTGGGTTAAAAGCAGTATTTCTAATGTAGCCTAATAACTATTACAAAATACAAGCTAAAGATATCTGTGTGAGCAAGCTCAAGCTACCAAATCACATTTAAAGAGGTAGCCAAGAACCTTCTGCAATACTGGAAATAGAGTGGCCACACATAGAAAGGCCATTGTTTTCCTTCAACCTGATCACAGATCTACCACTTCAGCAGACAGGTGTTAAGAAACAAGGCAAATGGCATACAATCCATCTGAAACATTAAGTCCCTTATTTGTTCCCCCAGTACTTTCTTTCAGATGAGAGAATCCAACAAAATAGGGAGACTTCTGGTCAGAGTCCTTCAATAGACTCAGTGTTATTTTTGTGAGCTTTATTTACCTAGGCAGGTTAGAAGGGTGCACCTAAATTTACAACATTAGATGTTTCTTCACATAAGTGACATGCTGTAGGGAAAGGCTTTGCTCATATGAAACTACCTATTGACAGACACCTTAAAAAAAAAAAGGTACCATAGCCACCCAGCCCCCCCATCTTCAAAGGTTTTGTATTCCCTTCTTTAAACCTTCCTCCTCCTCTTCAACTTGTCTTCCCAGACACAGCTGGTATCACAGAGAAATGAAAGCTGAAAAGGAAACTGCACCACCCCTTTTCACCCACCCCACCCCCCCCCAAAAAAAAAGGGTACTGTTTTGCATTTGTTTAAGCCTGTTGCTTTTTCACCTTTATTCAAAGGCTCCTTGCATTCTAAAATCAAACATTCACAGGCTCCTAGGACACTCCTTTGATACCCACAAGACTCCAGAAACCCTTACATGAATCAAAATTCATTAGAGTAGGTTCTCAAGGGGAAAAATGTGTTCTTGGAAGGCTCAAGGGAAGGAGTACTCAGGCAGAAGTGATACTGGCCCAGCTCTCAACCACAATCTCTACTTGTAACCTAAAAAAAAATCACCAATGGCAGTAGGGACGCACAATACTTGAAATCACAAGCAAAATATTTAATGATGTGAAAAGATCCCAAATAACATTAAATAGAAATATTCTTTCTTACAAAAAGGAAGCCATGGTTTGAACATCTGCCTTGGGGGGCGGGGGGGGGAACTTTTAAGGGAGGTTTTATAGCTCTTCAGAAGTGAAACTGCACATGCACTGAAACACTCTGCTTCATATACTGGAATTTACAGTTTTCAGTCAGATTTGAGAGCTATAGCCCACCAAATCTTCTACAAGTCAGCAGCATCTGATGGAAGTTTCAGTGTGGTAAGAAACCACTCTGGTGCAATGATTTAGGTCTTACTTGTTATCTGTCATACCCCACTGTCAGAAACTTCAGGCTCTCCAGCAGGAAGGGACTTGTTTGCATGTCAGCTGCCACAGCTCACAAACTGGCACTTCAATCAACCCCAGCTTAGCTCTAAGACCAAAGCTAAGCAACCTGCATCCTGTTTCTGCTATTTCCATGATGGTTGTAGTAGTTACTAGTAGGAGGATGAAGCAGAATTGCTTGAACTATCACAGCTTGCCACAAATGGTATTTGTCAGCTCTCAGGGGTTCTGGCAGCCAGTTCAGTTTCACATCATTCCAAGCAAGCAGATTCAATACAGCTTACAAAGGAACCACTACACAAATCCACTCCTACAACAATGCATACAACTCTGACCACAAATAAACTCAAGAACTTACACAGGATCCCAAATCTGCAAGTAGACCTGTCCCATTTCTTCAATAGCCAGTGTAAAAATAACACCCATTTCCCCTTGACCTACTGCATTAGATGCCTGAACTTTTACAAGGAAACAATCAACTCCTCTTGCTACCACAAAGGCTACTTAGGCTTCATCATAAAGTTAAGGGAACATTTCAGACTCTGTTCTCTCAGATTTTAGGGACTAAAAAACATTCACGTGGGGTAGAAAGTTTAGGTTGGGGTTGCTACTGGTATCTCCATTACTATCAAAAAAACCCCTTTTTTCTTGGAAAAGCAAAGTTTACTATATTTTGGTGATCAATACATATATTTGAGTGTTCCAGCACTGTGAGCACTTCCTAGTCCTAACAGTCCAACAAGCAAGTTCCCCTTTTTGAGGGGAACAGAGAGTATATAGAGATCAAAGCTTCTAAGGATTTTGAAAAGAAAAAAAGAAAAAAAGATTATTGTCATTTGATAAAGGATTACATGAAGCATATCTGTTCAGTCCTATACCCGCAACAAATAGAACAGGATTGCAAAACAGTATGAAGTATATGCAGTTCTTACACATGTGAAATCTACTTCAGATCTACTTCTGTCCATGGCTTTGTATAGATTTTTTTTCCATTTTAAAGTAGACTTTTTAAAAATAGCAACATACACAGAAAATAGGAGAAAGATCGGTATTCAAAAAAAGATACTCAAGCATGCAGACTTACTTGCATTCCCCAGGTGTACTGCAACCCCCATGGAGCAAATTACATCCTTGTTTACATACAGCTGTAAATAGAAAAAGGTTTAGGCATCAGTCTGGGCAGCTAGGTATCCATTAATACAGCAGCAATCTGGAACTGTTCAGCTAAGGCTTCTGTTATTTAGCCTATTTGTTGCTTGTGCAAAGCAGACTGTCTTTTGTCATGTTCCAATAGTTGTTGCTTCCAGCTAGCTATTGCACAAAACACAACCCCATTACAACTGTTTATGAAAACTAACTTAACTTAAGGAAAGTCCTTGAAAAAGTTGCTACCAAATAGGTTTGCAGCAAGTGTCAGCACTGAAACATTTATCAAATACAGTTATTTCTTAAACCTGGTATTAGATGGGATTTCCAGCATAATACCAAAGCTTCAAAAGATACACATGACCTTGAGTAAGCCCTAAAAATGGTCTCCCCTCCCATTAACAGGCTTTTTACTGAAAAGGAACAGAAAACAAAAACAAGAAGCCCTCAACAGAAGAGTACATCAAGTAATTTTAGCACTAATTACTCACTGAGAGCGAAGGCAAAATGTAAAGGGATTTGACTGAGTACATTCAACAGGATGACTACACTTGAATTTCTGTTCACACTAACAGCTATCAAAAAGCTTCAGCTTTGCGTACATTACACTTAAACTTTTTTCATTTGCGAAAATAGTATTGTGAGGGCGTTTTTACAGGATTAAAGTCTACAGTATTACTGATATCACTGTTCAATAGAGTCTTATGTTAACAGATGTAATACATCACATCACTTTGAAGTAACACCACCACTGAATAAAGTAAATTAGTAAAGAGATGTTTCACTATTTCAAATCTTAAATTTGTTGTGTAGCCCCCATAGCACATACTGCAAGCAACACTGCATCCTGCCCTGGGCTCCACTCTTCACAGAGGATGGTTTTTTCAAAGATTTGTATTCAAGAGACAAAGTCTGTATGTGTTAAAATTACTATGCTACAGCACTGACACTGCAGAAGTACATACTGCAGTTTATACCTATTATATATACACATTAGAGCCAGTCTAAAATGAAGCAAACAATACTACCTTGTTTACATTCTTCTCCCATCCAACCTTCCATGCAGGCTTTGTTTCCATTTTGATCACACGTGTAGTGACCAACAAAATCATCTCGAGGGCCACAAAATTTATTGCACAGAGCACTGTAGTAATTTTCATCACATTTCACTCTTATTTGTACTTCAAAATGGGCAACAGGACCATTAAATTGTAGTGTTTTCCATCGATCTTCTGGGTTGATCATGCCAGCATGTGCCACTCGTTCTATTAACAAGTCTTCACCTTTTTAAAAACAGGTAAATTCAACAGGTGATAAGTTTGATAGCACACAAGATCATATAAATTCAAATCAAAAGTATTCAACTGGTTAAGAGAAAACCTAGTAAAGAAAATGTTAAGATGATAAAGATCTACTGTATAACTGAATTTTCCTTTGCCTTGTGAAGTTCATTACAGGAAGGCCAATTTAAAAAAGTGTCCCAAAGGAAATATTAAAAAACCCTGGAACATAATCCATAGGAAATAGCTTATTTTTCAAGGCAGCCAAACATACCACACCCACACACTGGCAACCAGCAGCTTTATCTTGATCTGAGGCTCTCTTTGCCTCCTTTTTGTTCTTATAAAATTGCAAAATCTGCATAACCTAGTAGCTGAGAGATTAAAGTTCTCTGGTGCAAGTTTAGTTTTAAACATAAAGCAAAGCACATAGTAATTTTGTAGCAAATTGAATAAGCAATAGTAAATGCTCTAGTAGGCTTCCATTACGCACATAAACTAGCTTTTTTTTTTTTTCCATTTTATCATTCTCTCTACAGTAAAGGCAAAACATCTTTAACAGTCATTTCATAGAACACTTTGTGCAGCTAGTATTCAGCATTTTGAGAAGAAATATACAGGTGAACCCAGGATTGTCAAGGGGCCATTCTCAACTCTGTATCCTGCTTATCCTTATCCCCAGTGGAACTACTGATAATAATTAATCACTGTTGCAATACACTCTATAAGCATCCTGCCTTGCCCTCACAGAAAGCGGCAGCACTGCTACTGCCAGGCGCCATTAACTGAGACCAAATATGCACAAAGTATTAGCTGTCACATAGGACAAGAGGAATTCTAGGATATAAGATTATGGAACTGCCAACACAAGTATTTTCACTTTTATGCATATCCATTTTATATTTATCCATTTTATTCTTGGTATAGAAGCTTCAGTACTAGGAGATACAACACAATTATAGTCAGTACAATGAAATTACACAATTGCTTCAGTAAATATTAAGAATAAGCAAAGCACAGTAAGAGTAAAGGTAGATAGTGAGTAGCCCCAGTGATAAATTTTCAAATGTTTTCACTATTCAAGTCTGGCAACACCCTACTGCAAGAGTTTTTCTAGGTGACTCTGCAAGCTGCAGCTGAAACTCCAAGCACTATTTAAAGACAAGAAAAAGGTACACAAGCTCCACTTGTATACATGAATTTCATACCCATTTATGAAACAGCTATAATATTGCCAGCTCAGCGCTTCAGCATCCATTTTCTTTAAATAATAAAGATTCTTTAAAATGCATGTTAAAAGAAACAAAGAACCAAAACCTTGCACACAGCAAGAGGCTGTAATGGGAGTGAGATAAAGTCTAAACTTCAGATTATTAATAATATAAAACATGCCAAGCTGGTATCAAACAATACTAAACTATCACTTTCAGCAAATGTGTTTCACCTACTTACTTTCTAGAACTAATTAACCTAATTGGTTTAGAAAGTAAAACCAAAGAAGAGACTGTTTCTCACCTAGGAAGTTGCTGACAGCATAGGGGTACCCTGTGCATCTGTTACCAAAGCTGCACTTCCCCCTCAGCGTGTAAAAGGACTCAAATTCAGTTTTCAGTCACTCCAACATTAATGGAAAAGCAAAGCTACAGAAGTAGTGGGCTCTGCAATGCATTTTGTTATCTTAACACCTTTTTTCAAGGTGGTTTCTACCATAAAAATCTTTGCTCTTAAAATTAAGGAATATTGAACTAAAAAAAAAAAACCCAAAAAGTTTAATTAAGCATTGAAAGGTTGTCCAACTATTAAGAACTAAATGTAACTCTCTGCTTTAATATTAGAAATTATATTGCCATGCATAGGCTACAACTCATGCTTGCCTGGACTAGTCTGCATGAAACATTTTATGGCTAGACAAGACCCACTGAAGTCTATCGCTGTTTTTTTAACTCTCAAATTCCTATACGTGAACTCCTCTGTCATTCAGCAGTACGTGGGCAGTAGCAGACAAAAAACCTGCAAGCTAGAAAATGCTGCCTGCATTTTATTTTTGACTGAACAGGATATCTGTCATACCACCAGTCACCATTAAAAGCTTCATGATTAGATTCCACATCCTTTCATAATCTTATTCTTCTCTAATGACTATTGATCTGAAAACCTTGATGAAAAACTATAAAGAAAAAAATGCTGAATCTTTGGATGGTCAAGGAATTTGAACAAATAGCAAATATGCATTACAGAGCTACTTTCCAGCCATATGCATCACGGGCTTATTAAAAACAGCTGCAACAGCCACTGCTATAAAAGTGTTTCCTCAAAGTGCTTCAGATGGACTGAAGAACAGGTCCTGAGATTAAAGGAGTGGCTTATATAATTAAAATTTTATCAAGTATCTTCAAGCTAATGCAGATTCATCAGACAGTTAAACAACTGGAACAAGCATTACAGCTATTGCAAATATACCTATGCAGAACAGTCCTCTTAATACCTGGGGTCAAGAACAGGGGAAATAACTCAATAGTGCTTTTTTGTTTGGGGTGGGTTTTTTTTTTTTTTTTGAACAAACTTTATCTTCACAAACTCCTCTGAAAAAAGAACATATTCTGAGTGTTAAGAGCTCTTCCTCTAGCTTATATCAGTAAAAGTAGGCCTTAACAGACTAAATAAACAAGCCAAATAATTTACTCTGAACCACAAAAGGCATCAGCAAATCAGCTCCAAGACATTTAGTTTCTAATACTAAATTCTGAAGTACCGAAGTATGAGAATTGTGCTTTACTTCAATTTAAAACTGATCCCAAATAGAAGGTGCATCTTCCAGATAGATCTGTAATTGCAGAGAGGAACATGTTTGTCAAGGTTCCTCATTCCTCCCCCACAATGCCAAAGGGTTTCTGAAGATATTCAGTCTCTTACATTTAACTGTTTTGATGGGACAAGTTTGCTCCCTGCATCTGCTTTACCACTAAAATTCACGTTAGGAACTCATACACGTTACTTTTAGCCCTCAGTATAGGCAATGAGCTGCATTACTGAATTTCTCTGGTTATTGGTCAAAAAAGCAGCATACACTAACCTCCCCCACACGCATCTCGGAAGCAATAAGGCGTCTTGATTACTAATAAGTTTTCTACAAGTCTCTCTAGAAAAGCAGACAGTGGCACAGATGTTTGCATAAAAGGAGATGATGGCTAAAAGGTGGTTCTTTAATTAAGCATCTAATTTTTGGAAGAGGAATCCTTCTCTTCAGAGTATTTAAAAGTAACTGTGCAACCAGGAGCCATGACTACACTTAAATAAGAACACTGCTCATCAACACGCTAACTTTTAGCGGAGGTCAGACACTCCCAACAAGCCACTCACAGGGCAATACAGAAGGTGATGCTGGTAGCTATTTGCAAGGAAACACACACGGTAGCA
Organism: Pelecanus crispus; assembly: GCF_030463565.1. Taxonomy (NCBI): domain Eukaryota; kingdom Metazoa; phylum Chordata; class Aves; order Pelecaniformes; family Pelecanidae; genus Pelecanus; species Pelecanus crispus. Next base: position 64,876,035 of record NC_134648.1, read on the forward strand.
TAAGAACTTCATGCCCAAAGGAACAGAAGGTGCCCTTCTCAGGAAGTACATTGTCTTCAGCCTTTTTCAAGCAACTACTTCAAAGAGCCATAAGGACAGATGAGTCTCCTACAGACTAACATGAAAGAGGAAGACAACCACTGCACCCCCGCAGTAGACATGTAATCAAATGTGAAGTTACTTCACACATGAGGATGCAGCTTGCTTCATAATGGCAGCACTGCATCATGCATTGCCAAGACCTCTGCTATACAACTATAAGTTTGCCAAGTCAAATGACTTACCTAGAAAGTAGCATGAACTGCTGTGACAGATGACAGAGAACAGGCCCTTTACAGTGACTTTGTATCTAAGGCAGTTTCCTCTCCCCCTCCTCCCGCCTCATAAAGCAAACAAGCAGTAACACTAGACTGCCACAAGCTTCCCTCCGAGCCAACCCTGCTGCACCGAGGAGGAAAAAAAAGCACAGGAGTAGTTCAGGAATCGGGGTCTGAAAGCCCCCCGTAGAGTTCATAGTTTGAGGTAAGTACTGGGGAAACATTTGCCCTTGGCAAGCTTGTTCTTGAGATGGTACTTCACAGATCCGCTCTGAGCACCATTGCCTTGCTTTCAATGGGTACAAGCAAGAATACAGGATGCTAGGACAATACAGGGAGGGAAGAATGACAACTGTTCTAAAACCTTCAAGGTGTTAACTGGAAACCCCTCTCTCCAGGGTTTTTTTTTGTTGTTGTTGGTTTGTGGGTGTTGGGGTTTTTTTTTTGTTTGTTTGTGGTTTTGTGTTTTTAGTTTTTTTTAAATAAATACCCACTTGAAAGTCCAAGCAGGAACACAGGACCTGCATCTAGCTTTCAGCCTTACTCATCCCTGTTAAAGGAAAGCAAAACAAAACCTGACTTTGGAACTAATTAATCAGCTTATAAACAGACTCTGGCAATTACTTTGATTGATCTTTCTTACAGTAGCAACAGAAGACACGTGTAACCTGATCCAGAGATCAGCTCAATGTTCAGGATATGATAGGGATTTCAGCTTTCCACAGATATTCTCTTCACCCTTCCAGGATGCAGATACTCTTTGTCTTGTCTCTGGAGGAGTCATATTCCCTTTCCTATTCTCTTACGTATGATTTTTTTACTCATCTGTCCCTGTTTGGCAGTTCAGCAGTCCTTGCAGAAATACAAGGGAAGCATCTCTGGATCTTGACAGATTCGCAAGGCAAAACCTACTGGAGGACTCCCTGCCAAGACCACTCATAAAAAGAAAAAAAAGAAAAAGAAAAAACCCAGAAAATCTTCAGCATTAAGCAATTCTTCCTAGAAATCTAATATGCAAGTCTAAACTGCAGCATTGCAAAGCAACAGGTCTCTATCATGGAATCAGTAAACAGACTACAGAAACATTTAACCACGCGTTTACCTAGTCTTCTGCCAAATTATATGCCAAGAAAGCCTTCCCAAATTCACACAGCAACCATTCTAAGTTTCAAATGCAATACAGCTTAACAGCACCTCTCTGAGAGACTGTATTAAAGGGAAGTTCACCCTCCATCAGGAGTTTCTCATAAGAGCTAAACCATAACCTGACACTTAGACTCCAGTAGTTCATGGAAACTGTTAAATTAAGGAGATGGCCCACTGGGCCTCCAAAAGTCACTATATATCCCGTTGTCCTGAAGTTCAGGGGAAAAAAGTGACAAAGAAAAGATTTGTGAGAGCATGTTAAAAAACTAAAAGGCATAAGAAAGACTTAAAGGGACAATCACTTTAGGCTTGTGTTATCAAGCATATTTAAAAAAAAAAGGATTTTAAAGCTACAGATTTGCAAGAGGATTCTGCAGATTCTAAGGCATAAACAGAGCAAGTTAGAAGAGCATTATTTAATCAAATACCTTATTAAAAAACAAAATTCAGCACTTAAGTGCATACAGATCTGTTTAGCAGGATAGGCTTTTCATGTTCACCCCCATCTACACCATCTCCTGAGTTGATCTGCCATCTAGAACTTGGGCATGAATATTCCAATATTCTCTGTATTAGCTGCCTCTAGGTAAATTATTCCCAAGCTGGAAACTATTTAAAGGAATTAATCTCATGTAGTACTTTTTGAACAAAGCATTCAAGAGGATGCCTCCAATCTGTTGCTGTGTAGGATATCTAAGCTTTTTCAAGGTTCAGGCTTACTCTGCTCAGCACACAAGAACTCATTTTGAATACCATGTCCAGCTTTAGGAAGTGCCATTCAAGAAGGCTGTGGACCAACCGAATGGTTGCAGCAACATGAATTATACAGAATCACAGAATCATTTAGGTTGGAAAAGACCTTTAAGATCATCCAGTCCAACCGTTAACCCAGCACTGCCGACTCCACCACTAAACCATGTCCCTAAGCACCACATCTATATGTCTTTTAAATACCTCCAGGCATGGGGACTCCACCACCTCTCTGGGAAGCCTGTTCCAATGCTTGACAACCCTTTCTGTAAAGAAATTTTTCCTAATATCCAACCTAAACCTCCCCTGGCGCAGCTTGAGCCCATTTCCTCTCGTCCTATTGCTTGTTACTTGGGAGAAGAGACCAGACACCTCACTGCAACCTCCTTTCAGGTAGTTGTAAAGAGCAATAAGGTCTCCCCTCAGCCTCCTCTTCTCCAGGCTAAACAACCCCAGTTCCCTCAGCCACTCCTCATAAGGCCTGTGCTCTAGACCCTTCACCAGCTTCGTTGCCCTTCTCTGGACACGGTCCAGCAACTCAGTGTCCTTCTTGTACTGAAGGGCCCAAAACTGGACACAGTATTCCAAGTGCAGCCTCACCAGTGCCGAGTACAGGGGGACAATCACCTCCCTGCTCCTGCTGGCCACAGCATTCCTGATACAAGCCAGGATGCTGTTGGCCTTCTTGGCCACCTGGGCACACTGCTGGCTCCTGTTCAGCCGGCTGTCTACCAACACCCCCAGGTCCTTTTCTGCTGGGCAGCTTTCTAGCCACTCTTCCCCAAGCCTGTAGTATTGCGTGGGCTTGTTGTGACCCAAGTGCAGGACCCAGCACTTGGCCTTGTTGAACCTCACACAGTTGCCCTCAGCCCATCGATCCAGCCTGTCCAGATCTCTCTGTAGACCCTTCCTACTCTCGAGCAGATCGACACTCTCACTCAGTTTGGTGTCATCAGGCCTTATGAGGAGTGGCTGAGGGAACTGGGGTTGTTTAGCCTGGAGAAGAGGAGGCTGAGGGGAGACCTTATTGCTCTCTACAACTACCTGAAAGGAGGTTGTACTGAGGTGGGTGTTGGTCTCTTCGCCCAAGTAGTTAGCAATAGGACGAGAGGAAATGGGCTTAAGCTGCGCCAGGGGAGGTTTAGGTTGGAAATTAGGAAAAATTTCTTTACGGAAAGGGTGGTCAAGAATTGGAACAGGCTGCCCAGAGCGGTGGTGGAGTCACCATCCCTGGAAGTGTTCAAAAAACGGGTAGATGTGGCACTTGGGGACATGGTTTAGTCTAGTCTACCCTTGATTGGCTTAGAGTAGACTTGGCAGTGTAGGTTAATGGTTGGACTGGATGATCTTAAGGGTCTTTTCCAACCTAAACAATTCTATGATTCTATGATCTCCAAACTTACTGAGGGTGCACTCAATCCCCTCGTCCAGATCATTGATCAAGATATTAAACAAGGCTGGCCCCAAAACTGAGCCCTGGGGAACACCACTTGTGACCAGCCACCAGCTGGATTTAACTCCATTCACCACAACTCTTTGGGCCTGGCCATCCTTTACCAGATATCTAAAGAAAACATACCTATTGGAAAATGTTGAAGGAGCTGTTAAACAACAAGACAAAAGACACTTAATTCTAGCCGAGGGAAGGCTCAGGAACAAGCTACAAACTCATCATTACTTTGTCTATCATTGGAGACAGAGTATGTTAGGAAAAATCTCTAAGTTAGGAAAGTCTGTCAGGAAAACGCAAGTGGGACTAATCCCAATCTTCAACGAAAAGGACCTTGAAACTCTAACACAGCCTTAATATCAACTGAGCTTTGCCAATTTTTTATGCTTGATGCATCTTGATAAGGATGGTCAGTGAAGCAGCAAAGAATGGAACCTATAATTAGGAACGGATGATGATTTCGGACATAAACCTTTGCTATCTTAATGTCCAAACACTTACCTTCCTCTGTATTGATCCCAGCCAAGATTAATTAGTCCATCATTAACCACAATGAAAGTTTGAAGTTCGCTCAACACTTGTAGCCAAAAGCATTGATTATTTTAAGACAGGCTTATAAACCATCACCAAAGTGTAGGTTCAAGCTGGAGTCCTACTTTAGCAACAACATTGCAAACAGCACCTTCATACGGTTTTGAAGTATTTAATACAACAATCTTCCTCTTCCTTCAGATCAACAGCCCTGCTCTGATACTGATTATTAGCATTTACAGACCAGAAATGCTAGGTAACTTTCAGTACTTGAGGAGAAACAAACAGAGAAGGAATCATACCGTGATTTAGAACACTTTCACCAAAGCCATCAAGCATGGTTTCTTTATGGGGAACAAGAACGCCTATTTGTTTACCCAATCATGGAAAGTATTGCACAACGTGGTTGTGGGTAAACTGAGGAAAATTTAAAGTGCAACCCTACAGCACAGACAATTTTCCCTTTTTTTTTAAAAAAAAAAGCCTACCATAATTTTTAAACATTTTTTAAAGCGAATTATTAAGAGTCATGTATTACAACCTTCACTTACTGTTGTCCATTCTTCTTCCCATAAGTAATGATTTTTCACAGTTCCTAACCCAATATTCACTGCTTGGATTTGTACATGTCCTTCACATAGCAGGCTTGCATGCAGATTGATTTGGAGGGATGGCTAATTACAGCAGTATACCATTTCCCCCCTCCTCAATCTGTGTACATAAAGCACAGAGTAAGTGAAAACTGCAAGTTTTACATAAATACTCACCAGCTTTTGTATCATTATCCCAATCCCATGCTTCTATTATTAATGTGAATGATCTCTGAAAAGAAACAAGACACCAGTTAGATAGTAATAAAAAACTGCTGTTGCACACCAGACACAAACAGTGATTTGGAATAAGCAGATATTGCTGCTACAAGAAAGCCAACTGAAAGCAGTTAAAAAACTTCACTTCTCTGCTGTCATGTGAAAGCCCTTGAAGGCATCTTCTCAAAAGCATGAAATACAACAGCATTAAAAATTGTGGGGCAAAGCACACTAACAGCAAAACAAAAACACTCCCCCCCACCCCCCACACACTAAGGACTGAATTATTATTATTATTCCCCTCCCACTGCATCTAATTCTCAGCTTTGCTTAGCCACAGAAATCCTTTTCAGAAGTAGCCCTAAAAGGTTTGAATGAAGTGAGGCTTTCTGAATGTTGGAAAACAGCTAGGATATTTAAGATTTAAGCAACTAAAGACCAGAAATAAAAGGAATAAAATCAGAGCCATCCTTTAGGAAGCACATGAAAGATCAGTCTATATAATAGATCTGTTTGCTGTTCTCTAGAAAAACATATCTATAGAAGAAACACACAAAAAATCCACACCACATCTATCAAGAATTTAGACTTCCTTCTCATGAAAGGGGTAGTGTGAAAAATGGACCTGCAAAAGACACAGCAGAAACAGAAACTGTTAAAGGAAGCATACTTGGTAGTACACTTTCCCTGGAAGAAAGAGGAAAAGCATGATTTCAGACAGTTTTTAAATGATGTGGAAAAAACATGAAGGCTTTACCTCACTAAAGCAAGGCTTCAGGCATTTTTCTTGGCTTTATGACCAAATATGTAGGATAGATGTTGATATTTAAATACTAAACTTATTTAGGAAAAAGTTACCTTATGCATACCTGTAACGTTTACCTGTTTTGAGTTTAACAAGAGCAGCTGTCAAACCCTTCAGCTTTGATAGTTTCCAACTTGTCCAAGCTAACATTGAGATTCTCACATACATTTAAAACCAGGAAAAAACCTCCAAGAACAGAAAGACTTATTGCACCACTCTCCTAAAACCCTCATGTATACATCTTTGTGCTTAGAAGCAAGCCACACCAAAACCTGAAGCTTGTTAAATACAGCAGAGCCAAGCCTTAATGGGCACAGAATTCACAGGCTAATGATCTATGGATTCACATGGACCCACGGACATTCAGCCAAGAAATTAAAAGCACTGTCTTAGGAAGAGGATTATGTAAAAATTCTGCTTGCCGAAACCAGGACATAGTGGTAAATAGATTACGCTCAATGAAGAAGGGAAAAAGGGAGCTCAGCAGTGACTACAATGGACAGAGGTATACTTGGGCTTGAACTGCCTTTGGAAAAGAACAATTGATGGAGATCAGCTGAGAAATTAAAGGCCTCTACTTCTGAAGTATGACGATATAGTACAACTCCACAAATATTTTGAAAGCAAATGTTAGTGGAGCATTTTAGTAGCTTCACCCTCCAACTCCCTGCTCTCCCCTGCCCCCCAGTCTCAGCATTTAGGGAAGCAGGATAGGATCCTCCTGTATCCTGAAAACACTACCTGCCACCCCTCTCCTAAACTGCTACCTGAAAAATAAATGTAAAACGAATAGCATCAGAAAATAAGTACTATACAGTATTGCCCTAACATTATCTTCTGGCAATTGCAAGTCTTCTTATTTTGGGTCAAAACTAAAAGTGTTAACCTAGGCACAATTCTGCAAATCAGTGCATGACCCAAAGCTCTGTTATCCACCTCCCCTGCTTTTAACAACTGATCTTCTAACATACCCCTTAGTTTTCCTGTGTTCCATTGATTTGTGTAAGTACAAAATAGTGCTCAAGTGCTTCCAGATGTCCACTTACTCATCTTATGTAAGTGCTGGTCTTTCCTACTGCAAATTGGCAGTTGTATCTGACTGCCCACACAGGCTCAGGCCAAAAAAAAACAACAAAAAAAAACAACAAAAAAAACCCAACCTAAGCTGGACTTGCTGTCTTAGGAAACAGATCAGTCAACTATGCCTTCCCGTCATTCCACTTGAAAGCAGATTTGTATCTTTGCCTAGGATACTAGGGAATTTTTGCAGGTAAACAGAGCTCCACACAATGCACTGTTCCAGCATGCACATGCTGGAAGGTGTGAATGGGCATAAAGTGGTATTCTACCCATTTTAAGATGCTTAAAATAAGGAGTCCCATACCTCTGGTGGCACATCTGACCATCTAAGCTGGCATCAACTCTGGAGTTGAAAATATTCCTCTACGACCTTACAGAAACTTAATAGTACATTACAAGCAACTATGGTGCACAGCTCTTCTTCCAAGATGTGGAAAAAATGAATTTCTGGCCAAATAACTGACCTCTGCAGCCTGCACAGCTGGTGCTGCCTCCTGGTGGCAGGCAGGGCAAGGATGTGGCTCTGCAAGCCCCAGGTTGCCCAGGCCTCGTTTCAAGCATTTGCTTTTACCCTCCTCCCACTGGTGGCCATCAAAAACTATAAAGACCATGTATAAAAAGCTTAAAGAACATACAGAACAAAGACAAAACACGCACTATTAAATCCTTTCACTTACTGGCATCCCATAGCCTCAGTTTCCCCATGTCTACTTCTGGGCTACCAGGCAAGCACTTGGCCATTTACATGTGAGCAAGCATACAGAATGTAACATTTTAGGAAGGCTTGTAGTCATACTTGTAGGAGGAGATTAGAGTATTCAAATGGCAGTAAAAATGGTATTGATAGACAAAGGCACATTTACTGGAAAATCAATATCAGCTGGGACAGTTCTCAGTTGTGCAACTTCCTGCTTCCTACTGACAGTTACGCAGTCACCCTTCAAAACCCCCTAACAGGCACAGTAGAAGAGAAACTGATTTTTGTGGCTAATCTACCTCTAGAAAAGACAATTAAGGTTACCAACCCAACTTGTCATATCTTCCTCACCTATAGCTAGTCAGTAATTGTAAAGAGGAATTCCTCTCTGTGGTAGCATGATGGATTGTCACGTTACAATTACTACACCTCAAATCAGGAAATGGATACTTAATCTACTGGTTCAGAAAAACCTCTCTCCCTCCCCCACCCAAGTATCAAGTCTTGCACTAGATCTGCTTAAATTCTATTGAATTTTGCAATTCACTATAAAACAACAGCTGAAAACTCACAAAGAAGCATCTGTGTTATCGAATATATTCATGGTATGCTGCACTGAGAGCTTTCCAGTTATTGCTCAATTATCAAAAACATATATTAGTAGAAATTTTGATATCCATACACTCACTCATACTGTAACCCTGCCCAATAACCAGAGTAAGAGCTATAGGCTGAATAACACTAATGGATATAAATATTGAAGAATACTTTTAGCTTACATAACAGACATACTCATTTTATAAAAGCTCTACCACTGGCTTGCATTAGTCCCATCTGTACTCTTAAACAGCAAGTCTAACATAGACTACCCAGCACATCTTCCACTAGCACCAGCTGTGAGTAGCTCTTCTGTAGCACAGATACTTATACCAGACAACATCTTTCTTAAATTGTGCTTCCAGAAAATAATTACAGAACTTGAATTCATTTAGCTCTTGTCCACAATCTAAGGTCTACCCATACTGCAAATCTTTAAACACCTCACATAATCCAGCAGTATTTTGCTCTTTCACATAAATATATATAAAAATATAAAGAACAGGCTAGCTTAAAAACTGTTTAAGGTAAGAAGCCCTCCACAGAGGCTATGGATATATATGTGTAAGTGTGTTCAAGTTCCCACATCAATTTAACAGAAAACTATAGTTTTCTAACAAGTATCCTAAGAATGCCCCAAATTCATGAGTCTTTCATGCATAACACACAAACACCACCACACCCACTTCTTTTCCAACTTGCAGAACTCTTGTAGGCTGATACGACCAGCACCTCACAATGGGACATGCACATTCCAGTCTGTTCTTATGTATAAGAAAAGCTTTGTAAAGTAGTATCTGTTGTTCCTTTCAACTAGTACTAGCAAAATACTTAGAAAACATTTTAAACATGACTATGGCACAGATTGGAGGGGGAGGGGATGGGGTGAACATACAGCACTGAAAATACACTTGTTTCTACTGACTTTGGTGTCTAGGTTTATCTTCCATAAAGAATTAGACACAAGAGAGCATTTGTGCTCATCAAATCAAAAAATAGATGATGTTAAACGCTACAACTCAGAAGAGGAGCATCAGCACACTTCTGCATAAGAGCGCAGCTTTATGAAAGAACCATATTGTAGGAGTTAACTAAACAGATACGCCAAGCAGTTTGGAAAGATACAAATTAAGCCTGTTTATCCTGGTGATGCTGCTTCAGTTGTGTTTTTCTCAAGATTGGTGTTGACAAAAGCAACTTCAAAGCATTATTCCACTGTTTACACCAAACAAAACACTCCCCATACTATCCCAGCGACCTCCTTTCTGGGGAGGGGGGAAACAAGACCTGTAATATTGGTTTTACATTATCTTTTAATGAACTATTACCTTGATATTTGCAAATCAACATTAAAAAGTGTTTTTTTTCTGGCAAACCAGACATGTCAGACTTTTCATCCCAAGAAAGATGATCCATCTGCTGACTGCACTTTCAATCAGGTATAGAACTTACACTTTCTAACTAAAAGTCTGAAAAACGCAAAAAGCTAAGGTTGAGCTGAAATCAATACTTGACATTTTCTGCATCAATAACAAGCTATTGTGTATTAAAATACTTTTATTCTAACAAAGAATTATCAATTTTATTTTAATAAAAGGACTGACTGGAGTTTCTACAACGAAAAACCTCAGAAGAAATCAGGAATCAGCTATGAAGTAGGAAAAAACATGGCTCCTAAAGAAATCCAGAGCCCACATTATCTTCCTGTTTCAGTCACACTAGGTCCACAGTCAACGCAGGGTCTCATCATCAGTAAGTACCATTTCCTTTCAAACCTCAGTCAAGGATATGCAACATTTGTATTTGAACATTTCAACCGTAAAAACAGGTCAAACGACAGCGGCATATTACTAGTCTAATCTTTGTAACTTCTGGAATAAGTCATCACCAGTATTTCTTGCAACCAAGTCCGTTAAGTCTTGATCAGCATGGTCACCTCAGATTTGCTCTTTCCTAAGAAACCTCCAGACAAGCAATGCAAGCACAGGTCTGGGGGGCTTCCCCCCTCCCTACCTTTTTTTTCCCCCAGCACCTCTCCCCCTCCCCCAAACAGCCTCTTTGCCATGGAAAAAGCTGACTTAAAGGCAAGCATATTCCATTTCCTTTCCCAGGAGCTCTGCAGCTAGGCAAGTTCTTACAACTTCCTCATGAATAAGCCAGAAGTGCAAAGGGAGTAAGGAAGAAATGAAGAAAGATTCTGAGAAGGTCCAGGACTCATCATCAACACCGGTTTAAGGGCAGACAGATAGAACAAACCTGCAGGTTGATCTTTTAGAAACAGGTATTATAAAGACATAATGGAGAACTGTGCTGAAAGAATAAGTGCTCCCCATTTCAGGGGGAGAAGGGGGCTGTTTTTTTCACACTTGAAGGATATTTCAGCCACACTCACACGCAAGAACTTGCCTGCAGAGGCCATTCCACCACACAAAATCATAAAGACACCCATCCTCTAAACCCTCATTTTTCATTTGAGAAGTAAGCACCATTGGCATAGCAAGTCTTAAACAAAAGCTTTCCCTTTGGAAAGGGGGGCCAAGCAATCCCATTTTGTTAGGAGTGCTGTGGAAGGCTGGGTTAGAGTACTGCAAACTTCGGCAGCAGATAGCAGAAAGCAGTTGAGCAAGTTGAAGACTTCTATTCAAGAGCAATTACTGCAGTTATATTCCTCTTGGCCCAGTCACAAAAGCAGGATGATGTTTACAAACTTTGGAGCCCTGCTGTTGTGTGAGGGGAACTCTTTGTGAATTAGCCCCACCTGACAGTCTTTAGGAAGTCTGCAAAACCGGTGGGGGGGCGGTATTTTTTGCCACAGTTAACAGCCAAGAGACTGGTATCTCTGCCTACATGAGTTTGAACACTTTGTTCCACTCCTCCCCCAAACTAAGAGAAGTCAGAACTGGAGGGGTGTGTATGTGTGTATGCATACAGGGGCAGCAGAAGGAAATCTAGGTGTCTAGACTTTTAAGACTCATTTCATTGCAAAATGAACAGAAATAAAGAGAACAGGTGAATAAGAGTCACTCTTGGAGTTAATATACAAATTTAACACCCAGGTAAAAACTCACCTCCAGTTAAAGAAAATTACCCAGCAACTAGGTGGAAGAATCCTACCAACAACCAGCTGCATGCATCTAAAAGATAAAACAACTTCAAGGAGGAACTCAAAGGGGTATTACAGTATCTATTTGGCAGTGCCCAGTGCTTTGTGAAACAAGCATAGTGTGCTTCTCTCCAAGGTGATCAAACTACTAGATCATGACATACCTTACCAGATGATATCTCTGTAGGAAGATCTTCAAGTGAAGGTTTGAAGATACTCTGATCCTGCTGCAATGGCAGAATGTAACAGCAGTTTCTCAACATGAGGGGGTCTTGATATATCATGGGACAGCAAACATTTTAGCTGGGGAGTTTTAAAAATCCTCTGAATTCACATATTAGCTTTGGCTAATCCCTGTAAAAGCAGTGACCCATTTTCATGTACCTCACAAGAGGCCAAAATGCCATGTGTCTGACTAGTGCTCCTCAAGGGGGAACATTAGTCACCTCAGACCACATACAGAGCAAAGAGAAAGCTCTCTGGAGATCCATCTACATATGAGAAGCTAAACCACTGGAAGAAAGACTCCACAAGTTTCTCTTAGCACCCTAGACAGAAACTCAAAGCAAATCTCAGCTGATTCAACCTTGTGACAAATGACACCTTACAGACAAGAGTATTTGTTCCCAACACCTCAGTACTGGCCCCGCCCTTTGATAGCACCCTGTCAGACACATGCTGCAGGCAGAGCAGCAGCATCCTTGAATGAATAGGAAGCATGCACCTCGCTAACAGTTTTCACAGTGCCAGAAGCAAGTCATTAGGCTTCTTTCGTAGAAAAACTGCAGGAGATTTGACCCAGCAGTAGTCATGTCACGACTTATGTCAAGAAAAGCTGATCTGCTAGCTACTCTCAGGTCACAGGACATTAAAGGTTCTAGAAGAGCCCGTCCCTATTTTAAAGCAGTGCCTTTCACCATTACATGCATAGCAGCAATACTAGTCCTGTCCTGTGGAACAGAAGTAATTCCTGCCTCTGCTTTTTATAGCTATCTGCTATTCATCCCCCCCTCCCCTGATTCCAGCATATACACATCTCTGCTGTACTCAGGGAGATTAAGTTCCAACTTTGAAGTCCAAGCTGTCAACTGTGGTCACTTAAATCTGAACAAACACCATAAGATGGGCTTCCAAATAATTTATTTTCCTTATACTTCCAGAAATAAACAAACAAACAAAAAAGCATCAGTGAAGACTTAGCTAGTCAGCTACAAGGACTCCTGTGGTAACTTGCCTTTGCTGAGATTTCCCAGCAAGAAACAGGAAGGATATCGATGTTTAATACCAATCCAAGCTATAAGACCACATTTACCAGTTTTGTTGAAACACTTCTATTTTACTGCAAATGCTTTCTGCCTATGCCACCTCTAGGTACCTCCTGTGTACCACAAGTCTCAACAAAAGTAATGGTTTATAAAACTAATCAATACATCACAAGTGACATGGGGTTTTGGGGTTTTTTTTCCAACTGGCTGAGCAAACATAGGGCTCATTAAAAAAAAAATCAATTTAATCTTAGGCGAATGATCAGTAACTACAATTTTACTCTAGTGACTAGAATAGTGTCATTCTAGGTGGTCTTGAAACCAGTTCTTAGACTAACATATCCACAGTTCAATCTTAACGACGATTTCTTTCTGTTTCCACAGTATCTTTAAGAATTCTTCGTACCAATTATCATAATGGGAGTATTTCAAACCTTGTCATTTAAATTTCCAACCTTGCTGAATGTAAACACATTTTCAGAGACCCTCATATAATCCCGAGTTAATGACACTTGTGACTTTGTTGTTCTGCGCAAATTTGTATTGGTAAACAACGTTTCACAAAGTAAGTCTTGTGACTTGCCAATTCAAGAAACAGCTACTCCTTCAATCCACCAAAGCCAGCTTGTTTCTAGCTAAGCAAGTTCCCTTTGCAAGCTCAACACAAGTTCTTTGACCAAGAGATCTGCTTCCCACTCTCATTCATGTCTTGACTACTTAATATTCAGAAGTCAGTTGGAAAGTGCACCCTGGCTAGAAGGGAAGGCTAGAGAACATGGGAAAAAACAAGGAAAAAGATGCTCAGTATTATGCCACTGTGTGATTCTGTAACTGAAGGTGGAGGGAAGCAGGGTGGTTCTCCTGTTCTCCCTCTCCCAAGAGATGGGATGAATAGCATCCCGCATGAGGGGGATGTTAGAAATCAAAGGTCCAGAGAAAGGCAACAAGAAGGAACAAAGAACCAAATGGTTTCCATGAGAGGAGTGAAAGAGCTGGTCAAAACTCCTCAGCCTGGAAGAGAGGCAACTGGAGTATGTGACAGAAGTCTACAAAGCTACAAAAGGCCCTGGGGATGGTTAGGAATAGATCATCCATTTTCTTGTTCTTGACAAGAACTAAAGGGCATCAAATCAAGCTAATAGGAGCCATGGTCAGAAAAAAAAGAAAGATGGTACTTCATACAAAGCTTGGCCAAATGTTACACAGGTTGCCTAAGGGCAAAGTGCTTTTAAGATCTTTGTGGGTCCAAGGGCAGACTGCCACAAATACTTAGAAGAGATCAACCACAACTAGCTCAGGAAGTTCCCAGGCTGAAAACAAAGCTTGGGAGAATGAAAAGAAACGTTCCATATTCTTTCCCTTTGACTTCCATGAACATTTGCTTATGTTCCCTGAACTGTGGTTTTAGTATGGGTGCTGTTCTGAAGCAAGTATTCCACTTCTGATGACTGACATTAAAACAAGGGACTACTAAAAAAAAGTTTACACTGTAGAATCTCACATGCCTGCCTGAGCCATTAGTATCTATCCCAGAGTAATCAAAGTTGTGACCAACAATGTTAGGGGGAAAAAAGGGAAGCCAGGAGAAACAAAAACTAGTTCTGAATTAGATTTATAATTATACCTCAGAACTCCTCTTTGAAAGCCATGACAGAAGAAGTCATAATTGAAAAAATCTAATCAAGATTCTCCTTTCTGCAATACTGAAATGTCACATGAAATAATAATTGCAAAAATCATCAAACCATGTAATGCAATACATGCATAGCAAGCCACATACCTGTTGCAGTAGATGCAACAAATGCTATTCAGAAAAAAAGACAAACTGAGCTAGCGCTATTAACTGGGAGATCTTACTATTTGAAATAAAGGTTTAGAGGACTATAGGCTTCTGAAACTTCCTCTGTGGAAAAGGTAATCCAGTCTTCTAAGAGTGATTAAGTCAGGTGACACAAAGCAGAACCTACTGTCATCCAAGGCAAGATAAGAGAAATGTACAAATACAGTAAGCATTTATCATTTATTAACTGCTGAAGGATTGACAAGTGTCAAGTGAAATCCTAAGCTTACTGATTTTAGAGCAATTTTTCACACAAGAATTTGTCACCGCGCTTGCAATAAAAATCCTGGTTTAACTATAAGAAAGCCAGTATTTGTCTTGGGGAAGACTAAACTGAGGTTTACACAGAAAGGTAACTGAAATAATTAAGCAATTCATCTCCAAACTTTAGCTATTCTATTTACAGTCATCAAAACCAATCCCTACTGGCATCTATGTAACATAGATGAAGGCTGGTACTACTCCTAGTTACTCTTACTCCACTAAGAGAGTGATTCTGCACTGTCTGTATATGTCACTGAGCCAAGTATCACAGTTCCAGATAGACATGTTCTTCCATACTAGCTGAAGTGCAAGAAGTACTTCCCCCATTAAAAGCTAGACCTCTCAGTCACTCAGGAACCAGTGTCTCTAAGAAGGAGAGAACCAGCTTTCAAAACATCACCTATATTCTCCAGGTGAAATTAGGGGAAGAATAGAATAGGAAGGGTGAAGATTACATTAGCATGACTGGCACAAAAGCTGTGAAGGCAAGAGCATCTGTGAGAGTCTGGAAATACCAGCTAACAAGAAAGAAGTGTTAGAACTTTAAATCTGGAAGGGAAAAAATAAAAAGTCACAGACTTACTGCAGAAGTTTCCCTAACTTGACTGAACCACCTCAAATGCAAGACTGCTATCTGTAAAACCTATCTACAAATATTGTAAGGAATCCTTGTCATTACTCAAGATCCCAGACACAAAATACAGGAAGAAGATCCAGCCTCTTCAGAGCAAGCCAGATTGATTGCTAGATTCCTAACAGAAGCTCCGAGATACTCTGCATGGAACCTAGAGTACTCCTGATAAAGGGAAACAGTAGATATATCCACTTAGCCCTTTGGATCTGCCTCAGTAGCTATGTACCTGACAGTCACTACAGGCGCAGTCAACACAGATTCAGAATTTGAGCCAAGATCAGAACCCTTAGTGACCCCAGGAAGCACATTTCAGACCAAAAGGAACAGGGGTGGGAAAGCAGGAATTAAGACATCACAGGCCTTTTGGAGCCATACCTATTGAGGTAAGCCTATTTCAGGTAAACTTTCCAATTTGACCTTTTGCACACTGTCCCATAGGGAAAAAATGCCTTAAAATTTTTCGTCAGTACCCACGGAACACCTTCTCCTTCAAGTCTCTAACAAGTCATGGGAAAAAACTTCCAGAAACTCAATACCATTCAACAACTCAGTAAAACCACTTTTCTTCTACTTAAAGGAAGCGCACCCCACCACACACATTCCAATCTGCAAAGTGCATGGCAGATTTTGCCTGCATCTTAGAGGTGATCCTTAGATCTGCTGGACAGAGGCCTAGCATGAGGCATATGGAAAACAGGCCTCAGAAAGGCCAGCTTCTCCCAACTGCCAGCTCTTCCACAGATGCCCAAGCACTGCAATGCTCTGTTCATACATGACTCCTGTGGAAGTACAACTGACACTATAAAGAAGGATGGTATGTACACAAAGTAAAATCCACCTGAAAACAGAGTCTTAACAAACCATCCTGCTTGTCACTTAGCTTTGAGTACAGAACACGAAAGAGCTAATGCAACCAGCCAATACCAGTGCTCAGAAGAAGCATTAGTCACCCTTCCTACAGCCACAGCTCCCCTCCGCTAGTTAATTTACCTAACACATCTATACACACTAAACCTTTACACAGTCTGATTAAAAGTTAACTGATCTTTAAACAGTCTGATATAGATGTTAATGTGCCTGTTCCAAGGTTTTCTGGAAAGCAATTTGGGATCTAAAATAGCATCAGCAAGCTTTCCTTCTATACCTTGGAAGAAATCTCAGATAGTAGAAAAACCAGCCATTTACCAAAGCAAAACCATTTTAAATAGAACAGCTACCAAAACAATAGAATTTGGTATGCTATACTACAACCATACAAAAAGAAGAGACAACATCCTACTAATTTACCTGAGGGTAGTCAAACAAGTACCACAGTTTGTATTGTGCCTGTCTCTCAGATGGGAGAGCCTAGTGTAACCTCCACAGATTTTGTTTCTCTTTCAGTTCTAGAGCAGAAGCAGCAGGAAGGAAAATGAAATTAACCCCAGGTGCATCAGCCCTGCAAACCTGCTAGAACCTCAAGTAATAGTGTCCCTTCCATCCTATTTAGGGAGAACACAGGGTGTTGATTTTTTTGAGATCAGAAACCGAGATTAAATCAGAGGTTGTATACAAGAGAAAAGAGTAGCAATTCCAGCAGATGTTTCTCTGCTAGTATCTGATTTTTTAGTGGACAAAAAGAAAAGTCAGAAACCTACCAGAAAACACTATTTTAGATAGAGGGTCACAGGATTAAGTTTCAATAGACATTTTGCCTGATCATTACATAAAAGGAAATAAAACAAGTTATTTACGTCTTGGATACTTTCATGACTTCCCAGCTATCAAGATACAGTCCTCTCCACCACAGCTGAAGCTAGCACTAGCAGTTTGCAGAAATCCACTGAGTTAATCCAATAGCAAAGAACAGGAGAAAGTATTGATGAAATTAGAGAACAGAGAAAAAAGCCTTTTAGAAAGAGACATGCGTGAGTACAATACCATGCAGACAGTTGGGTACCATCTTAACATAATTTTATTAGATTTAAGCCAAAGCTTTTAGCCTTGCTACCACCTTTGAACTGTTTCAGACAAACTTGATATTAACCAAGAATCCATGTCCTACTCCTTTCCTAAAGTTTTGGAAGAAGTCCAAGATAAATTAAGCCCATTACATGTATGCTTTCTTGTTACATTAATGAAAATGTAGCTACATTGTCTCTTTTGAAGTGTATGTATCAATCATCGAGACCCATTAATGGTTAGTGCAAGACTTGTTTTATGCTAATATTTAGAATTTGAAGATGAACTAGTAATTAATACTGCTCTTCCCCTCCCCTCTGTGCTCCATGTGGCATGGATATTAGTGTCCTCTGGGCACTTCAAGCCATGCATCATTAGAATTTCAACTTGAAGTCAAGCGGGAATTAAACTAACTATGTAATAACATACTTTAATTATTGTTCTAAACACAGAACACCTGCATGCACTCTCTTTTGTATTGGAAATATGCATACTAAGAAGGCAGGCAAATATAGGGAAAAAAAATAGATATGGCCCCAAGTTCTATGTATGCAAATTTCCCAGAAAGAGAAAGTAGTGTTTTAATCTTAATCCTTTTAAATAATGTTAATTGTTGATAGCACTGCAGTCTTTCCTTTTGTTTTTGAAAAAGCAAATACCCACACAAACCAATTCAAACTAATGAACCTAGATGTCTTGCCCTAGGAAGAAGAGAGGCCCATACTCAACTTCTGTTCCTAAGGGAGCACAGAGATTAGGGCACTGTTTTTCTAAGTCCTCTTCAATTCTCTGATCAGACCTACCCAACCAAGTCAACTGTAGAGCTAGTTGGGCAGCATCAGTGACATTTGAAAGAGGATACGCGAGGCAAAGGCTTCACTGGCCCACAGTGATGGCAGCAGCTGACTGATCAAACATTTGTATAGCTCCAAACAAGATGCGTAATTTTTCTCCAATGATGTTGGCTCTGAGCACTGGTATCATCAGAGGCCTCTTCACCATAAGGAACACAAATATCTAGGTTTTATTGCTACATGAGTTGCACAACAGTTTCGGTCAATTTGAACTGCACACTTGCACAAGAGACTTATCAAATAGATTGCAGATTTCCTCATGGCTAGTAACAGAGATGTCATTAATCCAGAAAAAGGGGATAATGCACTTAAGCTGTTCATCATTTCAGTCCCAAACTGAACACCAGCTCAGTTTTGAATTTCTGCACATGCTAAAGAGGCTGGCAGAGAAACAAACAGAAAGAAAACAACTTATTTCAGCTTCATAGATAGCTGCTCACCTTCCCTTACAACCTCCTCACCTCTGTGAACCAGGACGCTGCAGACAGAACCAAAACTATATCCATATCTTGCTGTTCTCCATAAATTTACAGGAATAAGCTGAGCAGAAAAATAAGAGTCACCACTGTAAGAGATGGTGCAAGTTCTTTCATGTAGATCAACACACGCAAGGAACTTGAATAAAGGATTAAACAGGGATTCTGCACGTAGATAGGCATACTTAGTTAAATATTCGTGGGAGCACCAGAGTTTAGTTGTGAAAAAAACCTAAGTTTATAAACACATTCCTGAAACAAATGCTTGTATCCAATTCCAGCAGCAGGACTGAATCTTCTGAACAGTACTTTGTGGCTACAGTAAAACTTTATCACACGCTTGCAGCACCAACCATTACGCTGTATTTAATTACTATTAAAAATCAACTGCTTACAGCAGCAAATAAACACAGGATACAACAGCATATGTAGCTTACAATTCCAAGGTACCTATTTGAATATATGACAACCAAGACTCGATCAATCCCACCATAACAAAGTACCATCAGAACTTTAATATCAAATCATATCTTTCAGAGTAATGTAAATTGGAAGGGATCTGATATAGCTTTATATTATTACAAATCAGACAAAACCCACAAATTGGCACACCTTTGGAAGAAAAGCTTTATAACAAGTACAGCGAAGTACATGGGAGCAACCTTTGAAAGCAGGCACTTGCCCTGTAAATTTACTCTAAGCAAGTGAATTAAGCGTGTTTCTCTATTTTTTTCCCTTCTCCTAGCATTGACATGGATCTGGAAGCTAAGAAAGGGAGATTATCTCAGCAAGTCTTCAAGTTCACTTCATTGTTGACCCCTAGTTGCTTGTCTGGTGGGTACCAACGTTACAGCTTTCCTCATAAGGATGAGTATCAATGGAGAACAGAATGAAGCCACATAAAGTAAGCAAACATTAAAAAAACCTGGAGACTAATTTTGCTAGTCCAAAGCCAGACTTGCAACTCAAGAATGCATACTAGTGAATACTTTTTAGTTTCTTTAGTACTTCATTTGCCACTGACTCTTCCACTGTTCTGTCTTCTCCAGATTCCTTGGCAACCTGAAGTTTCACAGACTACCAGATCTTGAAAATCCATCCTAAAGGCTTAGGGACAAACAAATTATCACTGATAACAAGCTGCCACAAGTCAAGACTATCTTTTCCTGACAGCTAAAGATTTTTATTTACCTTACATTTGTGGTAATCTGGGAGTAGATACAAACAGCTTGAGAAGATCTGTTGATATGCGACAGTTTGTTCTTCTGTCTAACCCGTGTAACAATTACATTCTGACAGTCCACAGTTTAAGTCCAGGACACACAGTGTTAGGAAAAAAAGGGATTTGAATTCTGGAAATGAACCTCTAAAGAATTGCCACCAGCTAGGTCTGAGCAACCACTTTACCCTTCACCTCTTATAGAGCAAGAAGAAATGTGAAGTGACTACAAGCTATAAACCATACAACCCTGAAGTTATCACAGCTTAACAGCAAACATCAGAAGGCACTGCAGGAGCACGAAATATTTGACAACCAACATCTTAAGTGTGTATGCAAGTCTAAACATTTCAGTTTCTCTACTTCCTTCCCTTCCTCACTTTCTGGTAGAAGAAAGCACTGGTCTGTGTGGATGAATCATGGAAACGATACTCTGCTCTATAAAGGTCTCCAAGAGCCAAGTACAACACTACAACATTTTGGGCCTATATATAAACATATGGTTTAAACAACAGTTTATAACCAACACAGGAGGTGCTATCAGCTCATTGTTGTGTACAAAACACAGTCATTACTGAGGGGCAGCAGATGGTTATACTTGCTCTTAATAGTCCAAGTAAACATGGTCTGACTTCTAGACTTTGCTGATTACATGCAGCCGGTTACAGTAAAAACTCCATGTTGTGATATAAGGAATATCATGTTATTGTAATATAAAAGAGAATTAGAACTATCAAAGGCACCCCAAAAAAATTTTTTTGTACATGGTGTAAAAGAAAGGAGCTGCCACTAAAATCTATTAAGCAGCAGCACAGGTTACCAGACCAGTGCTATTAAAATTGTCCTCAATCAATAGGAAGAACAGTAAATGGTAACAAAAATTGCACACCCTAAAAGACTTCTACTTGAGTCTTGATTGGAGTAGGTCAATAATTAAGCTATTTACGTATTTCTCAACTTACTGCTTAAAGCACATGTCAGTCAAACCTTCCAAGTATGAACAAACTCCCTAATTAGAACTTAAGTTCTCTAGCTGGAATCCCAGACTTTCAACATTGAAAGTGTAGACTGTATTTCAAGGTAGACATTTCAACTTTACAATGCTATAAACAGAATTATACATAGGCTCTGTTTTGGGGCCAGCCTTGTTTAATATCTTTATCGATGATCTAGATGAGGGGATTGAGTGCACCCTCAGTGAGTTTGCAGATGACAAACTTGGGTGGGAGTGTCGATCTGCTGGAGGGTAGGAAGGGTCTACAGAGGGACCTGGACATGCTGGACCAATGGGCCGAGGCCAACTGTATGAGGTTTAACAAGGCCGAGTGCCGGGTCCTGCACTTGGGTCACAACAACCCCATGCAACGCTACAGGCTTGGAGAAGAGTGGCTAGAAAGCTGCCCAGCAGAAAAGGACCTGGGGGTGTTGGTAGATAGCCGGCTGAACAGGAGCCAGCAGTGTGCCCAGGTGGCCAAGAAGGCCAACAGCATCCTGGCTTGTATCAGGAATGCTGTGGCCAGCAGGAGTAGGGAGGTGATTGTCCCCCTGTACTCGGCACTGGTGAGGCCACACCTGGAATACTGTGTCCAGTTTTGGGCCCCTCAATACAAGAAGGACATTGAGGTGCTGGAGAGTGTTCAGAGAAGGGCAACAAGGCTGGTGAAGGGTCTGGAGCACTGGTCTTATGAGGAGTGGCTGAGGGAACTGGGATTGTTTAGCCTGGAGAAGAGAAGGCTGAGGGGAGACCTTATTGCTCTCTACAACTACCTGAAGGGAGGTTGTAGTGAGGTGGGTGTTGGTCTCTTTGCCCATGTAGTTAACGATAGGACGAGAGGAAATGGGCTCAAGCTGCGCCAGGGGAGGTTTAGGTTGGAAATTAGGAAAAATTTCTTTACGGAAAGGGTGGTCAAGCATTGGAACAGGCTGCCCAGAGCGGTGGTGGAGTCACCATCCCTGGAAGTGTTCAAAAAACGGGTAGATGTGGCACTTCAGGACATGGTTTAGTCTAGTCTACCCTTGACTGGTTTAGTGTGGACTTGGCAGTGTAGGTTAATGGTTGGACTGGATGATCTTAAAGGTCTTTTCCAACCTAAACGATTCTATGATTCTATATTCAGAGGGGAAAAAAAAAAGTCTTAAAGAATCCTATCTGATGTTTTAGGTTAACTGCCAGCTCACACAGTATTTCACTACAATTTGCATGTACAGAACTGCTTCAGGAGGAGTAAGGAAAGCTAGTTCTACCTGAAACTAGCATTTTCTACCAGTTGTAAGATACAGCATCAATATTAATATTGCCTACTCACTGAAAGTCCAGACACAAATTCATCCAATTTGAACATTAGATGCTCACAAAGTTACTTAACCTGGTATGTTCAGAGTACTAGAAAGCATTGGAGAGACTAGAGACCTAGTGGACTATCTGGAAGTAGAAGAGGCATTGCAAGAGCAATTTAAGTGTACTAATAATCTAATAGTAATGTACCGAACAAAAACCCACCAGAACACATCCAGCTGGGAACAAGATATATATATATATAAACAGGATTTTCAAGCCCAAAGCAGGATGTAAACAGATTGCAGTTTATGTACTAATACTCCAGTCTTATCTCAGATTTAAAAAAAAAAAAAAATTCAGAGATTGAGCACCTGTGCATCTGTCCAAGGGACATATAATTGGTTACTCAAGGACTATTAGGCTGTTTCTTAGCAACCTCTGCAAGCTCTAATCATGTAAGACTAAGATTGTAATTTAGCCTTGAAATGCCTTGCCCCTTCCATCTAATATAGCATTCTACTGCTATTGAGGAGCAAACAGTCATTTCAACCACAGATAAAAATCCATGCTTACTATGTGTTTCAGCTCAGAGTTCCTCTTAGCACTTGCTATCAGATCTTCATGTCAAATGTTTACACTTTATTTAGTATCTGAAACAGCAGTTAATAAAATAAACGTTTAAATTTCCTCATTTTTATACAAAATAAAGGCTAACTGCAACTCCTAAAAATATGACCTTGGGAATAAAGTTTAATAAATGAGCATAAGCTATAGCCCAACTCTTAAACAACATTTATAACAGTAAAACATTATCTGAATACAGTTGCAAGAAAAATGTTTAATATCAAAAGCAGCAGTAGAGACATTTCAGGGAAATAGCAGACATTTATCTCACAGAGCTGGATGGCATTTAAATCTTTGGTGACGCTGAAATGTATCTACTATGTTGCACACACTGGATTTCTAAAAGCAAGTACCTTCCAGCGAAACTCTAGCCACACCAGAAAAAAAAAAAAGGCATCTGAGTAACTGAAAAATAAACTCACCTGTTCAGTCCTAGTCTAGCTTCATTGCTCATCTATAATATCAATGGATGTATGATAGTCTCCACTTACGACAGCAGTCTTAAAGATTAAGTTTTATATAGAGTATTTTTCCTTATACGGTAAATAAACAAAGGCACCAAAAGTCTATGGTTAAATGAGGGATGGCCACTCCTCCCTGGCTCAAGATGATCTATACAAGAGCCATCACACAGCTCTGCAGCTTTCTCCCTCCCGACAGGTCTCCCTGGGTGTACAGCAAGGGAAGGCAGCAGCTCTAAGAGAGCCCCACTGCCCCATGGGAGGCAGAAGTTCAGCAGGTGCCCAACATGACCTAGCACAGATGGTCTTAGCCATCCACACTGGTTCATTCCCCAACCCTGGGGGCAGGGGAAGGGGAAAGGGGTCAGGCTACGTGTCCACCTCCTGCTCACATGACAGCTGAACAAGAAGCCACCAACTGGATATGGCAGACAGTACTGCCAGTGGTCATCTCCGGCCAAAGACCAATCAATTTTAGACACCCACTAACCAGAAGCCAGAGCAGCTTTCTAGCAAGAAGCCCATCAAAGGCATATCAGAGTGCTGAAGAGGAAGAGAATGGTGGAGTTCAAGGAACAGTAGCAACTATCCTTTGGGTAAGCATCTGGCTAAGCATTAAGGAGCCAGAAGCAATGCCAGTATACCCTTATTCCTCACTCCTTGACATAGACTCTCTCCTTCCAAACTGCTGCTCCCAGGCTTCTTCCAGATCAGAGGATCACTAGCAGCTAGAATTGGAGAGGACCAAGGGAAAGTAAATTGATGTGCTAGCAGGAAAGTGACCCTCCCTTTTTAGTCTCTTCAGTAGGCTGAGAAGCTCTGAACTAGAGAGCAAGCAATGCAAACAGGACCCACACAGAGTTGGCAAACCATTGGCCTTGTTTTCAGAAGAGGAGGGAGGGAAGCTTTCAGGCACACAGTAATTTAAAGCTTCTGCAGATGACTAAGTATACAATGCGATCATAGCTGCTTTATGAACTTAATAAAGTAGTTTCTGAAGTATGTTCATAGCATGTATTTCAGAGCCAACACTTGCACAAAGCAACACCTACAGGAAAACAAATGAAGGAGTCAGACTACACAGAAAGGATGAATTCCACTCATCTCACCTACACGTAGCGACTTCATGGCATTGCTCAAAAGAGGTGCCAGACAGACACAGGCCCGCAGGAATAGCACAAAAGTAATTTTAGAAGTTAAAAAAAAATCATTTACCTTGCACATGTCTCCAATACAATCCTCATACAAAAAAAAAAAAACAACCCACAAAACTTTGTGGCAACTGAATAATTACAAACAGATTAAAAGTGCACTAAACCATTTTAGGCATTTTTTACATCCAGAAAACATAGTTGTTTCACATCATTTGTTGTTTGACAGAAGCTTAATTTTTTGTAGCTTTTGTGCTGACAAACAGTGAACTCTAATAGTGACTCAAAGCAAGCTGTGCAAGGAATATAAGCAGTAGCGTCAAACACAGAAGGTAGCTTTTACAATACAAAGCTTTCTCAACATCAACACCAGAGTCCTTGAACTTCACAGGATCACTCAGAAAGTCTACAATACAGTGGGAACACGGCCCAATTAGGCCAAACATCACAAGTCTGATATAAACACAACCAATTATGGCTTTACCCCAACCAACTATGTTAAAGATAAAACTGATTGTTTAAGATTAAAGCTACAAGTAGTCATGTCTTTAGCAGACCTTTCATATACAGGCTTTTTTTTTTTCTTTGAGAAAACAGTGTTTGAAACATCTTCAAACAGCCCAAAGACAGTGCTATGAAGCCTCCATCACATTGCGGCGAATTGAACATGCCCTGTTTCTACCTCGCCCTGTTCTCCAGCTCACATCCTCTAGTGTAAGAGGAATCCTGACTACTTTAATACCTATTCCATTTTCAGTCAAAGATTTAATGCCCGCACCAGCTGTGTGGCTAAGAGTGTAGCATTTCAGTGATAGGCTCGCTGGAGTACCTTCTGGAATAAAGATTAGAAAGTCGACAAGAGGTGTCTGAGCATACCACTCTCAGTGTCTGGGAGGTAAGGTTATTTGTCTGCAAGTTTTGAGTTCAGACTCAGTGTTTCTAATAAATAAGCAAGTGTTTATTTAAGGAAGCTTTCAAGGAGTATAAATAGAAGTGTTCTTTACTATCTGACCATCTCCATGACATTCAAAAACCCCCCAGAACTTTAAGGTATAAAAGCTTAAATAGTTAGCAGAATACTGTCCTCTGAGGCATATTTATTTCAAAGACATAAGAAATTCTAGATTTAGTGACATCAGTGTATGAAAGCTTAAGAGTGCAAAGAATATTTCTGCTTAAAATTAGAAGACAGATTTTCTATAGTTACATGAAACTTAAGTCTTTAGGCTTTCTATTCTGGGCAAGCTGCAAATAGTTGCTGGCACACGCAGCACGCCAATAATAAATCCCTTTTTCAAAGAGTGGTTCTGAAGTGCTCACCATTAAGGCCTTGATTCTTTTTTAGAGGTGACACCTGCAGCTGCTATTGAAATCAACTGGAGTTGTCACTACCCAGCATTGCTAAAAGTCAGTCTCAAACATCACACAATTATCTTTTAGGAAAGAGTATAACCAAACCTGCAAGCTACTCTTTGCATTTGTGTAACTTGAAACTAAAAGGATATCATTTATATCATAAACCATTCCCCCAACCTCAACCTTTCATTACTGATCAAAAAAGTTTGAAGGCAAACACAGTACTCAGCAGGTAAAAGCAGCCGATTCCCTGATCTACTTCCCCAAGACTGAGGAAACATGGATCTATGTTTTCTGATCCACAATACATCTATCCATGAATTGCAACAGGCAGGGGAAGGCTTTATGAGCACAAGACTGCAGGTGTTTTGTCAAAACAAGCAAGTTTGGCATGCCAGTTACCACAGCAGTCCTAGCGTCTACTGACAAGACAATCGGGCAGAGTCAGTAAGCAAGCAGCCAGCTTAGGGTGGGTGGGAGACACGGTCAAGTATTAAAAAAGCAGCTTTGTGCTATCAGCAGGGCCTTCCACCTGGGAGAAAAATGTTAGGCTGCTAGCAAGTGAGACATTAAACATTTATGTAGTTCATCAATATATGGCTAACAACTACATTATTTTTTCAATGCTGACTTCCTCTGCTAATGAGGTGTGATGCATGTACATTATAACCCACCACTATACCAGGCAAATTTTACATTTTGGCATAAGGCCTTGCTCTCACTTCTTACTCCCTGTCCACAGGTCTTGCTTGGGACTGTGTGTTTAAATGCACTTGATTTTTTTAAAGAGAGTTTCAATGGAGCAAAGAACAACTATTTCAACATAAATCTTCCTGTGTATCACTTGAGGATGCTTCATTTGTGAAATTCTGATCTTTTTTCATGAGAAAAGTGTACATACAGTTCCTCAGGTACAGCTGTGTACAAGCACCTTTTTCAGTGCTAAATGGCCTAACTTCAGCCTGCTTAATTTAAGCATATCTGTCACAATGGGTTGTCATTCAAGCTGACAGGATGCATGTTTACTCTATCAGGGAGCACGGAGTAATCTAATCCAGGATGTTTTCATTACAAAGCCTCAAGATCCTGATCAGAGAGTAGTGATGGCTGTGTTAAGACAGAAGGTAGACCAACTGTAGATCTACCAGCCAAACAAAAACAGACAAGAACACTTCCTACAGTCAGGCTATCTAGTTCCCTACAAGCACCAAGGATCCCAGATAACGCGCTTCAAGGACAGATGCCTTCCAGGTCCTAACCACCTTCGTTTTTTCAAATTAGAAGGACTGAGAGAACTTGATGCAGAATCCTATACTGCATCAAGTACACAACATCTGACAGCGCCAAACAGAACACTATACCATCAACTAATAAAAGCTATAAGCTCAAGTATTCCTGCTCAAGTTGTGGCAGGGGAGGGCTTGCTTTCTAAGAAATTCAACATCTACTGCTGCAGCCAAGTTATCCTCTCAACAACTTTACATATTTGATGGTTCATGCTCCTGTGTATGTTTTAGATCAAGACTGAACCCTTCCAGGCATTTGGATGAAACTTGTGTGGACTGCATGTGGATGAAACTCACACAGAGCCTGGGTATTAAATTTATATACTTTCCCACATTTTTATCTACCTGAAAGTTACCAGTACTTCAGAATTTTAGAGAGAGGTGCTACATTCACACTCTAAATAGGAAAAACTTAAGATCAGTGCTTACAAAAAAAAAAAAAATTAGTTGCCCACATTCTAGTGGGGAAGGCACCCTTTACCCAAGCAAGTTGTGAGGGTTGCCTGAACCTCTACTACCGTCTTCAGATAGGTACACAGAGTCCTAGCTGAGCGCCAAGGAAGAAGTGAAATTGCTTGTTTCTGCTACTTATCTCCAAGGCCCTGAACTCCAAAGTTCACCTGTGGAGTTCAGAGTATACTGTACTCATACATATACTGCATTGACTGTCAGTCATCTAGAATCTCAAAAACAGAGGGGCTGAAGGGAGATAACGATGCATACTGTAATACATGATTTCAACATCCACAACTAGTCAGAACAATTCCTCTATATGACTAATTAACTGAAGTAATGGATGCCATACCAATATTTATGGTAGAGGAAAAGCTGTGAATTCCCTGAGGGAAGGAACAGGGCAGAGGGAAAAACCACACACACAACTCCATTACATGCCATCTTGCAAACGAGTATAAAAATGGTTCCACATAACCCATCCAGCAGAACACCTATAACTTTAAAACATCATCTTCAGAAGCAGCCTTCAATTAAACCCAAATCTAAAATTGTGCCAGTAACCTAACTGTGATTGATAAATATTGCTGTGCAAGGTATTTATGAAGCTTCAGTGTCTTGAACAGCTTTGTGCTAGAAAAAAAAATGCTCAAGACTAATGCACCTAAACTATGTAAGTGATCAGAATAAATTCTTCAAAGCTACTTGAATTCTTCTTCTTTTGTTTTACAGTTGTACATAAATTTTAATTGCATCATTTGTTTGTTAACGATCTCAAATGAGCATTAAGCTTCAAGTTTTACAGCAGGAGGCAAAGAAAAAAATGTGAGGTAGGTGGGTGAAGAAGACAGCTGTATTGTTCTAGCTGTTCCTCAGCCTCTCCCACTGCCAGATTTCTGTGGATGATGTATCCCAAGGTAGCAATTTTAAGAACTTTTTGGCAATATCCCAAGCTCCTCTTGCAAATCAGAGATCAGGCTAATGATATTAAAAAAAAAAAAAGGACAGGAAATAGGAATAAACTGGATAACTGACACTGTATCAAACAGTGGAAGCCACTGAAGCCTGGTACTGCAGCTTTACAGACGAGACACTTGTCCAAATGTGAGAGTAAAATTTTACCATGTAGAATTAAAAAAAAAAAAATCAGTATAACAAAACCAAGGCAAAAAACCACCTTTCAAGATGCTACTTGCCTTACAGCTACTGCTAGCTCAGGACACTGCAATATCAAACAGACATCAAGACAGTCTCCCTCAAGCAATTTCTACATTAATACGTTAGTCTCCTTAAGCAAGGAAGTTATCATTCAGATGAGGTTCAGTAAGAAGTCCACTTATACCAATGCTGGCTTTCATTAGGGTTAGATTTCTTAATCTTAAAAATCCAATCTAGAACTACTGAAATAAGTCCTTTGCTCACTGCCAGCACCAAGGCAAATTTGTTTCATAAGTGAAGGACACAGTTTCTGATTCTCTTTAGCCTTGTCCCTTCCTAGTACATTCAATAAAGAAACATTAATTTCATTACTGTTGCATAGCAAAAAAATAAAAAAAAAGTTATATGAAAAGACTGTGTCCATATTGTTGTTTCTTGTTTGCAAACTCGAGTAGAGAGAGAATATTATTTGAGAATAATTTTGAAATTACCCCAGGGAGTTGAAACCTAACCCAGGAACTCAATCTACTTCAAAAAAAACCTTGCATTAAACTAGCATTACAATTAAGCCTCTCCTTGCAGAGTCTATACAGCTTATGTACATTTGTGACAAAGATGCTGTGTTCCCCATCAACAGACTGAACGTCCAGAGTCCAAGATGTAACTACAACATACAGGAGGGACTTCTTCCCATAAGCGCATCCACGGACTGCAATACAGAGACTGTTTTTAAAAGTACAACTACTCCACAACTTATTTTTAGAATCGAGGGTGGGCAGGGAGAGTATTCAGTAAACCTTCCAAAAATCAGCCAGCCACCCACTAAACTGCAGTGGCACTGTTTAAATAAATTACAGGCTGCTTTGCAACAGCTGCAAGAAAACGGTAGAAAGACCAAACATATCAAGTCTTTTAAAATGCTGGAGGCAATGATAAAAAAAACCCAGCAGCAGCAGACACGGTATTGTATGCTAGAGACACTGTGGTAATTTAGCTGCAATAGGTAGGTCAAACAGGCCTTTCTTAGGACTTGATGAGCATAGAACAACAATATCCGGCAGCTGCAAGGTAGGAATGTGCTTATTCCAACAGAGAAAAACTATAGAAGGCTGGGCTTAGGGACCTGCACTGTAAGGATTATCAAACCCTCCTCTTGTTTCAAGTGGCAATACTAGAAACTGGCAAAATAAAAGCATGAGTTAAGTTACCTTTACTTCCTCATGCAGGTAACATATAAAGTTTGAAGTGCTATTATTACCAAAATCTCCTACTGAAGAGTTTATGATTTCGTCAAGCCTGTATTAAATGGTCAATAAAGAGGAGAATGAATCTTAATTTTCCCTTTGATCTTATAACTCAAGAGCAGAGTTCTAAACACCCTGTTTTCACGGTATTGGCCTGTTAACAGGAATCTTTCTAACAGGCCACAGCACCAACAAATGCAATCAAAACACCCCAACCTGGCAATCGGAATGTAAGTGCCTCTGTGCAGAAAAATTTATCGGTTGTGCCATTTTTTTTTT
This sequence comes from Pelecanus crispus, assembly GCF_030463565.1. Taxonomy (NCBI): domain Eukaryota; kingdom Metazoa; phylum Chordata; class Aves; order Pelecaniformes; family Pelecanidae; genus Pelecanus; species Pelecanus crispus. Next base: position 64,906,103 of record NC_134648.1, read on the forward strand.
TAACCACCTAATTTGAGCAAAACCCCTACCTTCAAAGAGCAGTCAGTTCTTAATTTGAGGTGCATGAGCATCAGGTTGGAGAGACCCTGGCAGCACAGAAAATTAAGTGATTTATGGGGACTGGTTTCCTTCAGCACAAAATACAAGTGAGCAGTTTTGTCCCTGACCATTCCTAGCAGCAGTTTTCCAAGTAACAAAGGTCCTGCGAGCTACGTATCTCGAGAAGTCTGCAAGGGCCATTTCATCTGTTAGTCACCAGGTGCCAAACGCAATCCACAGGTACCGGGGCTTCCGATACTCATCTCCCTCCTGAGCTAGGGCATTGCACCATCCCCATTCCTCAGCGCCTCGCAACTTGCCAGCTTCCACCCCGTGGCCCACTTGGAAGGGCCAGGAGCAACAGCTGTGAAACTCCCTGCAGGATCCTACCTGCCTGCAGCCGGGCAGGAAGCCCGGCCTTTCCTCCCGCCCGCCACTCCCCAGCCCGCCCCAGCACGGCCCCCCCCTCCGCGCCCAGCACCCCCCCCGTCCTCCAGGGACAGGGGCAAGCGCTGGCCTGCAGCCCCCTCCTCAGGGGGCGCGTGGGCTGAGGTAACGGACTGGGGGGCGAGTCACGGAAGCCCCCGAGATCCCGAGGGGAGGGAAGGGCAGAGAGGGACGGGGGCAGCGCCAGGGCCTCGCACGCACACAGCTCCCGCCGCCACACAGCCGAGGCGCGGATCCGGTTTCTGACGGGCTCGGCTTCGGACGCTCCCTCCCGCTTCGTGCGCCAGGAGGCGGGCGGCTCCAGCCTCCCCTCGCCACCCGGGGCGCGGGGGGCGCCGCGCTCAGCCCTGCGCAGGTGCGGGGCCTCGCTGCGCTGGGGACGCGGGAGGCCCCCGCCGCGGCCCCTCACGCCCACCCCACCCCCACCCCCCCCCCCCCCGCGCCAACCGCCGCCGCGCGCGCCGCCGCCGCGCGGCCCCGCCCGCGCCCCGGGAGGGGCGGCAGCTCGCGCCCTTCGCGAGCCGCGGCACGCGCCCCGCGCCCCCACCTGCGCCGCGCGCCGTCCGGCGGCGCCCCCTGCCGGGGGCAGCCCCGCACTGCGCGGAGCCGCGGGGGCTCCGCGGCCCCGGGGTGCGCTGCTGCCGTCGGGCTGCGGCTCCGGGGAGCGGTTGCTCACGATGGCCATATACATATATACATATATATATATTTCGGTTTTAATTTTTCGCGCACAAGCCGCTGCGAGCCGCACCTGCGCGGGAGCCCATCACGCGGCCAGCCCGCAGCCGCCGGCCATTCCGCAGCCGCTCCCCGGCAGCCCGGGGCCGTCCCCGCCGGCAGCCGCCTGCGAGGCCGTGGCGGCCCCCGCGCCCCTCGGCGGGGCGAGGGCAGCGCACCCCCCGCAGCCCCTCCGCCGGCCGTGCCCCGCAGCCCCGGGAGGCGGCCGGCCCCGCCCGGGCAGCGCACCGGCAGCGCGCCCGCCTTTCTAACGGGGGAGCGGGCGCTGCAGAACCGACGGGGGGGGGGGGGTGTGGAAACAAAAAAAAAAGGGGGGGGCGATAACAACAGCCCCATCATCAACCTACCGGCCACGCAAACTGAAAGGGAATTACAATCCTGCCCGTCTCGGGGGTTCTGCCTTGATGGGAGTATTTGTTGCTGTTCAAATAGAAAATATTTCCACCGAGAACGGGGGTAGATCCGAATCCGTAGTTGCAGGGTCCGACCGGAGTGATCTTGGCCTGATATTCCTTGAGGCAGACTTTCACGTAAGTGTCGCACTCGTCCCGGGTACAGTCCAGGTTCTGGGGGCTTTTCATGCCATCGCAGCATTCCCCATTGAACAACTCGCCGTTTACATTCCGCACCGAGTTAAGCTGCAGCTCGAAATAGCCCGTGGACCGGGACACCTAAAAATAAAAATCAAAGGGGAGACGGGCTCGTTACTCCCGCGGCCGGGGGCAGCGCGGGGAGCGCGGGGCTGCGGCGAGGCGCTGCCCGGTCCCCCCCCTCCAACTTCCGCCGGCTGCGGCTTTAACCCCGCCGCCGCGGCACGCGCATATATATATATATAAAACGGTTTTATATATATATGTAGGAGAGGCGCAAGGTGGAAGCGGAGCGGGGAGGAGCGGACGCGCCGCCGGCAGCGCCCCGCGGCCGGGAGCGGCCCCCCGCGCCCCCCTACCTGCACGCAGGAGGCGAGGAGCAGCGCCAGGCCGAGCGCGGCGGCGCGGGGGGCCCGGCTCCGCCGGCCGGCGCCCCGCATGCCTGCTGCTCCGCGCGGCCGCCTCAGAGGAGCCCGCCGAGCCCACCGGCCACGGACCGGCGGCCGCTCGCGGCATGGGCGGCGGGGGAGCCGCCCGCAGCGCGCCGGGGGGCGCAGGGCATGGGCTGCCGGCGGGGCCGCCCGGAGCGCTCCGCCGCCGCTCCCCTCCCGCGGGCTCCGCTCGCCCTCTGTGCGCCTCGGCTCCACGGACACCCAACAAGTAGGTGCCGGAGTGACAGCTTCATTACCCATTCGCCGCCGCCGCCGCCGCCTTCATATTAATGAGGGGGACGGCCCGGCCCCGCGGCCGGCGGGTGGGGCCAGCGCCGCTCCCGCCGCGGCTCTTAAAGGGCGGCGGGCGGCGGCGGCGGCCCCTGCCCCGCCCCGCCTTGCCCTGCCCCGCTTCGCTTCGCCCGGCCGGCCGCGGGGTCCGCTAGCCGCAGGTGGCGGGGGCCGGGGGCGCGGGGGAGCGCTGGGGCACGCGCAGCTACGCCCGCGCGTAGCGGGCGGCGTGCCTGCACGCGCTGCCGCGGAGGAGCGCGCGGGGTGGGCGCGCCCGCTGCGTTGCGGGCGCAGCCGTGGGGTGCGTGCGCCCGCGGCCGCGGAGGAGCGCGCAGGGGGGTGCGCCCCGGCCGCGGAGGAGCAGGTGGGGTTTGTGCGTCCACGCTCGTGTAGGACTACACAGGGTGTACGCAGGTACGGGCGTGGAAGAGCACGCGTGGTGCAAGCACGCCCCGTCGCAGAGAAGTGCTTGGGGTGGGAGCACCCCAGCAACGTAGAAGCATGCGTGGTTCGTGCACCCACGGCTGTGGAGGAGCGCGCAGGGTGGGATCACCCACAGCCGTAGAGGAGCGTGCAGGGTGGAAATCACCCACAGCTGTGGAGGAGCAAGTATGCTGTGTGCCCTCACAGTGACGGAGGATCGCGCTGCTTGGGAGCGCCCGCAGCCGTGTAGGAGCATGGTGCGTGCACCCACAGCCGTGGAGGACTGTAGGGGATGGGTGCACCCGTGGCTGTAGGGGAACGGAGAAGGTGGGTGCACCCACAGCGCCAAAGGAGCACGTGGGGTGCGTGCACTCACAGCTGGGGAGGAGCGCACATGGTGCATGCACCCATGGCTGCGGAGGAGTGTGTGGGGTGCGTGCACCCATGCCCACGTAGAGGCACAAAGGGTGCATGCACCCACAGCCACATAGGAGTTCACATAGGATCACTTATAGAGCGCTCTCGGTGACACGTGTGGTACACAGAGCAGATGGCCAAGTGGTGGGATCATGTCCTCCTCCCGTGGTGGCTCAAGCAAGTATGAGAGTAACCGAGCAGAGATTTCTCCTTTAGTTTAAGCACCCTGTGATTTTGATCCCTGCTGACAACTATGAAAGCTATACATCCAGACAACTGCATGCTATGGATATGCTATCAAAGCCCAGATCCGCATTTAGGACCTAAGTTTTCCTTCTGTTTCTCGCCCTCCCCCCTCTCCCCATTTTAACTCTTTAGTGCTGATCATCCACCGGAGTGGACAATTGGAGAACAAACAGCTCAGAAATCAAAGGGCTGTCATGTTCCCCTGCGCGCAAAACCTTTCACAGAGCCTCCCCCTGCCTTTTCAGCGCCCCGGCTGCCTCCCGTCCCTCCAGCAGCCAGCCGGCACGCTGCTCCTCTGCTATTCATGGCCAGCGTGCAGCTGCAGCTACTCTCCTAGGCTGACACAGCAGCAGCTGCTATATGTGTGCCAGCTGGCTAGCCGCTCTCCAAAATCCTCTTGTCCGCCCTGCTCCCCTTGCTTTCCTGCTTCCCCACCTACAGACCTGCTTCTCCTTCCCCACCCCTGTCTCCCACTCGCCACAATCTGCTCCGGTTTCCTATCTCCCCACTGTCCTGAGCCTAACCCTCTGCTGTCCTGATTCACCTGACTTGCTCTCCAGGAAGCATCCCTTACTTTCCCTCTCATCCCTCCTGAGCTCTAACAGGAGCTCTCTGAAGTGGAGCAGTGAATATTGCTTTTAATTATTTTGTGTCCTCTCTTTGAAACTCTGCCTCCCGACATAACTGCATTCAAGCATTTTTTTGGTTAAGATAACCTCTGGTGTAACCACCTTTAGAAGGCGGCAAAGGGAAAGCAGGGGGAGCTGAGGGAGGGCCAGGACCTTGGTTTGAGGTGTTATTTTAAAGTCACTATGTTTTGCTCATCAGAAACTTTGCTGGGCCCCTACCCTTGCCCAGCTGTGCTGCTTGCTGGCTTCCAAATACACAGGCAAATGCTCTTGAGATTTTAATTACTTTTTCTGGTGGCTGAAGGGAAGGAGTTTCTTAGGCTAGCTTTCTGCCTAACGATTATTTTGCAGTGGATGGCAGCCAAAATATTTTGCAAGACAGGTATTTTGTTTGCATGTATTATTATAAACAAACATAAAACCTCATAATCTACCTTCAGCATTATGCGGTCAATATGCCTGTGGAGGAAGGCATGTATTTTTATCACCAAGCTAAGCAAATGTAATACCGAAGAAAGATGATCCAGTAGTTACAGCATATGCTCAGCCTCTACGGAGCCAAGCTCGGTTACCTGCCGTATCACAGAATTTGTTACCTTGAGCATGCTGCATGCTTTTTTTGTGCTTTGGTTTTGCCTTGTAAATATTCTACAGCACCCAAAAACTCTGGTGCCATTTAAAAATGCCTTTTCTTGCTGTAACCTGACTTCACAGGAGCAGAGAGGGGAGGTGCAGCTATTTCCAGGCATTCCCTCTGCCTAGGGAAACTGTCATTTTTTTTTATTCTTGGTGCTGCAGCCCCATTTTCAGCCTGAACTCCTTAGTTCTCTCACTGTGGTTATTATTATTTCTCAAGTGCCATGGACATGCACTCTTTTCTTCTGCAGGTATGCAAAGTTGTTTCATTATAGTTATGCACAGATAGTGACAGTTTTCAGGAAACATGGCAAAAATATTTCTTAACATGTGAACTTTGAGTGTTTAAAAAAGCCCAGTGGCCAGATCTGGAGGTGAATGCTGAGAAAGGCTAAGAGGAGCCATCCCTTGGAGCTTGGACAACCCACGTCAGACTGTCCCTGCGGGACCAGCCCTGAAGGGGGACAGTCCAGCCTCCCGTGTAGTCCCTGCCTTCCCGCGGGGGCTGCCTCCCACTAGCATTTTAGGGTAGATAAAGGTAGATAAGATGAAGAGCAAAAGGTCCTGTGCAGCCCTTGGAGTGCCTTGGACACTTCCAACAGGCCAGCAAACTCTTCTGCATCCAGGGGTGCAGTGGCAGGAGTTGCCCCCTCTTATTCCAGCATTTCCCAGGCTCCGGACCCCAGACACAGGAGAGGTCACAGGTCCGGGCTTCCTCTGCCCTGAGCAAGCATGCTGGAGGTGGCTGGCTCCATAACTCATTCCCAATCAGCTGCGCTCTCCAAGGCCCGCTCGAGGCCCTGGCTGCCAAGCGTAACGTTTCTCCTCTTACACCCACACCTGCAGCCCAGCCTGCTGTCACCCAACCCGCTGTCTTGCCCGGCCGTCCTGCATCTGGCTGCACCCTGCGCCGGCAGCCGTCCTTTCCCCAGCGAGTGAGGCTGGGACCTTTCCTTCCCCGCTGTGGGGTCATTCTCCCCTCAACTTCCCTGGAAAAGGGTCCCTGTGCCTTTGCGTAGAGTGGTGGGGCCATCCCTGCAGTCCCGTGCAGGCAGGCACGTCCCTGCTGCTCGGGGGAAGTTAATATAAATTTCCCTACGCCGCACACAAGCTTTGAGGTGCTCTTCTTTCACTCCCCACCAAAACAAGGGCCGTCAAGATCCAGATAAAAACCCCATAAATAACCTCCCATTGCTACTCCCTCGCTTCCTCCTGCTGCTGCTCCTTCTTTCTCAGGCAGCCCCTGCTGAGGGTAGCAAGCGGGAATGGGGGCTGTGCATGAGAGAGGGGTGGAAACTCACGCTTGACTTTAACTGGGGTTTGAGCTTGCAGTCAGCAGTTACTCATCCTGCACAAGGGACATGACTGGAGAACATCGGTCCCTCTGGCAGGGGAGGAACGCGCTCACCGCCAGTCTCAGGCAGGGTGGAGTGCCGGCATCCCGCACCTCCTCATTCCCAGCCCTCTAGGCCAGGATTTTTGCTTTTGTGCTCTGGCTGCGCACTTGTGCTAAGTTTATGCCTGTATGCAAATCCTTTGCAAGTATGCTCATTAAATCATTTGCATAAAATATCCCTGGAGGATCATAGCAGCTAGGAGGGGGCAGATTTTATCCATTTGCCTTAGAGATGGCAGAGGTATAGGGATGTCATTTGTCAGCATGCGTGTGGATATGGATATGGACATATATCTCATTTACCCAAGCCAGAATGCATCCACTTGGGAAAGTTAAAGGCAAGAAGATCATTTTGGATGTTGTCCATCTGAAACTTGGCAGGGTGGGAGTTAATCCTCCCTTTCTGGCCAGAAAGGCTACAGCTGCCTGTTTTGAGAGCAAGGCATTGCAGGACAGAACCAGCTGTGAAGAATTAATTTCTCTCCTTCCTCCTCCTCCATGAGAAGCCTTGTGGGCTGGGGCTAACAGTATGAATGGAGAAGACTGCTCAGGAAGAGAGCTAGAGGGTAACCAGAGGAGAAGAATTTTTCTTTCTCTCTTCTTTGTGGAACTTGGCCAGAGCAAGGTATTTTGAGCTTTGCTGTGGTCTTGGCAGGGTAAAGACATGTCTTCTCCCTTGACTTTGACTGAAGAGTCCTGTTGGATTTGTATGGCTCATGTAATGTCTTTTAACGGGTATATACAAGCATGGAAGCAAAGCAGACTTGAACTGCAAGGATGTTGTTTTTAAGTACCTTCCAGTATAAGACCTGGGAGTGGTTTCTCTTAGGATTGAGCTGCTAGTACAGCCGAAGAGAAGACCAATTGAAGAAGGCATAAAGTAGTGCTTATATCTGTCTTCCTTCCTGACTACTACTAGAAAAGTAAAGTTATGCTTGATGGAAGGAAAGGAGCTGAGATCTTGGCACCACCCTTTCCTTTTTGAGTGGTTGCCCAGCTCTGAGCTGGTGCTGGTCTCCATGGGCTCCAGAGCAGAAAGAAAGTGGTCTCCTATAATTTCAACTTTGCTGCCTGGCATGCTTTCTGCTTTTGGGGCCTGGTCTTCTGCCAGCAGAGGCACACGCTGAGTCTGGCCAGAGAAGTCAGTTGGTCTCAGTTTGTACAGCTTGGTACGAAAGGCCAGAAATATTAATAAAATAAAGGAGATCTACTGAACATAGTCATTGAGAGTTCCTCCCAACTGATCACCTCCCATGTTTCAAAGCCCTGCCTAAAATGTTAACACCTAGGATGAGGGTGGATGTGTTAACTGTTCACTTGGGAAAAAAAATTAGAAAACCAGCTCAGGTGATCTGACTTCTGAGACTCATTCCACTCCCTTAAAATTGAAGTTCTTGCTCTCCTAGTGGCTTATGTTCTTTGTGGATTTTCAGAAGACAGCCCATCTGAGAAGTCTTCTCAAAACTGAACCATGCTGTATCCACTATCCACAGCCAGCTGATGCTCTTAAGGTTCATTGCAGTCATCCTCAAAGAAACCTCTACCTATGACTTTCCCGGTGCATGAATCACAGAAAATAAGGTCAGAAGGGATATCCAGAGATTATCTAGTTTATACCATTCCACAAGGAAGGACAAACAGTGCCTGTGTCTTGCATAATGGGTGGATATCCGACCTCTTCTTAAAAACATTCCCAGATAGAAATTTCGTAGTTGTGACAACCTGTTCCAGTGGTTAACCATCAGAAAATGTATGCTACTGTATTGCTGCGCTTTGGTATCACTTCTTGACCTATTTGCAACGGACGTGGAGCACAGCATATTCTCTTCCTCTCTGTTGCTACCCTTTATGTATTTGAAGACTATGGTTGTGCCTCCCTCTGATGTCTCTTCTTTACAATGAAAAAAAAGAAAAAGGCATTTTCCTGGTCTTATATGATTGTAGACCATATTTTCTAGGCCCTTGATCATTCTTGTAGTCCTATTGTATTCTCTCTTCCATTGTTCCTCAATTTTCTTAAAACCCAGTGCCCCAGCTTGGACACAGAGTTCCAGTGAGATCTTAGCAGCACTGGATGAAGTGGGAGGAATACATCAGAGACCAGGCAGAAGTCACTCCTGGCTATGTGCACAAGCATGATGCTTGCTTTAATGTTCCTTTTCTTCTTTCTTTCTTGCAACAGCATGATGTTGTTGACTTCAGTTTGATTTGCTCTCGACTGAGAAGCTTTTTACTCTTGGAGCTTTAGATCATGTTTTCTAGTTATGAGAATGTGATGTAAGTGTCAAAATCCCTAATAAAGTATAGGTTTGTTGTATCTACTAGTTCTTGCATACCCTGCTGCCCCAGTGATAGGAAAAATATCCGTGTGATTTAACAAATTTGTGTTAGCTGTTACTCACTTCTTTGTTATTTTTCAGATGTTTATAGAACATTTCTTTATTTGTTTCATTCTTCTGACACCTTGCTGGTTTTCTGTGGGGTTTCAGAGAGCTGCTAAGAGCCATGAGATTGCTTTAACAAGCAGCCTAAGCACACAGTATTTAATCCAGCTAAGTATTCTTCACTTAGTCTTTCTTCCTTCTAGACTGGGTTCTACCCATCATCCATGCCACTAATTGTGTGTGAGTGGTCTTTTTACTGAAAGCTGAAGTAAAAAAGGCAAGTACTTCCACTGTCTTCACATCATGCATTGCTAGCTTTCCTTCCCTGTTGGGTAGTTCTTCCATGGCCTTCATGTCCCTGATAATGTATTTTATGTTTTCTTAATGTCCTGTTGATCCTGGTGGTCACATTTCTTTTTACATCTTGACTTTTCTGGTTTAGTCCCTACATCTTCAGTCTATGCATTTAAATTCACATGCAAGTGAATCTCTTTTCCATTTTCTGAATGCACTCTTTCTTGCATTAGAGGTCAATGAAGTGGTCATGATGTAAGCAAATCACCCCTCTCTTAAAACAGTTGCTTTCCCTTCTCTGCTGGGATTGTTTGAATTGATGTCCTTACCATTGTTTCTTTAAGGTCCTGCCAACTTTCCTGAATTCTCTTTTCTCTGAGACTTGTTTCTCATGATTATCAGTTCTATGAGGTTTTTGAAATATGGTTTCTGGAAGTCCATTGTGTTTATTTTGCTGTTCTCCTTCCTTCCTTTCCTACGACTTGTGAACTCTGTTGTTTCATGGTCATTCTCACCCAAGCTGCATTCCTCTTGCATGTTATAAGTGGTTCCTTCTCTTTCGTTAGAGTCAAATTCAGTTCTCATTTTGATGATGTATCAAGGTTTTAATCTCTTCTTATTTATTCCTTATGCTATTTGCATTATTTCATCAGGTGATCCATTTTCCTCTTCAGCATCCCTCCAATGATTTTTTTTTATGAGTAATGGTGTTTCCCCTAGTTTATAACGTCTCTGCCCGAGTACTTGATGCTTGTTTTTACCTGTTCACTTTTGAAACAAGTCCTTCAGAACCCTAGTTGCATTCATTCAGCAGGTCGGGGCACAGAGGTGCTCTTCCTGCCTTGCGAGTGAATGCTAGATCTGATCACCAGTTCTTTTTCTTGGAACATCCACCCAATTTCAAGCAAATCAAAACCTTCTTGGTGATAACACCTGCACAGCCATTCATACGTGTCCAGGAAAAGAGTTATAAGTAGTTGATGCCATTCGTGACCAAAATAACTAGTGCTTTATTCATGGACAGAATTTTCCCTTGCTCCTTTCATACATGAACCAGTCTGACCAATGCTAAGAAAACCCACTCTGGATATGTTGATTCTAGCCAACTGCCAACATGTCAGATCTCTAATTCCCATGGAAAATTCATAGGGAAATTATCCAAGGTGCAGTTAGAAGTTTATCTAATTGAAACCCAATCTAGATTCAGACTAAGCCACTGACATCTTGGATAATCTGCTGTCAGAGGAGGGAGGCCTGACATCTCTCTCCTGTGTCTGGACCACTTGGTGGAGCAGGAGCTGTTGTTGACCAGGAGGTGCTGTTGTCCTGCCAAGAGGAGGTGGCAGAATTCAGCAAAATGCAATGAAGTATCCACATCTGCGAAATGGACATATTCAATGAGTAGGGAGGAAAGCAGACGCGTATCTATGTGATGAATTGTTCAGATGCAATGGATTGAGGTATCAGACATATGTACATAGATCTAATGGTGCATTTATCTTCATACAAAGACATTCCTTTCACCACATTAGCCATGTGGTTGGCCTTGACAAGCTCACAGCTTGTTAAACTTAAATGTGAGTAAGGTGGAGAGTATGGTAGATGACAGAAGAAAAAATATGAGGTGTTTAAACCTATTGTCCTGGTTTTGGCTGGGATAGAGTTAATTTTCTTCCTAGCAGCAGGCATAGTGCTGTGTTTTGGATTTAGTAGGAGAAGAATGTTGATAACATGCTGATGTTTTTAGTTGTTGCTGAGTACTGCTTATGCTAGTCAAGGACTTTTTCAGCTTCCCATGCTCTGCCAGGTACACAAGAAACTGGGAGGGGGCACAGCCAGAATAGTTGATCCAAACTGACCAAAGGGCTATTCCATACCATATGACGTCATGCTCAGTATATAAACTGGGGGGGGGTGGCCAGGGAGCAGCGATCGCTGCTCGGGAACTGTCTGGGTATCGGTCGGCAGGTGGTGAGCAATTGCATTGTGCATCACTTGCTTCGTGTATCATTATTATTATTATCATTATTATACTGTTACTATTAGCATTACTATTTTACTTTATTTCAATTATTAAACTGTTCTTATCTCAACCCAGGAGTGTTTCTCACTCTTACTCCTCCGATTCTCTCCCCCATCCCATCAGGGTAGGGGGAGTGAGCGAGCGGCTGCGTGGTGCTTAGTTGCTGGCTGGGGCTAAACCACGACACCTATTATTTCATCATCTTTGTTTGAAAGCATCCTACTCACTGTCAGTGGCATAGGGTTCATGCATTCTTCACTGATACTAGGCTCTCGCACAGCAGCATCCTCAGCTGATACTGTCCACTGTTTCTAGTCACCTGGAAAACCTACCCAACACTGGAGGAGGAGGGATTGCTTTTCATTAGGGTCTTCTGCCATGTAGGGGACCACTGTAACACAATGTGCTTGAAAGTAAAGCAGTCAGACCTAAGGAAATGCAGATTTGTATGTGGCACTGCTGAACACCACACTGGTGGTGTCCCAGTTTGAGCATCATGCCGCAGCAGCAGTGATGCACCTGAGAAGCTCTTCCAGTGCAAATGCCCAGTAATGTTCTTACACAGTGACACTGATTTAAAAAAAAAAAAAAAGACCAATAGCTATGACATTCTTATAGATTATTTTCCAGTTACTAATGCATTTATTTGAATCACTACTTGATGTATAATTTGATCTGATGTGCATGTTCATGCAGTCTTTCTTCTCCCTCACTGCCACCTCCAGCCCCTTATATTTTGCTAAATAAAATCAGATCTCTTTCTAAAAAAAAAAAATCTCTCTTTGGGCTTATGTATAGCTGAGGTTGTTAGAGAAGTGATCATCCACATCAGAGCTCTTGAACCAAAATACTTGTGCCCCCTGTCTCTATTAACACTCAAGTCTCAGTCAGTCTTTGACCCTTCTTTCAGCCAGTGCCTTCCAGCGCTTTCTGTAAGAAGGCGATGTGCAGGAGCAGACCTCTAGCTTGCAGAAGACAGCTCAATTCATTTGAGATAAGTGACTCAGAGCCAGGACCATGCCATCCATTGTGCTGGATCAGAGTCACATTCACAATTCATCTGTTTATGCCCTGATTAACCATTCAAATAAAATTTTTATCACTCCTAGTTAAAAGCAGACATAAATGAGCGCTTCCTCTTCTGAACAAGAGACCTAGCTCTGAACAGAATTCGTTCTTCCTGGAGCTGGGCAAAATAACCAAGAGGGGCATCAGATGATTCATCTACCAGCGCTTTCGCATCAAAAACTAGCTAAAACAAGATTACTAAGAAAAAGAATGCTATTAAAGGAGGAAACTGCCGCTGTAATTTTGTTAAGGAACATGAGATTATTTAAAAGCCTTTTTAAAAGTGTGTTTGTTCCGGGAGAGGAGGGGTGAGGGAGGATTTTAGAGGAAGGGTGAAGGGAGAGAGATTATTAGTCTTTCTTGCCTATAAAGATTCATGCTGCTTTCTTTGCCCTAGCCAGCAAGGGTAGCCATTTCAAGAGCCATTGTAAATCATTACTCCAGCCCTAATGAATAGGACACAACCTGCACCTTAGCTTTGCAGAGGTTGAAAGCATGGAAAAAAAAAGGTTGTGGGGTGTAGAGGATTTGGTGCACTATACTGCACATAATTGCAGGTTAAGATTTTTTCCAGCCTGCATTTTTGTTCCTGGCCATGATGGTCCCTAGCATACTCACACAGCAGCAGTCTCACATTGTTCAGTATTGCTTTATAAACTCTCAAAGCCATGAACAAGCAAGCCTCAAAGCATGTACCTCACTTCACTCACTGATAGCCAGTTTTGCATCTACTTAGCACACGAAGCAGCGATGAAGCAGGTAGTGAAACAGGCTGCCACCGCTTTCAGCAGGCTCCACCGTATCTTATTCATGGGAAATTACACAGCACATACATGTTAGTGCAGTGACGCCGTAGGAAGCAGTGCAGGGACCTACAGGGCAGAATCCCAGAGCTGGGTGTAGCGGGGATTGGGGTGAGTCTGATGGGATGGATCTGGCACTGGCTGCAGACCTTAGCCGGGGACTGCTGCCGGATTTGGTCTGCCCCTGGTGTGCTGGGTCCCCCATGAAGCCAGGTCAGCACAGCTGTCCCTGGGATCAAGGGCAAAGCCTTCACCTGGAATGCTGGAGATCCCATTCTGCTTCTGAAAGTGGCTTCTTCACATACCAGCTGGATGAATTGTAGGTGTTATTGAGAGAGATAGAAAGAGGGTTTGTGCCCTGCAGACACAGATCACTGGCCAGGAGTTACATGTAGCCTCTCCAAATGTGATTCTGTGTAGAAAAAGGGACCAAAGGGATCCATTAAACCAGATGCTTCAGTCGTACAAAAAGCATTCTGTGTACAGTGTCAACTTGCAGTTAGAGCTGTGCATTTAGATCAGATTTTTCAAGGTCAGATGGAAACTTGATGGTGATCCGGTCTGACCTCAACTGGTTTTCAGGCTTTCACAGAGTTTGCTGTTATTAGAGAGGCTGTGCAGCAGGGCTCCCTGAGTTTTCGTTCAGGAAGGGCTACTCACTGGGCAGGATTTGGCCCAGGGGCTGCACAGCAAACTGAGAAAACTGCTGAGCCGCAGAGAAAAAGCTCTGGGACCCAGCACAGGTTGGTCTGCTTTTCTCCTGGACAAAGGAAGACTGCTCTGGAGTGGAGCAGATACCTGTTTGTTAACCACATGTTGAAATTGCATTACTATCATAAATTAATGGTGTGTTTTAAATGCAGAGCTCCACTGAGCACAATGTTATAAAACTTCAGCTTTGTAATGTGGCAGGATGGGGGGTTTGAGGGAACTGTGGCAGTTCTGGACTTCAGAAAAAGAAATGTTACACAAAGGAGCTTGGAAGTTGAGAGAGGTTCCAGTAATGAACAATTCTGAATAAAAAGATTGAATTCAAGCTGCAAAAGAAATGTTCAGGATGTGGCTTGTTTTCTGTAGTTAATCCCTTCTAAATATTTAAGAAACAAAAAAGAGAGGGAATGGAAGTGGTGTTTTGTTTAAAAATAGGATTAGAGGTTCTACTAAACACATGAAGCAATCCCACACTTTATTGTACTCTGGGATCCCTCCCCTCAAACAGGCTCACCCTACTCGATGCAGTCCTGGAAGAGCCAAAAATGAGTTTGCATTTTAAAAATGTACATCCAGGATTGGGTAGCCTCTGAATTTGGGTTTAGCCCTCAAAGTGTGTGTCCAAAGCATATATCACACACAAGCCACGACGTATGTATACACAGAAACAGGGAATCAGACCTGCTGTTACTTTAATGCGCGAACTGCCCCCATCTGGAGAGACACCCCCCAGCTCCTGTGTCAGACCCACCGTAGGGCTGGTGCAGCCTCCCCTCGCTGCCATGCCCTATGAAATCTCTCTCCGCAGGCCAGCAACGTGCCCGGGGCCTCTGAAACCCTGGATCCATCCGGCATGGACCAAAACACAGGGAGCTGGCTGCACGCCCAAACGCAGGGTTTTGTGGGTGTATTGTGTCCTTGCATACATTTCCAGGCAAAACATATTACACCTAGCTTCGGATGCCAAACTTTTCCAATTATGAGAGAACAGTAATTCACCAAGGAGTAAGTATTCCTTCAATTTCCTTTGCTTGGAAATGATATCGAGAATCTGTTCTGAATGGAGGCAGACGAAAAATGCTACATGTTAATGCATATTCTGGGTTAGCTGTCTTTGTTAAATTAGAATGAATGCTGCTCATTTCCCATCTGGTCCTCTTTGACATTACTTCCAGAATATATTCACAGCTCTTATTTGTACAGTACAAATGGCTGGCTGTAGTACCAACTTTACCTTTTATAGGCTGCTAAAATGTTGGTGCCAGATAGCAAAATAATGTTCTACTTCTAGGAAGCATCTGTGGACATTACTTGCTCCAACAGCTTTCTTTTTTCCCTCCTCTTATTTTCTTTAAATGTAACCATATATGTGAATTGAGTTTGTTGTCAAACCAAGTGAAAGTTGACAGTTTGACAACCCTGGAGCCTGCAATCTTCCTCATGAAGCAAGGATGCAGCAGGCAGATCAAGCAACGTGCTATCAGCCCTCTCATCTCTTCTGCACAGCCTTCCCTGAGGGCTGAAAGAGCAGATATTTCTCCATCTGCAGCTGCTCGGTCGTGGTTTGTCTGGGTGCTGTGCTGAGGGATTTTGTGCTCTGGATCCCTGCTCACTCTGGGTTGCCCTGAAAAATACCGATGCGACAGAAACCGAACAGCTCTCAGCCAGCACTGAATCCGGTGCTGCCGACCTGAGCTGGTTTTCTGATTATTCTTAAATGTTCCCATCCATGAGTGTTTGTTTCTGGTGGTTTCCTTAGCAGGCTCCCCCCTCCAGCAACCTCCGCCCCTGCCCTCCGATGCGTTTCAGACCTACCTTGGTAAATAGAGTGTTGTGATCTGAAAAGCCCACGTTTGTCTGCCTGGAGTGACCAAGGGCTGCAGCACCGCCCCGGGAGTTCTCACCATAGCAACTACTGGCATTGACAGAATTTGGTACTTATTAAATAGGCTGTTTGTTTACCTCTTGGGCTGTGAGAGTAGACTACAACCTGTAGTGAAACACTGCAAGCTGAACAATGCCAGGCTGCCACTAGTATCTTCATGTGTAAAACAGGTAATTACTGTGTTCTGTAAATGAAACAGATATGGAAAGCCTTTGTGGTGTAGGAGTGTTGAAGATGTAGGGTGACATGCTATTATTATCGGAAGATCAGCAAGCAAGCTCATCAGACACTGCTAGGTGGTCTTGATGGATCCAGCAGAAAGCAAGTCCTGCCGGTCACATCTCCCCGACAGACGATCTAAATGACTGTGTTCATGGAGGTCAGTTCATGGGCTTAGCAAGCAGAAAATTATTGAGAAAAAAAGAAAGAAATTATTAGTACCCCAACAGAAAATAAGCAAGTTTGCATGTAGAAGCTCAGCGCTCAGCCTCCCAGGGATCCAACATGTGGAAGTGGTTTTCAAGATGTTTGTCAGTGCCCAAAATGCAGAATCCCATAACAGTGCAAAAGTGATTTTCACAAAACACCTCCTGTCATCTGTGCGACTGTTTCAGTTCTAGCAATGCGGCATCTGCCAAGCTCTGTGCAACCCCATGCTTCCAGTGGGCCATAACCAGGTGCAGAGCTGCTGTAAGCTATGTTCAGCAAAGGGTATAGGTGATAAAAACAGGAGGAAACACCCAAGATCGAACCTCCTCTGCCCACCTCAGAGCTACCCAACCTCCTTAGCAGTGCCTCTGTCAGTGCAATGACTTTCAAGACCTACACAAGGGTGCTGCTGGGCACCCACCACTGCCTGGGTAGGAGCAGGTTGATGCTCAGCCTCTGAGCCAAGCTCTCTGAGCTGTGCTGTCCCATGGGTGCTGTGCACTGGGTGCAAACTGCCCATGTATGCACCCTGGCAGCAAAGCCTCAGGGCAGCCCTGTAAAATCAGCTAACGAGTCCCCAGCACAGCCAAATCCCCCGAGAAGGCGCATGTGCAGGCATGGCCAGAGCACAAACTGGGAGCATTGAGCACCGAGCACCCCGTGGCACGCAGCTGCAGTTTCTATCCAGCACCCGAATGCATTGCCCACTCTCCTACACGCCCCCTACAAGCCTGTGATCTGGGTGCGAATTCCTGCTTGCCCCTGCCTACCTGCTGCCTGAGCCCCACTGAGGTTTAGGAAGTTGTTGGCAATGAGGGGCCCAATCCAGGCACATGGCTGTAAGACACTGAAAAAGGGAAGGGAAGCCATGCTGCATAACCCCCATCTGGCATCCCCGTTAAAAGGGGCCAGGGCTGCTGCTCAGCTCTCTAGGCAGGGAGAGGAAGGGAGGTGGGCTGGAGTCACTTTCCATATCATCACCTAATTGGAGCATTTCTGTAAGAGGGGTCAGGTTCAAGCCCCACTCCCTTCACCTTTTAGGGGAGCACTGTAGCTGTCTGGTCACAGATGGGATGCTGAGGACTTTCTGCAGGCAGGTGCTTGTAGGAAAGGAGGGCGAAGGAGAGAAATACCTCCATGACAAAGGTGAGCCTGGAAACCAGCCTCCATAGCTCTCCTGACTGCACAAAAGCAAGTACTCCACAGGCTTTTATTAACATAGTACCTCAGGTCTTACCTTGAACTAAACTCTCTCCCTTCCTTAGGCAATAATTCTTTCTCTTTTTTTTTTTCCTGACCTTATCAATTTGCTAGTAGTCCTCTCTTCTGTGCAGGTGCTAACTCTTCTTTTCACTTACCTTAAGTAATTAACAAAATTAAACTCAAGAAATTGTGTGCAGATATTCCCAGACTGGAATTGCTGCTTCCCTTTCAAACCTAAAGAAGGGCTTTTAGACCTGGAAACCTGCCTGCTTTCTCTAACCATGTGAGCTTGTCTGATGGGGGGCATTATTTCTCCATACAACCCTGGCCTTGCCTAATGGCAGGGAGAGGAAAGCCCTGTGCTCTTGTCCCTGTTCCCCCAACTCTTTCAGCATCTGATTAATTTTAAATGCAGAGTGCTTTCCTTATGGGTGCCTTGAGCACAAGTCTGAGGAGCCGTTTCTGCTTTTCATCTCCTGGCCAACGAGACCCTCAGTTATTTTTGATTCAGCTTCAGCAGAAGGAGGGATGGAGAATGCCTCTGTATCCCAGCCAGGGGTGGGTGCCCTCCTGGGGCACTTCCCGTGGTTTTGGCTCCTCATCTGAATATGCCAATGGTGGGAACCAGGCGGTGGGGGGGGTGTCTGGTCCCCACAGCTGGGATCCTCCCTGCTCACAGCAGCAAGGAGATATACCAGAAGGCAGCGGGGAATAAATTGCCGCTGCAGCAATGGTTTCAGCTGGTAGGATCCTGGGAGGCCTTGTGCAGGCTGGGCCACCACAGCTTTGCTGCCACCACCCAGGGTGAAGCCCTGAGCACAGCTGATCTCACCCAGACCCACACCTTGATGTATGGGGTAGTATTGCAGTCCACTTGGACATCACAGCCCCTCACAACTTCAGTATCCTCCGGTCCTGGGTGCTTGACTTTAGATGGCAAAGATTTCATTTTCTGAGGTGCTGGACTTTCCTTGTTTTTGCTGCAATCAGGGCAGAGCACAGCACAAGTGTCAAATTAGACCCTCCAGTTTGGTTAGAGAATTGGGATAGCAGCAGCAGCATACCTGGAGGGGAGAGGTTATTGCTCTCCCTTTGAAAGGACAAGCATGGAGTTCAGTGAAGGTATGAGGATTAAGCAAATGCTAATGGTGAGCATGTAAATGGGTGATCAGATTAGAGGGAGAGCTGCAGGCCAGTACATGTGGGGACAAGCAGAGTTACTGGGGCTCTTGCTTTGGCAGCTGGTGCCTCTCAGAGACGTGCTGCTGTGCCTTGTTTCCAGGTTGGCTGTGGCAGGTTGGTATGTTGCTCTTGTTCCAGCTTTCCCACTTACTATGACCAGGCACATTTCACATTTCAAAGTATTTTTCTACTGGCTGTCATATGAGCGGGAGTATGACCCAAAATGTGACCTCAACTATTGCAGGGTGACCATATGAAAGACCTTCAACAGCCAAAATTTCTTCAGTGTCAGACATTTGGTGGTGCTTGAAGATACAGAGATGTTGAAAGGTGGTTTCCTGCCATTCAGTTCTGCAAGGAGAGGGGTGATGGCATGTGTTGGGCTCTATGGGGCAATAATGCCCTGCTCACCTGGAGGACCTTTCAGTCAGCCTTGTGTGGGACTTCCTCAGCACAGGATAAAATCATGGTCCCTTGGAAATTAACCATGAGTTCCCATGGACAAAAGGACACTTAGAAAGTATATCTTTGCTCAAGAAGTAAGCAACGTGCAGAATTAATTACATTAAACAGAAAAAAATATTTGTATGTCCATTTTGTACATGAATTAGCTAGGTAAGAGGGACTATGTTTTTTTCATCAGATTATTTCTTTCTGCTTTCCTATTTCCATGACTTCTGATGAACTGCAGTTCCCCAACTGCACTTCAAAATATTAAGAACAGTTGCAGAAAGTGTGGAGTTCAACACCAGAAGAAAACTGGCCAGTTTTTCTCAGTTCATAAGAGGGTCCTAACCTGAGTCTTTTGCTGAACTCAAACCCTCCCTGAACACCGCAGGTGTTTCTGGTTACTGCTTTAGAATAACACTGGTGGCTTTCCTGGGGACCTGTTTGAAGTGGGGACTGCTCTGCATCTGTACGTGCAGGATTCCCCTGTGGGGAGGGAAGGACCCAACTTAGTGCATATTAACCCTACTGTACCCTTCCTGCCCTGGCCAAAGTGCTGGGCTGTGAGGGAGGCAGAGGTCAGGAGCTGAGCCTCTGCCCTCCCAAGCCCTGAGCTATTGGACTGCCAGCACATTCCCCTTGCCCACTTTAAACATGCTCCTTCCCCCTGTGAAGCTGCACATCCATGGTTTGGGGCTGAATCAAAACTGGGCTTCAGGGGGAACTAAGTCCAAACCAGACATGAACCCTCAAATTTATCCTGGTTCAAATACCTGTGAGACATCTGCTATGAATCAGACAATAAGTCCCTTTGTTTCCCTTTTCTGACTCGTCCTCTTTTACTGCCTCACATTTCTAGCAACAAATGAGTCCAACTGCCAGTTCGGAGAATTATTTTTGTGGCAGAGCGTGCCTGATGGAAGAGACACCCATTGCTATCCATTTCCATTAGCAGCCTGTCAATAGAAATTAAATTACATGAATAAGGCACTATCAGTGCCAACATCACTGCAGGAAAACATTAATTAATCCTCATTTACATTAGTCAGTGCTACCATCAAATAGACTCTTCTGTTGCTACAAAAGACATTTCCACAAATGATTGTTGCTGTCTGATAAACAGATTCACAGAACCTCACTGACTCACTTGTTGGGCACTCGCCATCGCATTCGGGGTCTGAACGAAGCAAATGCTTTGTGGGATCCTATTCAAAGCCCAGGTTGAACATTGGGCCTCTGAGTCCTATTCAAACCAGCCCAGACACTGAAGAGGTGGGGCTTTGGGCTTTAAAGAAAATAAATCCCCAATTAACTTACAACAGTCAAAGCAAATTTATTTTTCTAAGGAGTTCGTGATGTGCCCGTCACTGTTATATCTAGAATGGTCTAATGATCTTTCAGAGGGTGCTGTATAATAGGAGGGAAACAGAGAGGACTGATCCTTCCCTTCTGGCTCAAGAAGGAAGGATTCAGAGCTAAACTCTTTCCTGAATGAACGTTTAAGACATGTCCTATTTAAATAACAGGATGTCTTTACTTCAGGATTTTTGAGTCCTGCTGAAATCCAGATTTGCAAACAGGCTCTGTCTTAACTGCAGACTGAATGAAGCTCCTACATCCAAACACCGCTGCCCTTTGAGGGGCTCCAGCTCTGCAGTGTGGCTCACCTCAGGAGGCCAGATCCCTGGCTGCCTGCCCTCCCTCCAGTGGAAGGAAAGCAAGGGGCAGTGCTGCTGCCTCAGGAGAGCCATCTTTTACATCCAGCTTTTGGGGGCCAAAAAACCCAAGGTGCTTGGCCAGATCCACAGCTGGGGCTTGTCCAGTGCAGTGGAAATGAAAACAGTGTCACCGTAAAGAGTCCTCACATCCCCAGATGCTTCCCTGATGCTCCCACACTATCACCATCCCATCCGTCCGTTGAGCTGGCACAATGGACTTCACCACCAAACAACACAGACGTGGATCTGTAGCATAGGCAATGCAACCCTGTTGGCAGCAGGTCTCCATTTCCCTCCAAGGCACCTCCTGGGAAGGGAGGGTCTGCAAACTGGGACGGGTCAGAAAGCAGTTTGGAGGGGGCAGGTGCCTGATTTGGGATTGTAAGCCCTGTTTCTGGAGCCAGGGACCTGGATACTGCACGCGGCAACATTTACACTATTTCCAAGGAAGCACTGTGACCTGACCATCAGTCCCAGACGGTGCACATTGTTGGTCTAGGAGCTGTGCAGGTATCGGCTCGGGCTGAGACACGCCAGGCAGAGCTGGTCACTGCGGGCGGCTCAGCCTGTGGTGGAAGCCAGAAACGAAGATGGCAGTCCTGGTGGCAAAAAAGAGAGGGATGAAAAAGGAGGAGTGAGAAAAAAGCAAAGCAAACACCAGAATCTCTCTAAATCATGGCAATGACTTTCTAAATAAGTTCCATTGCACAGCTGGCTTTGCTGGCCACTGAGGTGACTGTGTATACCAGCACTACAAATATTCTATTCTTCTACTTTGCTGCAGGAGACAAATTGGTCTAATGGGAGGTGGAAATGGAAATTGCAATCACCAGCAGCTTTGGCCAGAAGATAAGAAATGCCATTAGCAGTTCTTCTCTGTGGCAGACTGCTGGGTGACAGGCGCTGTTCCTCCTCCCTGAGTGTTCAGGAGAGTGCTTTGTCCAGCCACCACCGCTGCTGGGGAGCTGTTTGGAGGCACAGAGCTGCAAATTCTTATCGCCGCTGGAGCCCTGTGTGCTTGTGCTTTTACCCATGTGGAAAAGTAGTACTGGTATGGGTCTGTACACTGAAAAGCACTGTTTTGAGCCAGTAATGGAGGATAGAGAACTAACAGAAAAATCAGCCTAAAATCTCTGGGTTTTGGTAGGTTTTGAAATCCTATTCAATGCTTTGGCTGTATAGTGTCTGGCACAAACTGCTGGTTATTGTAATAAGTCTCTAAATCTACTAGAAGTGCCCTTCCACTTTTTTCCTTCCTTTCACAAGGCATGTGTTCAGCCACCAAATGACTATATGGGGATGTATTAAGCAATAAACAGCAGAGTCCAGATGAAAAAGCTTAGCTGGGATAAAGATAAGGCAGTATCCACACAATCACTGCATGCACGGGTAAACTGAGAGCAGGAAATGTGAGATGCACCTCACGAACACTGTGCACGAAAGCAAAATATACCCTGTCACCCCCCTGACAGAGTGAGGAAGTGAAGATGTAAACAGCATCTATTTATTGGTCCTGCCCCAGCACGAACTGTCCTGGGAGTGCAGGGGTGGGCTGTGGTTTGCACCCTAGGTAGGAGATGCTGCAATGGGGCTTTGCAGCTCTGCTGGTCCACATAGGGGCTGCTTTCTGCAGCACCCAGCCTGGTCCTGCTGGGCGTAGGTGCACAGATCATCAACCTCCTGCTCCACCTCTCTCTACATCTATCGATGTGTAGGGAGAGAGCATTTCAGCGCATGCTCCCCCGAAGCTGACGCCTGAAAAGATCTGCACAGGAGATAATGGTGAGCCACCCTCAATGAAAGCGTGAGCTAAATCTGATTCACAGTGATCGTTTGAAATGTGTTACCCAGTCATCTGCTACCTTGTACTGTGTGCCAACACTAATATAATGAACTGCTGATCGTTCACTTAATAGCTACGCTGTGGCTGAAAAGCTGGGGACTCCTACATCATGTAAATTTGCCTAGATTTCATACGCCTACTGGTGACCTCCAATCCCTTTTAAAATGGTTTAAATCCTCTGAATAGAACGGATTTATTCTGTTTTTGCAGTGAGGTAAATGAAATGGGAGTCAAGTCCTTAATGTTATGTTAAACTGTGTTGAATTACCTGTGGCAGAAAATCTCAACTAAGGCAAAATGGCAAGTATTTAAGATTCTTAAATGCTTATCTCTAGCTTTCCTTGCATGAGCTGCTTTTTTTTTTCTCCCAGTAAGTCTTTACCCACTTTTCCAGATCATGAATACTTTCTACTTCAAAGCCATGGGTGAGGATGCGAGGGCTATTACTCCAGAGAATTCTCACCAGATGGGACAAGTAAAATTAGGAGTAATCAGATAAAAATCATGTGGCACCATGAAAGACTGATAGTGCTGAAAGCAGAGAAGAAACTGTATATTGTCTTACCTTGGGGATTTTAAAAAGCAGTGATTTAAAGAAGCCAACTGCAGTATCTGCTAAGACATCAAACCCAAAAATCACCTTCAAATTACTCATCACCTTAGAAAATGCCCATTTAATTGAAAACAATCTCCTTAACTAAGCTCAGAGACTTGTTTAAGTCAAGACCCCATGCCATCTGGCCAAAGCTTTGTTGCACAGCTGGGATATCTCCCACATGGCCAATATTCTTATGCCATGGTGGACAACCTGATGTCCATGTCCCTTGTGCTCCCCGGTTTCCCCCACAGCCTGGGGCTGGGCAGCTGAGCAGGGCGTGAGGGGCAAACCCTGCCTGGTGGCAATGGCAGAGGTGATTTTCCCATCGAGTTGCACAAAATACATGGCAAATTACTTGCATGCAATTTTTTAGTGTATTCCTCATTTTCTAGGTGCCCAGCATGAGACATTTATTTTACTGTGTTACATTGCCACCATGCTTTATAGCATCTGAATGACTTCCACATGAAGTGGAGAGCCAAGGTGAAGTCCCTGGACATCAACAATCATTGCATTATTTGCTCTCTGCTCGTGATGCCCCTGTCCATTCATGGGTCTGCTGAGCGTGTGTGTATGCATGCACTGAGGGAGGGAGGAGAGGGGATGGGTGGAAGATATACATTGACTTGGCTGTGCTTCAGTAGGGATGTAAGGGCACAAGGAATGGATTAATACTTGACTTCAGATTTCCAGATGTCTGAGTGCTCACAGCCGGTGCAAAGTCTGTATGTTCAAACCACCAAGTCTGCTTGATGCTATAAAACCTGGAGCATTCAGAAAAATCTCAAGCTGAGCACTCCTAGTAATTGGGAAGTTGGCAATTTTGACCTTAATCTCCTAGTTTTTCCTTTCTCCAGCTTTCAAAAAGAGGTAATGCACCAGGTCTCTCAGGGGGTCATGCTGGTGGACTCCTCAATGCCAGCAAACAGCTCAGCTACTGCAAGGAGCAATTGTTAGCAATGGGGCAAGAAAATTGAGGTGATTATATAGTTAAAGACATCCATAAATCCTATTATTTTACCTGTGCAGTACTTGGTTTTCCAGACCTATTCATAGTTTCAAAGATATGAACAGTTCCTTACCTGTCCATGAAAAATAAGAGGAAAAAAAAAAGATCATCCTCAGAGATTGCAGTTTCATGGCTGGATCCTAGAATCAATGTTCATTGACTCAGTTAAAGTAACTTGAAAGATTTGGTAGCTTTAATGTGAGTTACATGGTGGGGTGAAAAGGTGGTGTAGAAAAGAGATGGAGAACTGCCAGGATGGTGAGATATTGAGTACACTGGTTATGCACACTTCTTTGTGTTGCTGTAATCCTTGGAGGCCTAGCTGTGGTTCAGCACCCCGTTTTGCAAAGTTCTTGTTCGTTCTCCTCCTTTGTTGTACAATTGCTTTGAGATAACAGGCAGTTGCACAGGGAATAGAAGTTGGGCAAGAGACCAGGACAGGGTTTTGCTCTCAAAGGCTACCCAGAAAAAGTGAGGCATTTCTATGGATAAGTACATGCCAGACATCCCATCAGGATCATGTTTAATCAGTCAGTAGTGATGACTCCTCTAAAAATTGCCATTTGCCTTAGATAAGACATATCTCTCTGATAACCTCAGTATTTGCCTTATTCAAGATATTTCCCATAACAAGTACAATGAACTAGATGCTATTTGTTTAAGCAAAATTATTTATGTAGGGAAGGCGGGTGCTGTGACTCTCATACTCGCAGGTGCTCTTGGGTAGCTGACAGTCAAAGAAGCCAGTTCCCACAGGGCTGCGGTGAACCGCCCCAGTTCCCTGCCCATGGGCAGCCCTGCCAGCCTGGGGCAGCGAGCACAGAGCCTCGTGGCTCTTCCCACCCACTGCCGCCAGGAAGCTCACCCAGATGTCTGCTACAGCCCAGCCTGCCATGGAGAAACTGAGCAAAGCTGTCGATACATTTTTATTCAGTGTCTTTTTTTCAGTTTTCAACCAAGGTCTTCCCTGGTTTTCAGATGCCTTGGTGGCTGTGGCCCAGGAGAAGGTGATGGGCAGGGAAGGGCAGCAAGTGAGGATATGACTGGGTCCTTCATTTGGGGGACATGGAAGTGGACTGGAGCATGCCTGGCTGGGAAGGACAGGGTCGTGTCCCCAGCCTGCATCTTCCTAACCTGGTAAAGCAAGAGGTTGAACACAGGAAACATTTCTATGCAGTCAAGAAATAGAGAAAATGCTACAGAAGGGAAATGGAAGAGGAAATCTCCCAGAAGCAAGGCAAGCTTTCACCCTGAAGAAAATCTCTGCAAAAGAATCAGCAGAGATTTTAACTTTCTCACTGCAGTTTATAAATATATATATCTGCATATGTGTGTGTGTCTATGTCAAATCCCCCAGCCCAGGAATGGTATGCTGACCACTCAATTGAATCTGTGAAGAACATTATACAGACCTACAGACCCAGGAATGACAAGGATTTTACAAGGGGCATATACACACACAGGACCCTGAAGCCTAATAAGGAAACTCTTTACCATTTGTTTAAAGACTACATAATTTATGTTTTTCATCATCTCACAGAGGAGAGAAGGCTATTTACTTTGATTTGTTGATGCAGCAATTTTAAACATACTGTATGGTATGTGGAGTCTATCTGGAAAAAAACATACCTTATTGATCGTGGTGTAACCAACCCAAAAGCCATGGCATGTAAAGAAGAAAACTGCATGTAAAGGATAGAGAGCATACTATCCCTACTCATGTTACGCACCAGAGCCCTTTATGCAATGTTTGTGATTGAAGCCACCTTGCAGGAATAGTTACAGGAAAAGTAAAAAGAAAGGTTAAAAATTTCAGATTTGAAGTGTGCCTTGGAGGCAGACGGAGGGAGATGTGCCCACAGAGTCACGACAGGCTGCAGTGCTCCCGAAAGCTGTGGGTCAGGGTTCGAGTTCTCGGGGGCAGGTAGCTGTGAAACCAGAGGAACAACAGCGAGGTGACTCCACGGAAAATCTGCAGTGATAAATTGTTTGCTCTTAATATAAGCAGGTTCATAAACCAATCTGATCCCTGAAGCTTGAGAGAGAACAGATACCAGAAAGCACATTTTCAGCTGCAGAGCTGGCAGAAATCATACCTGGGATCCCGACCCAGGTATAGCGTTACGTTGTGCTTCAAACAGGTTTGATTACTGGCGATGTCCTCGCTAGGTTACCCAGCACTGTCACGTATGGTGAGGCTCTCAGAGCTAAAATGAGCTTTGATTTTGTCATTGCAGGCAGAGCATTGTGTCGTGGGTGCACAGTCTGTCAGATGGTGCTTTCGGGAGCACAGGGTGCAGTTTGCTGGGCTGCCAAGCAAAGCATGGCCCATCGCTGCTGCCTGCGGCATGGAGGTGGGCACCTCAAACAGATCCCTGGGATGCTGCTCTCCCTGGGGCTACCCCTTCTCCTGGGGATCCTGGCCAAAAAGTCCCCTCTCGGTTGCAGAGTGGATGCAGTGGAGGGGATGCCAACCCCAGCTTGGCTGAGGGGACCAAGCCAAAACCAGGGTGACCCCATGATTTCCCTCTGTGCACATCTCGTCACCCACTCCACCACTCGGTCCGTAAAGCAAGGAGTTTAAAGTCCCTCCTTTTGCTCTGGTATCCTTGCATCTTCTCTTGTTTTCATTTGCAGTACGCAAGCGTGCTGACAATTGTAAGTGGGGACAGCAGACCTTCAATTCTTCAAACTTTTTACAAGAAAAGAGTGCACTTTGCCTAATATGGGCTGCTCCCTGGGCTCTTTGCTTACATCTATAATTTTAAACAGAAGGAGAGGGTTTTGCTGGTGGCTTTTATTCCCTCCTTGCTCTCATTTGTTTTACTGTAAGGAAAATGTGGCCACATAGTCTTTCTTCTTTGTGCAAAGAGTTCGCCTTTAGGGAACAGATGAGAAGTAATAATTTAAGTTTGATAGGACATTTTCATAGACCTGATATGCAAATGGTAGACATACACTGAAAAAGCTAGATTCTGCCTTCAGTTCCTGAGCCAAATTGAAGTAGGTAAGCTAACCAACAGAAAGATCTAATTCAAACCTCTAGCTTTGTTTATAGCAACGGCTTTTTCCATCCTGAATGCTCTTAACATAAATTCTAACTTTTTTTTTTTTTTTTTTTTGGTAACGCTTGTCTTTTATGTTTCCATCCTAATGCAGCTGGGAATTTATTGGCAATATCTCTTATCAGAGCTCCTTGCATTGTGCCAAACATTTATTGAGGTATTTTGTAGAGAGAGAAAAAATAACTTCATAGTGCAGGGACTATTCCCTGTCCTGTAGCTAAACATTTTATTAGAGGTCATGAAATCAAGATATCAAGCAACAAAGTGGCTAATAGCTAGAGTAGACTAGGAAAATCCTCTCCTTATCTCTTCCTCCCCTTTTCCAACTGAGATGTTTTTTGACAAAATGAAGTTTTAGCTGTATTGAAGCATTTTGGCTTTCCTCAAGAAAATCTGGATTTCTTTTATGGCATAGAGAAAGGCTTTTATATGTGAAAATTACTGTTTCTGCTCACAAAAAAGTTTCAGCAGAAATGTTTCAACTAAATTCACTAATAGCAGTGTCCTCTGTTCCTATCTATTTGTAGGATGTATTCCAGCCAGTACTTGAAATTAACTAGACAGCTATTAATACAAAGTAGTTTCAGCCTCTAAATTCTTAGGTTCAGATGATTCAGTCTGAATTTTCTTTGTTCATGCAATAAGCCTTATTTTCCCATTTGGGAGATGTACTTGGTTTATCTTCAATGTCCATTTTGCACTGAGGACCTAATCGGTCACCAAGTGTGAACAGCATAAACATGCAAATGCTTTTCAGCATCTCACCCCTCTGTTCCCTTGGTTTGTACTGTAGCAATACCCAGACTGTCATTATAAATACATATATGACCTGCTGTTATGATAAACAGCAACAGCCAAAGGAGCATCAGGCAGTGTGAGGGAGGGGAGGCCATCACCGTGTCGCCTGTTTTGGAGACTTTGAAGGCCTGAAGGTGATGCCTGCATGGCTCAGCACGGTGGCCTAGGTACCAGCACCATATGGGGTGGTGTGACATTCCGCCTGGATGCACCGGCCCAGGCCAGTGACCCATCTGCAGGCTCATAAGCTCCAGCCATGCTGAGTTTCAGCCAAACCAACCCTTCACACCCCTCCTTCCCAGCCACTTGCTCCTGCCCTTCTCCATCCTCTTGGCCATGCTTGTGGGAGGATACTGGGGTACTGGTGAGGACAGTGGCAGAGATCAGATTTGGCCATGAGCAAAATGTGATTTTTTTTTTTTTTTCTCCTTTCCTGTGTTATTTTCCAGCTGGATCAGTTTCCTGGGCTGGCTCTTGGAGATGCCGTGCAGGCAGGTACATGGTGGGAGGGTTTCCCTGGCTCTGGCAAGGGATGAGGTGGGGAGAGGTGCGGGGACACTGAAAGCCAGCCATGCTCTTGAACGGGACCCCTCACCCCCGTGTCTCAGCCCAGGTGGCCAGAGCAGCCTCTGGTGAAACAGAGCCCAGCTGCCTCCAACAGGCTCTTGATTAAGCCATTATGTTTGTGACTAATTTCTTAAATATCTGCTCTCCTTCTTATGTTCTCTCAAGAGCCTCCCGCTCTGTAGTTGACTCACACACGAGCAGGTGCTGCTGGCAGAGACGGCCGGTGCCAGTTTCTCCACCCCTGCCTCTGTACCAAGCCCTAGCACTGCTCCCCCAGCATCCCCCACCCCCAGCATCAGGGACGGATTCTGCCCAGACCTGTCCTGCTGCCAGTGGGGTCAGAGAAACAATGCTGTGGAGTAGCTCACAGCACCCAAAGACCCATCTAGGTGGAAAAAAAAGGCAATTTTACTGTTTTCTGTACCTCCCAATGGTAAAACTTCCTAGACAGGGTTTTGCAGTGCACAAGGGGAGTCTGGTGTCAGAAAACAAAGCATTTTCCACCCGGAAATTGTCTTATCATTTCTGTGATACATCTGTATTTCTAAAGAAATCACTGTTTTCAGTGCTGAGTACTGCATGGAGCAGGTTATGGTACCGCGGCTGGGTGATCAGGGTAGGCCTATGAACAAGTTGGTCAGCTGCGTGGCAGGGATGAGAACTGGATTTAACTGCAGCTGTTACACCACTGACAAATGAACTTGCCCTCCTAACCAAGTCAGTCTTTCTTAAGGGAATGACAGGAGGGGCCAAACTCACACGATGCTGTAATGAAAAAATCACTGGAGCACTTGTTCAAAAACTGCGGGTCTTGCATTGCCTGAGAGTAAAGCAATTCAGCAGCCTCAGCCCTGTATATACAGCTCACCATGCACTGAGACAAGGCATGGACACCAGAGCTGGACCTCACTTTGTACTCAGGGAGAGGTCAAGGAGGAAGTCAAGGGAAGGGGTTATATTTCCCCTTGTCAGGCATGGGCAAGGGGATTTTGGCTGTGGTGTTGTTGCAGGGTGTAACCTCTGTCTTCTGGCAAAGCCCTGCCGTGATTAAGGCATAATTTTGGGTTCTGTGAGCTATGGAAGAGGAGGGCAGGCAACCATGTGTTACACACCCTCTTTGTGGTGAAGTTCCCTTGGTGGCCTAGAGGTCACATCTTGGTGCAGCAGCTCCATCCGTCTAGAGAAGACAAGGAAGGGTTGTGCAAGCAGCAAACACTGCCTGAATAGCTTCCTGATTGCTCTGTATGGATGCTAGGTTTGGCCCACTGGGACAAAAATGGTACAACCCAACTATTTTTGGAGCTACAGCAGCTCCTGAGTTCCTGGTAGTGGTTTGCCAGCCTTGTTTTGCCCTCCCCACTGCTGGAGGCCCTGCACGGCATCAGCGAGAGCCATAGAAACCAGCCGTCCCTGCAGCAGTGAAAAACATCACCTCAGAGAGCTCTGCAGTGGGAGGAGAAAGGGCAGCAGTTGCCTGCCTGCAAGGACCTCACACCATGTTATTAACGTTTCGTGGCAAGCAAAACATCACTGGGACTTTCCTCCCCAGCGCAGGGACATGGCTGTACTCTACACCAGGGCTGCGCTGAGCCAGCTGGTGGATCTATACAATTTCCAGACCCCTTCCTTGCTCGTCCTTAGCCTGGGAGAGCAGATGCAGCACCACTGAGCTCATTCCTGCTTTTCCTTCCATATTAGGCAGACCCCTAAGTGTCGTGCCCTTCGCAGAGCTAACATGATCTCCAGATAGCAGCAGATGGCACTCGACGGCTTGTGTTGTGTCCACAACTCCTCGCGCATGTTTCACCCTTCTCCAGGCTTCAATTTCCTCCCCCAACATTGTGCCCCATCACATCATCTCTTGGGGGTGCAACCGCTGGTCTGTACTCTTTCTCCTGTTTAAAGATATCTGGCTGCCACCAGTGGACATGGGCTCCTAATGAGCCTTGGACCAAGGCTACTGGTGCTGCAGAGAAACATTCCCCAGAGAGGTGGCATGATGTCTCTTCGCCTTGACCAGGGGCCTCCCTGTGACCTGTGCCAGACGATAAAAAAGACAGCAGAATAACTGAAAAATTACATATATCCTTTGTTCACCTTGGCCTTTGCTGACGCCTCCTCCTCCCCTCCTACACCATCGGGTTGCAGAGGAGTGAGGTCATCCGTGCTCTCCCTTGCAGCAGGTCAGCCCTTGCTGGCCCACCTGTGCTTGTGTTGCTAAATATAACAACGATGAGTGGCACCGGCAAACACATCTAATTGTCATGCGGCAGATTTTTACAGTAGATGTCTCGTGCTGATTTACCACAGTAGTCTTTTGAAAGATGGAACGTGCACAGGATAAAAGCCTTGGAGATGCCTTACAGACACTTGTCTGTAACAAGTGAAGCCCATACAGAAACTCATCCTGGAAACAGTTGGATTTCAAGCCATTGCAAATGTTTGAAATATCTATGCAACGTATTTATCTTAGCTCATGGTTTCAGCACTGAGCATGTTCTGCAGTCTGTAACCACATAGCAAGGTGGTTTTGCCTCTGCCTGGCAGAAGAAATGGCCTAGCGATCGGTTTTGTGTGATTAATGTAACCAAATGTTAAGTGTGTGCATGAAATGGAACAAGGCGTTGCTCATGCAACCCCTGCAACCTGGCAATCAATCTGGGTCAAGAGTTGTGAATTTATTTTCTGGTGGGCAGATAGATAAAACCTGCTTTAATGCACAGAGAAGTGACTTAACCCCAGGTATGCAGAAACAAAGGCTTGATTTCACGTAGCTGATTCCCACAAATTAATTCATCATTTTGGCACTTGGTATAAACCAGAAGATGGGAAACAATGGGCTTGCTTGATAACGAAGAGTAGATTACATGCGTCACCTTCCTGGG
The DNA here is from genome assembly GCF_030463565.1 of Pelecanus crispus. NCBI lineage: Eukaryota > Metazoa > Chordata > Aves > Pelecaniformes > Pelecanidae > Pelecanus > Pelecanus crispus. Next base: position 64,937,298 of record NC_134648.1, read on the forward strand.
CTGAAATATACCCTCCGCTTGTGTGGATTATCTTTATTCCCCAGCTGCTCAGGGGGGATCTTCAAGCATGGATCATGGCAAAGACCAGCTGGCGTAGCTCCTCGTGCCTCCTTTGCAGCCCAACACAATCCTCTGACTTTGCTTTCTCATATCTGAGGGTATTTGGCCTCAGCATCCATTTCTTCAGAGCCTGGGCAGAGACTTTCACTGCTATGTGCCGAAACTCCCTGGCTTCCCCAGCTATTGGGAATTGGTGGTAGCACCCTGAGGTCTTCCAGCCTAGTGGGAAGGTCATTTCACACGTCATCCTTAATGCCTGCAAGGCTAACTTCAGCGTGGATGCTGTGCAAGGGGGAAGAAGCTGAGATTTGGGACAGTGTTCAGACATTTACACTTTCCCCTTCCATCACAGAGCACCCTTTGCAGCCAAGGGGAGAAGGTGTGCACTTAGCTCATAAAAATAAACAGTGTTCTCTGCTGCATTCCTGGACGTAATGTTTGCAGATCTGATACTCACTTGTGCCACTCCGGCAAGCATTAGTTGGCTCACATACTAAATATTTACATAGTGCGTGTCACGTGCCGACTGTGAGGAGGGAAAGTATCATCGCTCCCACTTACAGGGGAGTTAAGTGATTTGTCCATAGCTGCTCTGGAAAGACCCTAGCAGGACCTAAAAGCCAGCAGAGCCCCGGGGCACAGGGCTGCTCTCTTTCCCTGGGACTTTGGGAGCCATCCTTTTGGGGAAAGGTGTCCCTTGCCAGTGGGAAAGGAGCAATAGGGAATTCAGCACAGGCAACTGGATAAAGCCTTGGGTGCTCCGTGGAAAATCAGGCCCTTGCACACACTGCGGTGGCATCACCGAGACCAGGCGGCTGGACCTGGTGCACGGCTTAATTTCACGTGGGAGACGATGCCAGAGGCTTTAAAGAAGCAGCTGCCCGCTAATTCCAGAAATCACCCAGACTTCTGAGAAAACTCATCTCTTTGAGCCTGCACAGCAAACAAATTGTTGCTCTTTCTGTTGACAACAAGCCATAAATTATCCTTTTACATAAAAGGGAACAGCAGCCCAAGGAGCTGTGCTCCAGCCAGCTAGCAGGCATTTCATTTTAGCAGGGAAGGGCAAAACCCTTGCGTTTAAGTGATATGCCCCCAGTTTACCCAGGTTGTTGCCCAGAAGCCTGCTGGCTTTCTATAGGTTTCTACAGTAAAGGACTCATAGATAGCTTGGGAATTACACACTCCCCTTGCTGCATGTCATGTGGATGGAGCTGAAAGTCTCTCAGGACTGGTTGTCTCCTGCATGTTTATTTTATTCAGTGGTATCATGTCAGTGTGTCTGCCTAAATATAGCTTCTGTGAAGAGCATTTCTAAGTTTCCTGTTACAGTTTCACTCGCAGTTACCTTACAGTAAATGGAGGAAAATCAATGTAATCTCCATTACACGTCGCGTCTAAATGTGCCTTGCTGGAAATTCTGCCTGGATTGATTCTCCTCTCATGGAAACCACCCGTCCTCTCTGCCTCTCCCTCTCCCTCATTTTTTGTTGGAATAAACCACAATTTTATAATTTAAAAACCCCTCACTCTCCTTTGTCTGATGTGCCCTGCAGATAAGGCTCTCACAGGAACTGACAGTGCAGAAACCATGGAGTCCCTGGACAGAGTTGCAACTGCACAGCCTGGATTAATTGACTCTGTGGCATTTGGACATGACCATTTCAGCAGCTTCTACAGAGTAAATTGAACAGAAGGGTCAAATTCAAGGTAATCTCTGAATAGCAAACATTAGCCTAGAGCTTGCTTCTTTGTCTTTTACAGACTAGACGATCCTACAAGTAGCAAGGAAATGATTGATTTAAAAATGTATTCCCTTTGCCGTGGTATTTAAATACAGCTTTTACCCGTCCCCACTGCCTTCCAGTAACATGTATCTACAGATACACAGAAAAAATACTATTATCAAATCCCTGCAGTGTCGGTGTCAGCTGGTCACCAGTAAACAATCACAGCTATAAAATGATCCAACAGATGTTATGCTGGAGATGAGTAGTCTGAAATAGAAAGTCTAAAAATAAATCTGCAGGGCCAAATCACACCCTCTTTTTTATGCTGTGCTCTGCCATTTTTGGCCCACAATTGGCTCCTCGGTTCCAAATGTGGGTAGTGCCGTGGCCACCCGCACACGCTGGGATGGGGCAGGATGGGGGGACATTGTTACGTGGGGCCATGCCTACAGTGATCGCCCAAGGAACAGTCATTACCCTAAACTGGTTCATTTGAGGTTTAGTAGTAGTATTATTATTTGCTCCTCTAATATCTCTGTAATCCAATACCAGGAGCTTTTCCAATTCCAATAGACTTTCAGAAATGGTGTATATTTATATATATTTTTAAAGACTTGGACCTGAGGTAGAATTTAATACCCAGAAGGGTTGTGTTGGTATGTGCAAAAAGCAAAGCATCAGAGCCTCAGCTGCTGTAGGAAAGTGGAGTGGGTAATGGCAGAGACAGATCAAGTCACAAAAGGGGACGACACCACTGTGCTGCTCATGGCAAGGAGGGGCTGGAGCTGGGAGTCCTGCACTCCCATCAGGGGTGCCTAGTCCCTGAGTCCAGCAGAGCTGTTTCATCAGGAGATTTTGTTTTTATCTTGCTTCCATGTCCTGAGACTCTGAGCCAAAAGGAGAGCACAGAGCCCTCAGGGGTTAAGCAGCTGCTTTACATAACAATCTCTATCAAAGCCTGGAGACAAATGCAGGGTTATTTCATGCTTTTTTAAAAGTAGGGACCTAGAAAATGTATCAGCATCATCTTCTCTGCAGAGAAGGGTGCTGTGGACAGGAGGACCCCAAAGAGGGACCCTACAGACCTGTCACTCTTGGGTCCTTGGGGGCTCATTCACACAAGTGAGGAGCAGATGACACCAGTCATTTTGGCCTGCAGTTGTACTATCTCAGGCTGTGATCCTATCAGACCTTGTGAGCCAAACAAGACGAGGCCACAGCAGCAGCTGGCTGGGAGATTTCCAGGAAAAAGAAGCAAGCAAGCAGCCTTTACAAATCTGTCTTAACAAATCTGCCTTAACAAATCTGACCCTCTGCTCAGTTCAGGACCCGTGCAAGGAGATTTGGACATGGGGCAGGTTGCGGCATTAAAGCCTCAAATCTGGGGTCAGTTCAAAGACCCCAGTCCCAGCCCAGCTCTATGACATGGCCTGGGCAGGAAGTAGCATTTCCCAACTCTCCTGAGCTAAAGAGTTTCTTTGTCTGTTTAAAGGCTGTGTCTTCTGCTTGGACTACCATCGAACAGAGATGGATGGAACCGACATAATCCCTGAGCAGAAATGGGACCTGCACAGCCAGAAAGGAGGGACAGGATCAGAGGAAGGGGGAGAAGCAGAAAACTCCTGAGAGAGAGTAATATGTTCTGCGTTGATCTCTAAAGCAAGTGACCAACTGCCTTGATAAGAAACAGTGATGGCCAGAGAAGCCCTGGCAGCTTCCATCAGTGCTGACCTCCAGGGCAGAAGGGACAATCCAGAGGACACAGGCAGCTGGCACAGGGGATATCCCAGTGCCCAGGGATGGGGATGGCTGCCCCTTCAGCCTGCTTGGCAGGACTGGTGTCTGATGGGCCTGATGCTCTGGGAATATTGGTCCATGCTGGTGCAGCACATCCATCAGCCACAAATCCATGGAGCAGCTGTCCTGTGTGCTGCCACTTCCCTGGAGCAGACGTCTCTGCTGGAGGAGGTATGGGAGGGCAGTGCCTGCTCCTTTGGGCTGCAAACACTCCCCTGTCTCCAGGGATGGGAGAAATGCAAATTATGTATTTTGATGGCTTTGGGGACATTTTCCCATAGGAGATTATCACTGTTGTTCCTCCCAGCCTGTGGTGGTGCAAAGACAACCCCCACGTCCATAAATTTGGGATGAGATGGGGGCCAGAGACTTATAAGCTTTCTGCAGACGTTGCTTCAGCAAGTGCTGATTTCTTGTTTCACAGCATTAATAGACAATTTGATGTGATCACATGGTCTCCCCTTCTGCACTGCCTTTGCCTGGTGGTGAACATGCTTGTGTCAGCTCAGTTTCAGGGACTGAACCATCAGACACCATCTCTGTGTGGCAATACAGGAGCTACCAAAGACATGGAGGTGGCTTTGTAATTGAAATGTCTTCTAACACACATCACCTAGAAGGGTCCCAGCTCAGCCCCAGCACAGGTGATGGCCCTTCGGTGCCGCCTGGCACAGGTGTTACATGAGCTCTCCCCTGCCTGGAGAACAGTGCTGCCAGGGACTGTGTGTTTGTCTGCATCCTCCATCCAATACCTTCTTGACCTAGGGCACACATCACTAGCTAGGATGCTCATATTCCTCTGTGAAAGAAAATAATAAAACCAGAGCAAGTTTTAAGGGATGGCTAGCCTGTGTTTATTTTCTTCTGAGATGGCTTGTACATCTCTAATTTTTCACAGATTAATTCTTGCTCCCTGTGTTGTTGTTTTTATAGTTTTACAGAGACTTGGAGCGGAACTCATTTACTCTAGAAAGAATGCTTATTACTTCAGCTTCTCGACATGGGTTAAATTCAGTAACATTAAAGTTTATTTTAAACACTTTAGTTTATCAAAGCAATTTTCTTGGCATTCCAGCCTGCTGTCAGTTTTTTCACTGTTATTTGCAATGCATTAGGTGTAGTAAACGAGTGTTTCACAATCCCATCTGCTTTCAAAGACCTTTCTAACAAACACTGCAATGAGGATATACTTCATTTGATGACCTTGGTCGAAAAGAAGCATAGGGCCCAAGGTGCAGCATGTGCAAAGGACTGGATACACTCACAGGTTTTGCTATAAAAAAGGTTTTATGTGTCACTGTCTTGCCGAAGTTGGCTGGCCTTGTGTACAGCCAGCAGTATTGCTGCTGCTGGCTAGGAAGCTAGCTATTTCTTTGGCTCATTTTAAAACTGTGAAATATATTTATGCTTTTAAATAAACCCCACAGCCTGCAAAATTTCTGTTCCCGTGAGCTGATGTTTGCAACTACATATGCCTTTATCTCATCAGCTGAATAAATGTATGTGCAAAGTTGCTGAACTGCAGAACTTGAAAGGGATGATCAGATATTTTTGCAAGGGAGAAGAGTTTGGAGGAGGCAAGGTGGACTTATAAATTTGCCACAGATGAAACACCTCTGCATCTAAGTCCACTAATGAGAGGGCAGTCGGGTTTTACATGCATGGTGTCCTTCCGTGTTGCAGACCTGCCTGACTGGTGCAAAACAGCGTTTAAGCAGCTGATTCAGAGCTGCTGCAGACTCAGCTGCTTCCATGGAGTATCAAGCCATTCATGGACCAGGCTTTGAAATTTCCCTCCATTTCTGAAAATCAGGTCACCACTTGGGTGCTGGCTGTGGCATTAAAAGTCTAATTTTAGGCTCTTGGCTGCAACAAGCATCCCTGTAAATGCTCAGCTCCTCTGTCAAGCTTCTGTAGGCTGGAGTGGAAATTTGCATCAGGGAGGCTTTACTGTCTGCACTCCAAGCTGGGAATAAGAAAACAAGATGCAGAAACATCATCTGAATAGAGCTACCTCTGAGAGGGTAACACATGCAATAGAAACAGAATTCGTTATTTTGGGGTTTTGGCACAGTTTTAGGGCCAAACCTGTGACTTTCCCCCATCTTTCCACCCTCCTCACATCAGTTCCTGGCAGCTGCAGGCTGCCACCACACTGACCGTCCCTTGGAGCCCATTGAGTGGTCCATGCTTGGCACCAGCACCAAGAGTTACATGTAGAAACAAAACTGAACCAGAGGGTAGGTGTAAGCAGCATGAGATGGCTGGCCCTGTTGGCCCTTCTCACATCTGCTGCACATGGGGACAGAGATGGGGACTGCAGAAAACTCATCTTCTCGTGGGAAGGAGGTAGGAGCAGGAATGGATGGTGGCAGCTTAGAGGAAGGAGGGGATGGCTGCTTGCCACCCTATACCCATGGTTTCACATTCATAACTGATACTCTGAGATGACCCCTGGGTTATCTGAGGATGCAGATTAGCTAAGTACTTGTTTGCAAAGGACAGTTCTTTTAAAGTGGTGTGAATTATCTGAGATGCAGACTATATGCATGAAAATACAATACTTTGAGCTCCTTGATTCAAAGCACTGTGATGTGATAGTGAGATACATATTATAGGGTCTTAAATCATGTCTACAGCCCTGATTACAAATTCGCATAGTCCTGTCTCAGCATGCACTAGGATCAGGGTCAGACCTGGAAAAGATTCTTTGGGAATGGACTATTCAAGTGCTCCAAATTCCTGCTCGGTCTCTGGGAGAGGATATTGCTTAAGTGCTACCTTCATTTTCCAAGCCTTTCAGCTTGTAGAAAAGCTGCGCCTCTTGAGGAGAAGGCCCTGCAGATGTTTGGGACATAGCAGTTACATCCAGCCACTGCCACACTCTTTACACAGGATTACAGCCACAGGGCAGCTGGCAGAGAGCCCAACCCTGGCCCTACTGAAACTAGTGGATTGACTCGTGTGAGCCAGGGTTTCACCAGGCTGCTCTGCTCTGCTCTGCTCTGCTTCGTAACCTTTTTCATTGTTGATTAGAACCTAAAATCCAACTGAACAGACCAGCCAGGCACCACTCAGAGAAATGCAGATATTTTCCAGTGTTGGGAGGAACAAGGATGGGTATCATGTCCCTTTGTCCCAGTTCTCTTGTACTTATTTGCTAGACAGCACCTCAATAGCTAACTGCAGCACTAACTTAACTCCAGCTGTTTATTCCACGTTTTACAGGGAACACCTGAACCACTCCTGCATTTGCCCCCACTGAGGGACTTTTGCCTCTCCAGGGATTCTGGAGGATGAACTTGCAACTGAGCTACCTCGCATGAATGGGTAGGCTGATTTCCAGAGGAAGTGGTTTTTAATATTGGTTTTTAATATAATTTTTAATATTTAAATGGCAATATAAAACTTTGCTGTAAGTTTTGGTCCAATATGACATATCCAGGGGTGAGATCCACTGGATGTTTGAGGCAACCACTCTGCCAGAGGATCCAGAGACAGCAGGTAAGGAAGGTACTGTAGGCAACAAAACCTATCCATGGAGAGAAGTTAAACAACCATCCTGACCCCTCCTGTGTGTACGCCAATACAGACACCCACACAGGGATGGCTTTCAGCAGATGTGTTTTCCAGGGCATGTATCTAATGGAGAGAAAGGACTCAAATCTGAAGATCGTGACTTAAGGGCAAAAACTCTTCATCTCCCCAAGCCTCTCCAAGAAAACCTTGAATGTATAAGGCCCAATACTGCTAATGAGATGCTTTTTTTGGAATGAGTCTTACTTAAAGAAGACCCAGTTGGTGTGCTGAAGATGACTTTAGATAGGAGAGTTAATTAGTTTGGAACCCACAGCTGTGAATATCAAATGTTGGAAAAAGCTTGTTATTTTACCCAGCTCTGCAACTCCACAGAGGAAATAATGGCCATGCATTGAAACTGAGAATTACTGGGGGTAGCCTCAAGCCAGGGCTGCTGATAAGCAGCAGCAGCAGTAGCGTGGCAAGGCAGGCAGACAACATCTCAAGGAGCCTCAGGGCAGGGCCTCACCGGGGGCAGCCACTGACAGATGCTGGAGACACTTTCTTAATCAGAAAAAGGTCCTAGGGGGAGCTCAGAGACAGGTATGTCTCTGGAGGGAGGGAAGAGCAATTTCTCCACACGTTTCCATCTCTGTGTCCTTTTTCTGGTTGGCTCTGTGGTCAGAAGTCCTGGAAACCCTGCGAGTGCTCTTTTTCCTCAACAGCAGATCTGGAGTTCGGTGTTGACAGTTCCTTGTAAGCTGGACACATTGCTTCAGAGCTGTGCCAAAACAACCAAGGCAAAGAAAAGTCATGCTATCTTCCTGTGTAGTGTAAGTCAACATAGACCCTTCTCTGACAACAACGGAGCTGTATTTATTTGCATCCAAACTAGTTTGGCCCTGAGGTTGCAAATAAAGCCATATAATTTCCATCAGGACAGCAAGCAGCTGAAAATTTCCCTCTGCTTTTGGAGATCTCTTGAAGCAGGGATGCGTCATATTTCCAAGAAAACTGATGAAACCTGAAAGGATTTATCCAGTCCTTTATCATTACAGTGTGGGACAACTGGAGTTCTCGTGGGGGTGACAGGAAAAGGATATCATCCAAGATGATCAGAAATGCAACCTAATGACCATGGTTTCTAAGGTTGTATATATGCCACAGCTGAAGGTGTGTGGACAACTACACACCAGGCTTAGGCTCCCTGGGCTGATGCCACTGAACCTGCAGGCATCTCTGTGCTGGGCTTGTTGAAGCCACCGGCCCCACAGTTGCCCCAGCCTGGGCACCTCCATCTTCCACACTTCCACATGAGGATGGAGGAAAGGCTTTCTTGGTGGATATTTATGGAGTTACAAGCCTTTCTAGGGCCCTCTGTGATGAGGGGTGATTCATTTGTGCTGTGGCACAAGTCCATCTCCTCTTGGGTTCTGCAGGATGACAGAGAGCTGTGTGCCACAGAACGCTTTCCTCCCAGCCCAGCCTAAGCAGATCCGATCCTTTGGAACCTGGTGTCTCCCTTTGTGATGATTTTCATCAGTGCTGAAATGCAGCTATACAGTGAATTCAGTGTAAAAACATCCCCTTAGATGAGATCCAACTTGCAACTTACTGTAGTAAACACCTTCCTGAAAAAGAACCTTTTAAGCACAGCTTGGTTTAACCCTGCCCGCTTTGAGTGCGACAGCAAAGCTCCCGCTGATGGCTGTGAGCAGAATTAAGAGCTTTTGGCTTGTGCGTCTATAATTAGCCTGAGCAGAAGGCAAAATATTCCGTTATGACAACTTCAGAGTTGAAAGAAATAGGTCTGAGCAGATGTTGATTTGCAGGATAAACAAATTAATTCAATTCAATTTAGTCTCCTCTACTGTTTTAGTCCTTTGTTCCTTGATTTAAAGTGTCAAATACAGTGCTCATGCTGTATGCATGATAAAAAACACATGCCAGGACAGAGACATAAATCTGCAAATAGAAAATACACCCAGTATCCTTGTAAGTCTGCTGTATTTCCCTATTGTTGTCTAACCTTCAGGACCTGGGCTTTTACCCAGGGCTGGTGTTCTACAAAGAAAAACTCAATTTTTAAAGGTTGAGCAGCTTGCAAATGAATTGATTGCCTTTGATGCTGAGACCTCTCAGGTTTACAGTGCTGCATTAGGTTGTACTAAATAAGCAGACTGAGCTCCCTGGCCTCCAAATTTTTAGGTGAAAGCAACATCCCTTAGAAAAGGCTGTTTGGTGGCATGATGTTGGGAGGGAGTCAGACCGACCAGCCTACACAGGGCTGGGCACTGAGTCCCTCCCTGCCCGTCCATCTGTTATCACCGAGGACAGCACAGTCCTTGAGGCTGGGACTTTCCTTGAAGCACTGGAAAGCTCAAGCCCATAAAGCGTGCTGATGCAAATCACCTGGAAATAAGTTCAGCTGAAAACAAACAAATGAACAAACAAATAAATAAGGGATCCCTCCTGAAGTCGCACGCTCTTTCTGAAAAGTTGAGCTTGGCTTTAAAGGACTTTACTTCCTTTAGCAGTCTCGGAGAGGTCTGTGGCTCCTTTGACTTCCAAGTTTAGACCAAGACATAATTCAGCCCTTTTAATAATTGAAAGGCATTTGCGTCTTCTTAGTCCAAAGGAACAGATAAGCAGCTTTCTGAGTACTAAAACTCAGGCTGGTTTTATAAGGGGCATTAGTGCCATAGTCTTTCCGTGCTTAATAGTGTGTTTTGTAGCCTAACAGGGATATTAGTGTACACATAGGCTTAGAGGAATCATCTAATATTTTTATTGTTTGGCATTTACATTTCTTTAAATGTGAACACCAAACTATTGTAAGCTAAGACAGTATTATGAGCTGAGATGCATGATCTTTGTTGTGAATATGTGAATATACTGGTACACTAAACAGCAACAGCTAAATGTTCTAATTAGGTAAAGAGGAGGTAAGCACGTTCAAAGAGTCAGTGCTTAAACACAGATCCCACAGCAGAGTGTAAATGGATGGATCAAAGAAATGGGTAGAGAGGAAAACAGGATCCCAGCCTTCATGCTGCAACGCAGTTCTGAAGTCCCGGTGCTTTGCTGACCACTCTTTACTTGTTGGACTTACGTATATAAGTGTTGAAAATTATAGAAATTTTAGAAAAATTAATTTCATCTAGAGCATCTGTGATCTGCACACAAATGGCTGACCCATGGGCTAAGCACTGCCTCAACATAATGACCGGGAATACCATTGAGCCGCTCCGTACTGGATGCTGCTGCACAGGATCTAACATCTCTGGGTGGCACAAAGGGGCAGGCACACATCCCTGTGCCCCAGAACGACCCAGCTGCCCCAAAAGCGGTTAAAGGGAAGGAAATAGTTAGTTCCTAACCTGTACAGATGGCTCCTGTTGACTCTCCTGTCTCATCCCTATAGCTTAGCCTGGTGTTACGTGGCAGAATGTGTGCTGCTTTGCTGCCAAAACGAGAGGAGCTGCAAAGGCGGCCCAAGCTGCAGTTGACTGCTTTCCTGCAGTTACTTAACTTTTGTATCAAGAGTAAATGCTTGTTAATTCTTGTTGATTCTGCACTGCTCAATGCTTATTCTGCATGTGCTTTATGAAGCCAGTGAGATAAAAAACAGCCCTGCAAGTGCAAGTCCTGCAAAACTAAACTGCCATGCTGAGCTCCAACCCATGAGACCCCCTCTCTGATCTTTTCCAGAAACAGGACCTTAAAGAACAACACATTCTACAAGGAAACAACTTTGATATGTAAAAATGAGTCACTTCATTTAATGTTAAAGTAGTTGCATTGCATGCTTCCATCTCCTCTCTCACCCTGCTGGGCAGCCCTGGGTGGGTGCCTGGGTGCAGATGGCAGAAGACATGCTGGAAGAAATGTGTTGCTCTGCGAGCAGCAGAGCTTGGAAGCCGGCTCTGTGGGATGTTCGAGTCTCAGCTCCATGGGCTTGTGCTCTGCAATAAAGTTAAACCCATCCTGGAGCAACTACCCCATCCGAGAGGCGGAGGTGCCGGGGGGTGGGCAGTAGCCGGAGCCCCTGCACTCAGAGGGAGGCTGCATAAGCCCAGTTTCTCTGGAAAGCAGCTAAAAATAGCCAGGGGAGATGTGCCACAGGCTGCGCGCTCCCGGTGCCAGGTTTGTTTTATATTGCAGCAGCGCTGGGATTCAGGCCCAGGCCACGTGCAGCACCCAAGGGAGAGGGCCAGGGATCCGGGGGGGCGCGGTGCCGGGCAACCACGAACCAGCCACTGCAGCTGGGCTGGGGCCAAATGCGATGCCCTGCGCTCTGCACCCCTTTGCTCCAAGCCATGGCTCCGGCTGGGTGCCAGCCATCCCCCGATCCACACAGAGAGCTGCTCGGGATGATCATTAGGTCTGAGGAGGTAACGAGGAGGATCCAGGCAGTCTCAGTTTCTTTATCCCTTTTAAGAGGGTTTGCACTATAAGATGATCTCTCATTCCAGAGCAGCCTGGTCAAGTGGAAATCAACACTAGCTAAGTAAACGCTGATCATCCTGCTTAGAGACTTGAATTAAAAAGCTTTGCCAATCAGCCTTGATTGATAGAAAAGGGACAGGGCATTAGGATCAGTCATGCGGCTTTAGAAGGCAAGACCTTCACCTCAATTTTTTTACTTCTTTTCATGTTTGCTGACACCTCCCCCACTAATCATACTAGGAGCAGACCTGTATCATTAACTGCAGAATATTTACACATCACTTTTGCCAGTGACAAAAAACACATATACATATTAGTGCCCATCTAGGAGCTGAATCCTGTGCTAGAGAGAGCTGTCGCTCTGCTGTGATCAATAAACCCGTTAGCCTTCGCTCAGTGCCTTGGCTCTGTGAGAGCCCCTGGAATCAGATCTTATTATTTTGATATATTGGTGTTATTTTGACTGTGCTCATCTGAGAGACTGGGATCAGATTGTGTGGAAGAGGAATAGAAAAAAGAAAAAAATGGAAGAGGGAAAAAAAAAAAAACCCTGAACAAAGGCATTAGAGGTAAAAGAAAGCCATTTGAAAAGATGAAGCTGGCAGCATGACAGGGAAGATGCAGCAGACAAGAACATTGGGTACGAAGCTGGTACCGGGCTTGGCTGTCTCCTGTACATTGCTCCAGCTGCGTGCAGCCCAGAAGCTGCTCAGCATGACACTGCTGCTGCAAACCAGGGCTGCTGCAGATGGGGCAGCCTCCACCCTTACAAATTCAGCTGGTCAGGGATGCAAAGGGTTGTGCCTGCTTTAGAAGGCCAACGTGAGGCTGTGCAATTTTCATACACACCCAGCATCGGCCTAATTCTTCTCCCTTTTTGCACTGGGAGCCTGTTGCAAGCCCCCCTCCCTGCTCTTTAAAGATATTGCATAAATATCAGACAAAAGTATCGGAGGCAGAGGTTGCTCACCACAGCAAATGGGGTTTTCTGAAGCACTTCCATGACTAAGCACAAATCTTGAATTTGACATCGGCTGCTTTGCCCGTTCCTGAGGTTCACTGGTGCTGGTACCCCGACCTCCCTGACCATGATGGAAAGAGATGGGACAGATCCTGACACCAGTCCCAAAGACCAAGGAGACGTGGACGTCGCCCTCCCTCTCCTGTTGCCTCTGGAAGGTCCCAGCTCCGGGGGCTGCATTTAGCTCCCCTATGCTTGGGGCTCCCCTGTGCTGCTGCAAATCTGCTAACCCGCTGGAGTGGGAGCAAACGCACTGCAAACGCGCCCTGGGGCTCCACGCATGATTGATAGCAGCACGGAGCAGTGGGGCTGGCAGAGTGGATTAGCAGCTGATGGATTGCTGTAACTCAAGCCCTCGCATCCCTGCTGCACCGCCAGCCCCAGGGTCAGCAGCGCTTGGGCTGTGGTACGAACCTGGCCAGGCCAGGCAGCTTCAACTTAAAGTCTGCTGGAGCTGGGAAGCTGTGGACAGGCAAAACCCAAATTACATCTCTGGGGAGACCCATGGGGAGTGTTGAAGTGCTTACAAAGTCCCTCGCCTTCATATTGAATAGAAAAGAGGAGCAGGACATAGCATGGTGTGGGCTTGCAATACCTCTGGTTTTGTTTTCTTGATTCTATTGGAAAAGGAGCACCCCGAAACCCCAGGGCAGGGAGTGGGGGGAGCATGAAGGGTGAAACAAAGGAGGTTACGAAAGGAGCAGAGTGGGTTATCGGCGCGAGCGCATTCCTGCGGGGCCAGGCAGGCCGGGCAGCCGGGGCCCCTTTCACAAACCCCGGGGAGCTGTTTGCACAGCGCCCGCCGTTTGTCCCAAGAACATTTCTTAAATTGTTTCTAGCACTCTCAAGTGCGTGATTGTGCCTTGTCCAGTTATTTTAGCAACCGCTGCATGAGCAAAAGTGTTACCTGAACACCCCATCCCCACAAACACACAGCAGGCCTGCTGGAGGGACCCACACGGCGGGCAGGAGCTGGAGGCGTGTTTTATTCACCATCACCTCTGTTGGCCGGGCTCATTGGAAACCCAATTAGGGACTCTGGCCCCAAAATCCGTCCCCATCCATGGGCTTGTAGGAGCAGCTGGAGCCGCTGCAGCCCTGGGGGGGACCGGCAGGCTGGAGCACACCATTTCCCACAGCCTCAGCCCCTGCCCAGGGCTCCCAGGGAGGCTTTGGAGGTTGTGGCCGGGCTGTGCTGCCCACAGGGCACAGTGAGCGCCCGGCTCTGCACCTGTTGAGGACTTTGGAAAGGGCTGGGGACAGGAACGGCGCTGTGCCAGACACCCCGAAGCAGTGGGGCAAGGCTCATCACCCATGTTTCCATTGCACCTGGAGCCAGCAGGGATGTTGTCCTCCTAGGCTTATTTTCAGGAGCGTAAATTGACTGCTCTTTTTTTTCCAAGACCCTCTCCACAACCCAGAGGGAGCAGGGTTAAAACCAGGCTGCGTTTACAGTGTGGCAGACATGCACTCAGACAGCATCATTTGGAGGGGCCAGGCTCTTGCATGGGTGGCCTCAACCCCAGGACGTCCCCATGCACACACGCAACTGCTTTGGGCTCATGTAGCACCTTGTACGTCCCCGGCTGGTGGGATGTGACCGAGCTGGGGCTGGCTCCTGGCTGCCACAAGCATGTCTGTAGCGATCGCAGCAATGTTTTGCTCTTGTAAAATGATAAAATCGTGTTTATCTTACTATTGAATGCCCTACCATTGCACCCATACACCGAACACTGAACCACAGGTGGGCACAAAAAGAGCCCCGGAATTTTTCTGTTAACGAGGTTGGGGCATGAGGGTAGCCATCCATTGACAAGGTTGATAGCCGTTCCTGCAGTGCCTGTTCCCAGCCCATTTTCATCATAACCAAGTGTCTAAAAGGGATTTCTCAGAGAAACACTGCTTTTGAATATTTTATTAGAGACCGAAGCCAGCACAGGATCTTGAGTACTTCAGCAGCAAAGCAATACGGTGCATGGCTGGCAGGGTTTAATACATATCTGATTGTATTTCCAATTACGAGAAATGCACTGAAGCCAGTCCTGAGGCAGGCCAGAGAGCTCTGAGCGCCGCAAATCTGGGCCATTTAGCTACGTTATGACTTCTTCTCCTCCCTTGGGATTCATCTGGAGCACAATTAAAGCCCTGGTAAAAATGTGTTCCCAATTAAAGAATGAGACTGGCTCTGAAGGATTAGACAAATCGAGGAGTACTTTTGCAGTAGCACAGGATTTGTATGAGCATCCCTTCTTTTGTTCATATCAAGCAAAATTCTGTGTGAACCAGTGGGAATGAAAACTGCTGTTGGAAACTGGCTCCAAAGTCTACGGCCTCCTTCCTTAAATTAAATTTGAATCCAGATTGGGGTTGGGGCTTTCAGAACTCCACCTTACTGCGGAGCTGCCTGAGATGTAGCAAAGCAGAACAAGCAAAATCCTTTCTGGAGAGGCTCAGCCTCACTGCGCTGCAGCGTGTCCCTGCTCAGGCAGCAGCCCTGCCCTGCCCATTACCTCCACGCCGGCGCAGCCACCGAGGCCAAAGCTGCAAATCTCTCTTGTGTGCGCAGGCCTTATTCTGATCCCTCTGAAGCCGCTACATGCTTCAGACAGTGGCTCCTAACAGCTTCAAACAACCGTATTAATCTGTGACAGCCTCCCTTGCCAAAGTGTGCAGGGCAGCAAAGGCGCAGGGAGCACAGCAGGAGCTGCGCAGCCAGACTTTTATGGCCACAAAGGCCAAGTCGCACCTGCTAACGATTGTGAATAGACTTGCAGACAGCACCAGGTGTGCCATTTCAACAGATTTCACAACTGGGTGTGCCTTTCATCTATGTATAGTGTCCCGGCGAGGGGATGAAGCATGCTCAGCAATTGTCCTAATTTAGCAAAAATCCTATTTGTCCAGTGGGTCGTCCCGCTCGGTCGGCACGTGTATTTCAGGAGCAATTATATCAGTTGCCCTTGGCCTGGCCCTGGCCGTGGCCCTGCGGGGAGTTGGGGAATGCTGCTTTTATCGTTGGTGGGGAGTGATGGTAATGAGGGAGAGGGTGAAAACGCAAGCGGGTGCCTGCCAGGGGAGCGTGCATCCAGCAGCGCGAGGAGCATCCTCGTGAGCCTGGGGGAGCGCAGGCGGCCAGGGGACCCTGCACCCCATCCCTGTGCCTGCCCCACCTACCCCGTGGTGTAATTCAGCTCATTTATTTAAAGTGTCAGCCTTTTAGAGAAGGCATTTTAATCATATCACTGTTCAGTGCTTAATACCGTGAGACCCTGGAGTAGCTCACAAATACTTTACAAATAGGGTAATAAACAACAATAACAAACAAGGTCCATGTACTCGCAAGGTGCTGGTGACGTCTCTTCTGCCACCTAATAGCGAGCCTGATGGCGACATTACGTTCAAGATTTTATAATTTCAGGCTTCATTAGAAGCCTGAGTCATAACTTCAGGTTCATTAGATTATCTTTATATCCCCAAGCCACATCATAAAGATGAGAGAGATGCTAAGATTTGTTTTTTAAATGCAGACCACTTGATTGTACTCAGTAAAAGAAAGACACTGATCTCATGGGGATGGTTGGATGAGATCAGATAAGATTTTTGCAGGCTGGAGTCAGAATTCATTAGCAGCAAATGGGGACCCTGTTTTATTCTGAACTGTCTGCTCTCCATGGACATATGTGTGGTGGCACGTCCGAAGGATGCGTCTAGAACACAGACGTGATTTCAAGATTCCATTAGAAGCACTTTTTTCCTGCCTGGGCTTGGCCGATGTATATCGGATTTGCTCTAATTATGATCACTGAAATGAGCCCTGACAAGAGAAGTGACATCTGAATTGCTCTGGTTGTATTTTTATAAATATGAATCACCTACTGTTTTGAAAAAAAGTTCAAGCCCTTTCCCCTGCATTTTCAAACCTTCCTAATTCCTTATAAAAATCCCCAACAAAATTAACAGGGAAAAAGGAAGAGGATGAAGATATGTTTATACTTAATATTGCAAAGTCAAACATCAGACACAACATCGCTTTATGTACAGATTTCACTATATTGCATCACCGCTGTTTCTGTGGAAAATTCCCAGATTGTGGAAGGAAACCAAAGTAATCCCTTCACCATTTTGTTTCTGTTTGAGAATTACACACTGCAGGGATGACCGGGCAGAGCACACGGCCTGGGTGTAGCATCCCTTGCAGTGTGAAGGCTTCAGAGCCACCGCAAGTCCCCCAGGGTTTCGTAGGTGTCTGCCCAGTACACCCCTGGGGTGGAACAGACTGAGGTGGGGGCAATGCTGCTCAGCTTCTCGCCTGGCCTTCTGGATTGTGGAGAAGTGCTCAGGGACTGCACAGATCATGCAGCTGCCCTCTGTCATGGTTATCTGGAAGAGAAATACAAACTGCATCAAAAATGGTTAGCCTGAAGCCCATAGCTTGCATTGGCAAGGTCGCCTTGGAGCACAGCGGGGGGCCGGTGTTGCGTGGCTGTGCCTGTGCCTTCAGGAGAGCTGCAGCTTCTCTCCCCGCACGCCGCTCCATACTGCTGCACCACGCTCCCCCTCTTCCCACTCAGTGACTTCCCACTCTCATCCCATGCCTGGGAGACCCCTGCTGCTGCTCTGGTGGTGGTAGCTCCTCTGTACCACCCTGCATGGCGCCAGGGCTGGGCTGTGAAGCAGACAGGCTTCAGGCACCTACACCTCGCAAGCCCTCTGCCCTGCTGTCTGAGTGATGGGCAACAGCCTTCTGCTGACCAGCAGCAGTAGTTTGGGCCAGATTTTGGCAAGTCAGGCACTGCCCTTGGTGCTCCCCCAACACACACACTCTTGGGGAGGGACAGTACGTTAGAGGGACAGCCACAGCGCCTTGGAGTGGGCAAGATATGTGTGCATTCCAAAGTGTCCAGCTCCAAGACGTACGGCCAAGGCACAACTGGCTGGCACCAGCTGTGTGATGCACACAGAGATTTTAGGACCTTCACCCTCCCCTGTGCTGGATATGGCCCTGTGTTCTCTCTGATGGCCCACAGTTCATGATGTGCATGTTGCATGGTGGCACAACAGATCCAGCACTGTCTGACCTGCCTCCTCTGGGGCGGTCTGATGAGTCCAAATTGAATGCAGGTGCCAAGATTTGAAGGTACTTCTAGACAGACTAATCAGTGAAATGTGCATTTAATCTGATGAATCACACCTTGAATGCTTGTCAGCCACACAGGTGGGTCAAAGCCTTGGGCTCTCACCAAGGTTGTTAATGCAATGTGAGTGCACCTTGTGAAGCACCGATTCCAGGTCCTGGATGTGGTAGGGGAGGGAATGTCTGACGCGGGGAAAGCTCTCAGCATTGCACAAAGAACCTCATTAGAGGTGGAGTGTTGTCCATTTGTAATTCTGGGGCAAATGGTATAAATACATAAATGCTGCTTTGAAAAGTTTCAATCTCTGACACCTCTCCACTACACGGATTTATTTTTCCAAATTACTGCATTGTGCAGCAAAAAAGGCTTTTGACGTGTATACGCACACACTTATTAGCTTGACACTAAACAGATCAACAATTTTAGCGGAATCAAAATTGACACTTTGGTAACTACAGCCTGGAATAAAAGGCGTTATTTATTATACATATTGTAGTAGTTCGTAAAGGCCTCAGCAGCAATCAGGACACATTGTACTCCACACCGTAAAGACACAGAGCAGTGGAGACCCCGCCCTAAAACACCTTCCAGTGTAAATACATCAGACAGACAGCATTTATTTACTTTTCACGATAGCTCAGCCCTTGACTCAACACAGACCAGGCACAGTTCAATGCAAATGTGTCTGAACTTTCACAAAAGGTGTCTGACTCCCACAGACTAAGGCTGCTCTTTCTCCAGTGGCTTTCCATGGGCCTTTCCTCCCTGTCAGTAGGAGAACCAGCAAGTACCACTTCTAGCAGCATTTAAAAAAAAAAAATTACTTATACACCTATTTAGATATGCAGTGATTCTGAATCAGCCACTGGATACCATCAGGCATCTGTACTGCATTTATTCCAGTTGCTATATGAAAGCTTGCATATTCGCAGTACTCATCTTCTGAACATACTCAGTACCTCAGTAATCCTAGAAACACATATAATGCAGTCATGTTAATTAACATTAACTCAGTGAATAACATAAACCACTACATCATTAAATTTCCAGACTTGATTCTCTTTCATTCATGCTCTTAACAGTTTCACATGACAAACAGTCCACATCCAAACTACGCTGATAGAACAAATAATACACATGCTAATTAGACCACTTTATTAAATCAAATTGTGTTGCTCAGTATGTCTGTGCAGGTTGTACGGGCTTCAAGGTAAACTGCACAAATGATAATAAAATTTCTCAATAAAGCACTTCCAATCATTAGATTCAAGGAGCGTTATCTGAGGGGCAAGTCCCGTTCTTCCCATTTGGGCAATAAGGGAATTGAGATCACAGAACACCTCAGAGAAATCACTTGTATTAGTCACCTCAGAGTCAAATTAAAAGAATTTGGCCTCTCGAGTCCTGCTCTAGAGGACAAAGTTTGATCTAATTAATCAAATATTACCCATCAAACAAACAAAGAAGCATGTGTTCCAGTAGAAGCCCCCACCGTTCATCCCTCCATTCCGGCTGCTCAGCATTATAGCGGGAACAAACAGAAGCACATACTCTTACAGCTGGTCTATTGTCAAAATGACACATTAGCAGAAGGATTTACAGACATGTTTGCTTATGAAATAAAGGTTTGCATGTTCAGAAATGCAAACGTTTTCTCTGTACAAGAGCTACACACCACAGAGAAAGCTGCTTCCTGAAAGCTGTGCAGAACTCAGGAATGTAGTTAGGATACGTGTCTATTAAGGTTGGCTGCCTCCCCCCCCAAAATATCAGGAACTACAGCGAATACACAGCTGCCAGTATGTACAGACCACAGTGACAGGCTGGTATAGCAGCTGCACTGAGGTCCTGAGTGACCCTTCAGAACAGTGGTAGAGCAGTGCCATTAAAAAAAAGAGAACTGGACACATTTACTTAGCCTTTATGCAAAAATCAACATTTGCTTCTCAGAGGCAAATCCTGGCCCCAGTGAAGCCAGCAAGTGTTTTGCTAATGATGGAAATTGGGTCAGGATTTTAATTCAGATTTTACTTCCAAATTTATTTCAATAAAGATTTGCTCTGTGATGAGTTGATCGAGGCAGGCAGTTTTCTGTATCCACAGAACCAGCAGGACAGCTTTTCTTAAAATCATGGTGTTTTGATTTTACTTTTTTGATAGCTTGGGTGCTATGTTGTTTTGGAACCACATGAAGCTGAAGATGACACCCATCGTCTTTGGGAGAGTCTCATCGTAAGCAAACTTCATGGAGTCTTCTAAAGGTACTTCTACAACTTCAATCAGCTCTCCTTCTTCAGGCTGGCCACCTCCTTCACCAGTTCTCATCTGGTCTGTTACTTCTGCATAAAATAATGTCTGCCTAGAACCTGTCACACCAACTCCAGACCTGGAAAAAAGCAGAGAGGAAACTGTTTTAGATAAAAAGAAGGTAGCTAGGAACTAGGAATGGAAACTTGGGTCCTTAATTTGTGTCAATAAGCAATATCAAAATGCAAGTCCTTACCCTCTATTAATGTCATTTAGAACCTATAAATGCAGTTTCATTAATACAGAAATTGATTGCAACTTGCATGCAGAAATATCAACACTTTTGAATACAGTTGCATATGAAATGGATCTATCTTCAAATATGTTCTGCAACTTTGGAAAAATATTAGTTTGGGAGAAAATAAAAAAAAAGGTTTTGAATTCGTGAACTGTTGTTCTACATGTACTGAAGTCAACAGAAGTTTTTTCAACTGACCTTAGTGAAAGCTGGACTGCACAATGACTCAGAGATTTACAAACAACAGAATGAAGCTCCTCAGTGTATCTGTGTGCTATCATGCTACATTTTTGCTTGTTTTTACACAAATATTTAGATTTTTTACTTTTAAGAAGATTATGTCCATTCACAGCTGCAGTTCTCTACTCATGGACTGGGTCAGTACAAGAATAGAAAGGCAGCCTGACAGTCTTTCTCTATCCTTCCTGAACTTTAGCCTTGACCCAAATGGACCACTGTAAGCATGCATGAATCTGAAGTAATTCAGTCTCCCTGCTAAATTTGCTGCAGTGGATTTAGTTGAAGATATTTTAGATTATGTAGTCTTTCTTCAGCTAGACTGCTTGCTGTGTATTATTCCTCTTATTTGTTAATCCTCTATTTCCTTAGGACTATTTCATTTAGGTATTATTAAATAAGGGATAAGTACATAATCCACTCATTTAGTCCAAGAAAATATTCACATCGTAATCGCAACTTCTTCATTTCACACGATTACAAGCAACTTTTCACATTGAATCTGGATCCAAAGTTCACTGAAACTATGAATGAGGCATTAGGGCAAGCTGAAGAATTACCTTCCATATTATTATACATACAGAGGATTCTAAGATTTGTAGCAGTGTTATGATCTTAGAGTGTGTATCGATACTTACCCAACCATTAGTCAACTAAATCTTTCAGTTAATCCAGCATAGATCACACCCCATAGCAGGAATTATTCATTTGTCTCTCAGTTTTCCAAGAACACTGGCTTTTATTTTGTTTGGAGAATGAATAGCGATTATTGAAGTTGGTTTCTTACATCAGTAGACACCCTTTTTTTAAACACAGAATAGGGAGTGAACCAGTGAATTCTTTTCTTAAGGTACATTCTGTGACTTTTGGAAAGACATTTCACAACCCCAGGATCATTCCTGTATCTCCACGAAGTGCTCGAGAAACTTCAGGATCTTTGGCACTTCCAGAAACTTTGAAGGCTGCTATGGGATTTCTTTCATTTTGTATGCTAATATGCACTGACAGCGCCCTTTTGCCATGAAGTAATGGCACACTTTACTAGATTCCCTTTGTGTTAAAATACAATATATTTCTTGGTATTATCAAGCAATAATATATGTTAAAAAGCAACACTGGAAATGAAATACTGATTAAGAGCAAACAGATCTATTTCACAATCCATCACGGCTGGCTATTTAAGCTCTGGTCATTCAGTGAACAGCCTCCCCCAGCTTAGTCACCTTGATATCCGTCACTGACCGCTGACCCGTGTGCTACCCACTCCTCACTATCATAGCTACGTCCATTGGAAAGAGCCTCACTGAGAGAACATATTTGTGATAGAACAGTAGATTGTTTGTTCAGTTTTTTTGTTCCCCCTTTTCCTCATTATTTTCTTGTGTGAGGAGGCAGAAATTTTTTAATCAACTAGAGATCCAGATCTGTTTTTCTATATATAAAGAGATTACTCATTCTTCAATTGTTTCTGCAAGAATTGCATTTTTAGAAATTAAATCAACATAAGAAACCTGAGATTGTCCAGAGATTGTTTTTTGGTAACTGATAATAAGAATAAAAAACACATGTTAATTTATACTGTAAAATTTTGCTAGACAAAGAATGCAGCTTGCTAGTCTCCACAGGTACTATGAAAAAACACAGGACTATGCATGACATATTTAATGTTGTGTTATTTCTGATGAGTGTTAAATCTGAGCTTCATCTGGTGTGCCCCACCTGAGGAATTAAAATGCTTGTAAATTGAGTATACCCCTGTCCACCTGATATTATGTAAACATTATATTAAAAAACATAGAGACTTTATTTAAAGAAGCCCTTCTAGAAGAACTTTCTGGCTTGATTATTTACAGCGTAATCTCCTTCTATGCCACCTGTGACCATTTACTTATGAAATAGCCGCAGCTGTGGAAATCACAGGAGTTCACTTCCCACACATCTTTTCTTTAAAGTAAAGGAAAACTGCTTCCTGAGGTGCTACACCATAAGATTCAGTTTCTTGCCACTGTAGCTCAAGTAGCACGGAGTGATTTTAGTATGCCATTATTTCATTGTATTCACTCATATGATACTTCTATTAAATCAGTGCTTCTTTTCTTATGAACTAAATACATCAAGAGTGGCTACTACACTGAATATACTTTAAAAGAGGAAAGCACTGGACACCAATGTCTTTGTTATATGCCCAAAGTTATGGCATTTCTTCATGTATACTGGCCTATCATATGCCACAGAAACCAATGAAAAATTTGCAACAATACATATTCAAGGGAGGACATACCCACATGTTCATTCTTTCTTAATTGATTACTTAACTTATCTTGCTCTGGTGTAAATTTGCCATGAGTTATTCATTAAAAACTAATAAAAACTTCCAAATGAGCTATAAATAAAATCAAAGAGTGCTGGTATTAATACTCACGTTATTCTGTTCCACTCTTCCCTGCCCAAACCAGCAAATTTAGCATTTCTAAGACTACTTAGAATCCCCTCAATATTTAGATGGATGACTTTGGAAGCTATTGCATGACATTATCTATGTACATATTCACGGCTTTTATTGTCTAACTACATGCCTATTTCAATGGTTTCAGAAAGAGGTCAAAAGATACAGAAAAATAGTTCAATTAATAAAAAAGGCATATTGCTTACCTTTTTTTTATTTGGTATTTCTTTCTCTAAATGCTCTGGCTTACTCTGCCAGTTGATCATTTTTACATGGATCCATGTGGAATGCCCTTTACTAAATTAAATATTCTCCAATATTGCCTACTGCTGTCTTTTGCAACATTTCCAGACTCTTAGATGTTAATATGTCCTGCCTGTCCTTAGAAAATTGTCCAAAAATCAATGCTATTGACATTTCATTTGTCTTAGTACCTTTGGTTTTTATAGAAATCAAAAGTTAGCAGGTTTGTTGCTTCGAAGCTGTTCTGAGCCTCCATCTGCTTGAAGTAATGAAGTGTTTTAACAAATACCCTTGGAAAACATGTATACATTTCAGCGGTTTTGGGTATTTGGGGCCAGAGGAGGAAGGAGAGGAAGAAGGTAGGTCTGGCTGGTAAAGAGGCAATGGGCTGCTATTACGTTTTCAGTATGCTTTCAGGTTTACCTGTCACTAGGATCTTCCTATGCTTTTGCACGCTTACTTGCACTTTCCGATTACGAAGTTTAAGGAATTTTGATGTGCCTTTATTCATGGTTATGTTCCTTTTTTTGCTACCTTCTTCCGCTATCCCAAGTCTGTGACATATGCTTTTCCTTGCCCTAGTATTTCACATTACAAATAAAATCCTTTTGCCATGGTCTGAAATGAGTCACCTATTAACAGATTACAGCTATATTCATTAGCTTTGCATCTGTGGAAATCACAGAGGTCAGCACACCCGAACTGCAAGTGATGAGTTTCACCCTGGGAAAACCCCCTTCCTGATAAAGGTGTCTCCCCTTCCCAGTATACGAGATGCTTGGTTTGGGGGAGGGCAAGCAGGGTCTGAACTCACAGCACCGGCTCAGGGTGAGACTTCGGGCCTCAGTCTCACTCCACAGGTTTAGCACCATGTTGCCCAGACCAGGCACGTCATGGCTCATACTGACCCAGACCTACTAAGCCTGGCTTGACCTAGCTGATTGTTCCAGATGTATTTTGATGTGTCTGTACAGTGCTTGACTCTTATTTACCACTGTAAGACAAATGCAAATGATCTATACAAAACACAGCTCTGTGTTCCTCATCTCTTTATCATGATGATCAGTTTCCTATGAGAAGTTTATAGTTTCAATTAACAGCTACATGGCTGACAAATACTCTTTTGTCAAATCGTAAGGGCTTAAGCTCATAAACCCTGTAACCCCAACAGAGAGAGATTTTTAAAACCAAAAGTCTATTAGCACTAAATTTTTAGTGTTGCTTCAGAGACAATTAGAAACCTCCATTACCTTTGACAACAGCAAATCTAAGATTGTAAGCATGTCAAAGTAAGGATACCAAAGTGGTATGGTTTTCATCACATTAGTAACTTAAATGCAAATTTAACACATCAAAACAAGATCTGTATGCTGCATTCCCACGCTTAATTTTAAATAAAACATTCAAACACTGTGATTAAATCATGCTATGGCTTTCAAAACTGTGGGCAACACACTTGTAGGCAACAGCACAGCGGAGAAACAGTTTCTGCAGAATGACTGCAAAGTGTTTCTCCTTACCTCCTGCCCAGGGGTGGGACTGGCTGGCAGAATGAGGCTGCAACTAGAGTATTTTCTATCTACTTCCTTCTTAGACCAGGGAAAACACAAGAGACAGATTGTCACTCCAGTCTGTTTTTGAAACAGCAATAGCAACTCTCACAGTCTTTGTTTAGCTCTTCCCTTTTATTAAATGCATGAGGAAATATGTAGCACATGAAATAGAGTTCACAAAATGGGACTTTTCACTTGTCAGATCTAAGTTCATAAGCATAAAGATACATTACATATGTATTTTTTTATCACAAATAGGTAACAGTATCTTTTTGCTTTAAAAGAAAAGTTTAGTAGTGCCTAAAAACCACAAGTGAAGATTGAGTCCACCTTGTACGTTTGCTGATGCTGAGTGAGTTTCTTCAAACTGAGTGTGTGTGCGCATACGCGTGCATGCATGCGCACATGCACGTTTGTAACAGGGTCGAAATTCAAAGCATGTACTCAAGATTAGCTTTGCCTCCTTCTCATGTCTGGTTGCTCATCTATACCAACCAGTTATTACAGTCATAATTATTACATTCATAAATATTACATTTTTAATTTGAAGGAACAAACTTGTATGAGAAAATAAAAAATATCTTATATTCTACTCCTCTGCTGCAATGTGGGGAACAAATAAATTGACTTATCGTTGTGAAGACTTATTAGTTTAATTCAGATTTATGATAGACAGCAATTAAAAGCTAAATTTCTCATAATTTCTTAATATTTAACAAATATAAAATCTCTAAACAATCAACATTTACCTGTTCCTATCAACACAGAAATAAATTTTCTGGTTTTAATCTGTCATAGTTAATGTGAAAATTCTTAAATGCAATATATCCTTTTACAAGATGTAAGGCATTTGGATGCAGAATTTGGATATATAATGAATACATAATTCATGTTTACAAATAAATGTGACACAAATCTCTGTTATTCATGCTGAAATCAAGATCTATTTAGGCATGCAACATGTAAACTGATGAACAGTGACATGCAGCTCCTATTGTCACGTCTTAGGACCTTTGTACAGTTCTGACATTAAAAGCAGCAGGTGCAGGAAAAAAGCAGAGAGGTAATTAACATAAAATTATATTACATTATGCCATCACCCAACAGGTGTACTAGCAGGTGATCTTTCTAATTATAATGCACTCCAACATTTTCAAGGCTATTATTCTTTCTACATAATAACCTGTGAATACAAACCATTTTTACCTCATTGCACAGGGGCTAATAGCCATAGCACAGTAATTGGAACATCCAATATTAATTCTCTGAATGCTCTTCTTTGTTGTATACTTTTGGAAAAAAATCAAATGTAGGAAGATTAAAGTAAGTACCTATATTAATATAGTTAGGCCCTTAAACTAATCCATCTGATTTTTTTGCAGCGGGGCTGAGAACATGCAGCTCCTATTGTATCCAATTCATAGACAAGAGTTTATTACAACTTCTGGGAGAAAATAAAGATAGAATGAAGGGAAAAGGAAGTTGAACAAGAAGCTCTGGTTCAACTTTATCCTGATGCTCTAAGGTGTTATTTAAGTCCAAATAATTTTATAAATATTCTTCAAGAAGACCAAACATTTCAAGAACTATAAGAAAATACTGTAAGCTGCAATGGCAATAATAACATCTTTAACAACAGCAACATATTTACCTCCCCCTGTCTTGTAAGGAAATAAGTCCCAAGGAAGATAGCTGGAAGTACTTCAACCTAAGAAACTAACTCACAGCTGAATTTCACACAGGATTCAAACTGAAAACTGCTGGGATACCATGACAGATAGAAAATTTATTACATCTGATCTATAAATAAGTCCAAAGTAGTTCACTTACAAAATATTCCCTTTAGGAAAAAAAAAATTATGGAAACTCACAGATTTCTTTTAAAGCTTTTAAAAGTGAACAATTTAACTGGCAACCATTTTCATGAAGCCTCAGTTTACAATTATACTACTATAGTATTAGCTTCATTTTATTATTGAGCTAAATGGTTCTTTTGCATGCATTGCATCTACCATCTTTGCCATTTTTGACTGAGGCCATACATATAGTTGATAAGAACTCAACACATCAGTAGGTGTCAAAACTTTCAGGAAGCCTCCAAAAGCTGCTCCCAGAACAGAAAACAAACTTTCTGTAATACCAAAATGAGGTTACTTATTGTATGTCAAGCACAAAAGTAGCAATTTGTGTAGCCATGATGAGAAGAGGAAACTCACCACACAGGTTGCAAAGAATACAGACTGTTTCCAGAATGATGCCTGCCTCCATCTACACTGCAAAATGAACCATTTGCATTTAAATTCACCTTCTGGCAGGCATTTTTCTATAATAGGAACAGATATTTCTGATTCTTCAAAGTGTGATTCCTCTGACCTCCTCCAGTCAAGTCCCTCTTAATATGTTTGTCTTTCTCGTTACCTGCCCCCAATCCAATCTCCTTCATTGACCCATGCCATACTGCCCTCCTGTTGCTGGAACAACTTGTTCCTAAGACTCTTGCTCAACTAGTGTAAATTCCCCAGCTCCTGGCTTCTTTCCTGATTTCTCATTGACTCCACAGCTACTCTGTGGATCATTCAAGGTAATTAAGTCTGAGTTCACTTAATTCAGTGCCTGACTTCTATCTGATGGGTATCATGTCACAGGAGCTTTGGACTGAGCTTAAGAATGGGATCCAACAACTTATCTTTATGTGCTTTTGAAATATCTGTAGCAGTATTGTAGTTAAGCTTTTCTGGTTAGCTGAGAACATAAAAAAAAAAAATTCCCCCAAACACAGTCTAAGTACTTTCTTCATTTCATCAAAGAGAATTCTTCTCCACCACAATGAATGTACTTTCCCCAAGTCCACTCTGTCCTCCGCCCATGTTTTTTCTCTGCATTGGTCCTTCATCTCTTCTTCCTCTTTCTCCATTCAAGGATTTTCTATTCCATTTTTCCCCCTAGTCTAAGTTGTCCCTACGCATTGTCCATGCCCTCAGTCTAATAGACTTAACTCAGTAATTATTAATTATAGTTATCTAAATCATAGAATCATAGAATGCTTTGGGTTGGAAGGGACCTTGAGAGATCATCGAGCCCAACCCCCCCTGCAGTAAGAATGCATTTTTATTTGCATCAAGAAAGGAACAACAGCTAACAGATTTGTCAGGAATCTATCAAGTGCAATCAAACAAGTATCAGCTCTAATAGGATAACAGGTCTTGTGGATGGGGCAGCAACACAAACAATGAAACTTCAGTTTATCAAGGCTTTGAACGCTATCTAATGTGACAGTTTCATTAAGAAGTTAGGAGATCATGATATACTTAGAAATCGAAGAAACTGTGAAATAGGTGCAAAACTAGTATGAGAATGGTACTCATGGAATGGATATCACTGACAAATTGGAAATACAAACTAAATAGGATTCCATATTTTGTTTTAGGACTTGTATGTTGAAATACAGACTGCAGGTAGCAAAGCTGAGATAGATTACTTACAAGAAGCTAGAGATGAATATTAGAATTCAAAATCATCCCAACAACTTGGAGAAATGGTCTGAAAAAATAGGATGCAATTCAGTAAAGGCAAGTTCAAGGCTCTGTGTTCAGGCAGCAATAATGAACAGCACAAATACAGACAGGAGGTGAATGACAGTGCAGTACTGCTGCAGAAAATAGTTTTGAGATAAGGGACGCATTGCAGACCCTAAGTTAACACATAATGCCACTGCAAAAAAGGCAAACATCATACTACAGCATATAAACAAAATAATCTGTAAGACTAGGGAAATAATGCTTCCACTCTATCTGACACTGGTAAAGCCCCCACTAAAATACTGTGCTCCACTTTGGGCACCATGTTCTTAAGAAGTACGCAGACCAGATGGAGAGAAGGCAGAGAACAGCAGAAGAAATGATCAGACATCTAGAAAACATGGTCTAAAGAGAAAGCTTAAATAAGATAGTTTTGCATAGGCAAAAAAAAACCAATAAAGGGGAGATTTGTTCAAACAAATACGTGGAAGGTGCAGAAGTACTTCATGTCCACTGGGAACAGGGTAGTAAGTCACAGGCTTGAAGTGAAGAAAGGGGAGTTTGGGCAAGACATGAGGAAGAACTTGCTCATGGTACGGATAGTTAGACACTTCAGACAGAATGCTCGGAGAGGCTATGAAATGATCAGATTTTAGAGAAAACACAAATGCACATTTGTCAAAAGTGATTTAAATTCAGCTGAGCCTGATCTTTGGAAGAGGAGCCGTCTAGGTGAGATCCTCCCAAAATTCCTTCCAATTCTGTTTTCTAAGGCTTCTCTCTGATCAGATGCACTGGAACAATAAATAATATAGAGCAACTATTACATGGATCACTGAGATGACATATAATAATAGAAGTGCATGATGTATTGTCATTATTAATGGAATGCATACGCATTAATGTAATGCTTTATGTCAATGCTTTGTATTGACAGTCACAGCATGAAACAGCATAAACCATATAGAAAAACCTGTTACACTTAGAAAAAGCCCTGAAATTCTTATATGTAATATAGCCATTATGGAAACAAACGTCCTTAGCAGACCATAGGGGAACCAATTACTTCCTGTCTTTGCATCATCTCCTCAAGGATCAGACAGATATGCCAGTCTTTGGCTGAAGGAAGAAGAACAGGACACTCCTAATAGGAAGACTGTAACGTTAGTATACAGTTCTAATACGGAACACAGGAAGTCCAACAAAAGAAACTGTAAAATATAATCTTTGAGGCTTCAACCTTTCATATTAATCTAAAAAAATAAATACTATTCAGGTCCTTCTGACTTCAGCACGGTTCTCCATAGGCAGAAAGCTGTGTCCATGTAGACAAAGCAAGACTGGAGGATTAACATATTAAGTGTCCTTTGCATGGGTCTCACCGAGAAAACTCCAATTGTATACTCTCTTTGCAAGTCAGTGCAATTTAAAAAAAAAAAAAAAGCAACTGAAAGAACAACCACCTGTAAGATACAAAGCCATGTATCAAACAAAAAACATACAGTGTTTTAGCCGGATGTAAAGCGTTAATGTTGAGTCAAACTTCTACAGTGAAGCTACAAACTTCTACAGCTACAGAAATTATATTCGACTTTTCCTATTTTGTGTTTGTACACATGTACGTACATACATACATATACATATGTATATGTATGCATGCTGTGGCCTGTCACCCAACCTATGAAATTCTATAGACAGCTTTTGCTCATAAATCTAGCAGGCACTTTTTCTTTCAGTAGAACAAACCCTTAATCTAGTTTCAAGAAGTTGTAAAAGACAGCTCCTGTGATTCATCCCCTCCCCTCAACAGAAGCACCGCTTGTTAATCCAGCAGGAAATAACATTTGCCAGGATTGACAGCTGTGGATTTGTATTCAATTCCCAAATTAAAAACCAATGACAGGGCCTAGTTCAATGGAGATGTCAAGCAAAATAAAGAAAGTAAAAAACCTGCTGCTTTCTCTGTAAAATACAAACACACATACATTTTGGATAACAATACTAAAAGCTGAGAAGGAGATATAATGGGATTAAAGCTGTGTACAAAGTTTCTCCTGAGGGTTTTTTGTGTTTTTTTCCCCTCCAACAACTCACATTTTGTATTTTTCCTCTTACATATTAAGTTTTCCTCTTACTCCTGAAGTATGTTTTAAAACATGAAATAGATTTTACTATTTCAATAACTATTTAAAACCCTGCAAAAAATAGAATGTAAAAATTTTCACAGTCAAATCAGCAAAATCTTCATACATAACATTAATTATTGTCCAATTCAAAGAAGGCTTAATTACAGCCCAAATATTATGAAGAGATCTGATGGTACAAGTTCTCATGCTTCTGCAAAATGGTGTTAATGGTAAATCAGAGTCCATCTTGGTCAGCTTCTATTGTTTATCAGAATAATAAGAATCAGAGATGGAAAACACCTGACACAATTAAGACCGGCTGTTTTCTAGTGCTGTAACAAACTGCTCTGAGGAGCTCAATGTAACTTTTCCCAGTTCTAATAGTCTTTGGAATAAAACACAATAGTATCATTCTCACTGGGAATTCAATCCCATAATTATGAGTTTATAATTCCTTAAGTCTCTGTAAATACTCTTCTCACTTGCTGAAAATTACACCTTTCATGTACTTTCAGGTGTCCATGTTCCCCCAACACACCACTTAAATGAGGGAACAGGGAACATTAATTTACATTCAAGCCACTCCAGCAAGCTGTGAAACAACAAAATGCAAAGTGCTTTAACTTATTGCTATTTACCTGTAAGAAGTGATCCTTCTTAGGTCTTTAATGGGAACACGATAGCCACACTCTTCTAAGACTTCCCCACATGCAATTTCTTCTAAAGAAAGGTCTGGTTTGTCTACAATGCCAGCACAGAGTTCGTAGGTCACTCCTACCACAGCAGGTAAGGGATCCTCTACACGAGAGAAGCTCTCCTTGTCCTGATGCTGAAAGACTTGAGGATGGTGCCTTTCTACTTCACACATGTAAACAGCTTAAAAAAAAAAAAAACAAAGAAAAAGAAACAGGTGGCGGGGATGTTAGTTTATTTATATTAAAAAGAAAAAAAAATGATACACAAATTTTGCCTGGAAATTTATAACCATCAGAGTACTTGAGAGTAACAAGGAATTCAGTTGTGTTATCTGTTAAAATTATGACATACTGAAATTGGAATTTTAGAGATCAAAGGTACTCTTGCCATTTCCGTAAAATTATTCTTTAAACTCTATTTGTGCTTACATCATTTGGAACGAATTCATGCACACCTTAAAATAAATAAAAATAAAAAAAGGAAGCTAGTCATTCAAGAAGTCCAGGTCCCAGAAGCGCCATACCACTTCCATTTGTTGGGCAATGCAGATATCAGGATTTAATTTAAACTATGCGCTTATCTTGCAGGAAAGTTGGGTTGCACATTATGTACCATGTGCACAATGATGAGTCTTTCAGCCTGTCAACTCAGCTGTTATTTAGAAAGGGTATGAAAAGCATGTATGTTTGTTTGAAAAAAAACCCACCCAACTTCTTTTGAACATATAGTTCCTTGCACAGATTCCTGTGTGGAGTCTGGAAAAGACTTCTTGAATTAATCTACAAACAGCTGCCACTGTAATGCACTCCTAAAGAAAGTGCAAATGCCAGATTTTAGTCTTTATTTAAGCAAAACCTCTCCCTGATGTCAACAGAAACTCTTCCTGAGTGAGAACTGCAGGACTGTATGTTAACACACAAAAAATCACTACTGACAATTGCAATCATTGTAACTTTAGCTTACAGTTGTAATCCCACTTGTTTCTTCTTTGAAATTTCCTCATGTCCATCCCTTTGCTTTTCATGAAAGGTTACCATAAGGGTGTTATAAAGCACCCTGAATAAAACTATTCTAGAATTTGAAATTATTTTAATTCCATTAAAATATTTTACATGCATATTTCATATACATATAATGTGGTTTTCAAATAAGCTTATCTTTTCTTTCCCATTCTAAATCTTACAGAACTGGTATGTAAAAAAGCTCAAGTTTAATGGATAACTTTTTGTTCTTCCAGTTACTGGATTTAGCTTATTATTTCTTAAAATTGTGATATACAACAAGGTCCCTAAAGAAATGTTATTGCATAAAAGTGCCACAGTGACTTCTCAACCACTTGGTCTCTGGGGAAGAGTCTACACCCCAGAAGTTTGTGCCTAGGCTCCTTCTATAATGATATTGCCTCATAAGTGTAGTATGGCAAGATCAGCACCTGAACGGGAGATGTCTACATCAGCCTAAAAAGAAAGGCAAAGTGCAGAAGTTTGCCCCAAAATTAATCTTTCTCCAGAATTTAAAACTTCCAAAGGTGTTTGCAGTAGGTACATCTAGGTGTTTGAGATTCAAACATTTAAGGAAAGGAGCTTCCATTTCTTAACTGAAAAACATGACTAGAGCTCAGTTTTCTTTTTAAAATGCAGCAAGAAGGTGGCAAAAAAAAAAATATTCCATACAGAGTCTGAAGGACAGATCCCTGAAGGGTGTCTATTGTCATTATTCCAAAAACTTCTAAAAGCTATGGCAATTATCATAAATGACAACTACCTCCAGGATCTCTCTGAGATGAGCCAAATACTCTTAAGATTGTACTGCTTTTTCAGTACTGACTTATCTGTAACAGTAAATACAAAAAGGAACAACACATATATCCCAGTAAAGGACTTGGGCACCAAAACAGGATGCAGGTAAGAGTGTGGATACAGAAATAGGAAACTGTGATTAAAGTAACTCTGTTACACGTCTCTTGAATCCCTGAAGCCCACCCTGCTCTTCTGGCAAGCACCTGCCGTTCTTCTTCTCCCTCAGCACAACTGGGCTCCATGTAGATCAAAACCTACAT
This sequence comes from Pelecanus crispus, assembly GCF_030463565.1. Lineage (NCBI taxonomy): Eukaryota > Metazoa > Chordata > Aves > Pelecaniformes > Pelecanidae > Pelecanus > Pelecanus crispus. The sequence continues at coordinate 64,970,432 of NC_134648.1, forward strand.
TCCCAAAAGGACCCAATCCAGCAGTCCTCTTCAGAGCAAAGCCAACATTCAAAGCACACTAACAGCTTTTCTCTGCAGACAAGGAAGAAAAGAAGCGGTACCAGCCACTTCTGTAAGAATCCAAAAATTTGAGCATTCACCAAGAATCACAGTATGAATTCATTATCAGCAGGCTCAGAAAAGTTCAAACTTGATTCATCTCTCATAGATAAGGAAAGCCTAGAAAACCAAGCTGCCTGCTAATATCAGGAAACCTAGGAGTCCCCCATACCTCTCCTGAAGGTGCAAAACTGACTGCACAAGTGATGCACCAAGGGAGACAAAGTACCAGATGGAAAAGCAGTCTGTGGTCTGTTCGCTAGGGCATACTCTTTGGAGGGAAACCTGTGACTCTCCTCTTCCTCATCACAGATTGTCAGCTTATGGCAAATGCACAGAGAGTTCGGAGAGCAGAAACGAGAAGCAAGAACTCAGCTCAGTCACCCACCCACACTAGTCCTGTGTCTGCCTCTTGTCTTGTGATGGCTTATGCTACTTTGGTCAGAAACTGCCACTTCATCATCACCGGGCAGTCTCCTGCATCATCAGATGGACACATGCAATAAGAAGCAAGACAGTGAGGACTCAAACAACCACCTAGTGCTCATTAAACATCATTACTAATTATTAAGTCTCACAGTGGAAACTCCAGTGGAATTGATGTACTTGCCTTCCTTTCTGCAAAGCTGGGACAAAGGATAGATGGCTTAACCAAACTCAACAATTAAGATCATAACTGTTATTCAAAGCAGCACTGTTAGATGACTTATATACAGGGACTTGTTGCTAATAAAGAGAAGAAAACAACAATACAGACTGAGGGGTTAGTGGGGTTTAGCTGACTGGGGAACGTGGTAGCTTTCCTTTAAACTTCTGATTTCTCTTTGATTGCACTGGTGTTTTGTACCCCCTGAACATGGCTTTTGATTCAGATCTTTGATACTGCTTCTTTTAAGTCAATGCAAAAATAAACACCACAATCCACTGAAAGGTCATTATACTTACAGTGAAAAAAACAGGGCACATGCTCATGGGTACCAACCCTAGCCTTTCTCAGGAACATACTATTTTACTATATTTGAAAACATGTAGTCAATTGACTACCAAAATGAGCATTGCTCAAGACCTTGGCCAATCTGTCATGCATGTAACTAATATGGAAACTACTAAGATATATATGTAACTTTTTTCTCTCTGCTCTTTCCAAATGATATATTCAAGATGATCTAAGTCCACAGTACACTGAAAAATATGATCCTGTCTGCCTCACCCCGGTTGTGTGCTCCTGCCACCCCTCAAGACAGCATGAACTCTTCCAGGCCAGTCAGATAAGCTGTCTAATCCTCAAAATTATCTGTTTGCAGCCATAGAAGATGTCTGCTCTGTGTGCATAAGGGCTGGTACTGCCAAAGGGAATGTGGTGGGAATGTACACACAGGGAGGGATAACTGCCTTTATAAGCAGCACAGACTTCAGTGAGAAAACCTGATCATGACACTGCGCCCTAAGGAAAGGCAAGCACATTTGCCAACCAGCACAGGTGCAAGGGATGTGCCTGGTGAGTGAGCGGCAGCTCACAAGTAACAAGCTATCACCTTCCTAGTGGCACCCTGACAGGAGCTAGCAATAAGAAAAGTTTCAGCCCTAATTTTTGCTTGTGGAACAGGCACCAAGGCAGACAATAACTGTGGAATGGAAATATAATTATAGTGATGTGAGTAGTGTCAGGGCATAGTTGTGATCACTGAACTGCTGTGGAGTGTCTGACTGACCACTGTCCCTAAGGCCAGGTTTCTGAGCAGCTCCAGCCTCTGGAACAGTTTAACTCCAAGAACAGTCCAATCTTTTGAGGCAGATTTGACACTTCCATAGGGATGATGTAATGAACATGTCACTGTTCAGTACATATATATATATATATATACATACACACACACAAAGGCTTCTGCCTAAGATTGCCTCAAAGAGAGCAATAGCTATATGAGCCATTTTATTCAGCTGGCAAATAAAAGACTTTGGATTATTGATAAACAAATAAACAAACACTTTATCTTTGTAATAGTCAATATAGTACTTCATGAGAAGTATGCACTGTCAGTATAACACTGCTACACAACACTGAAGAGCCTGTCAATCACTGTCAGTAAGAAAGGACAGCATGACACCACCCTTTAAAGTTTCCTATAAAGTCTACCAGGAACAGTCTTGAAATGGTCTCTTAGCAACAGTCAGTGAAATATCTTGTGATTTTTTTTAATTAACATGCAGAGAATATGCATTTACTTTTTACCTTCCAAAAAGTAAATATTGCTTTGAATTAAAATAACTGATACAAAAACTCAGGAGAAAAAGAAGTATATTAACCTAAATTCATAATAACAACTGGTAAAATGAAGCTGTCCATGCATTGCTGAAAAAGCATACAGTCCTAAATTTCCCTCATTTTAAATCCCCAAGTATACAACACACAATAACACATTTAAAAAAAAGGAATATTGTGTTTCTGCACAGAAGCAACCTACTGAATACTAGATAGGTCAAGAAGGAACTTCAAATAAAAGCAATCTATTACATGATCATTGTAGAACTGTTGTAATTTCATCCAAGAGAGGACAATGACTAGTCCAAAAGCAGAATGTAAGGCTACCCTGATAATTTCATTCATCTGTAATGGAAATTTCCCAGTTAGAAATTCTGACCAACTGACAAGAGTGGGCTATCATACAAAGAAACAGAATATAGAACAAAGATTTTAACACCACAGATGCACCAACTTTTAACTGCTAAACCCCTAAAAGCTTGCTTCACTAGAGAGCAAAAGTAAATCTAAAAAAAGAGGATTACCTGGGCGGAACTGCTTCACCACAACAAAGCACTGCCGAGAAGTATTAAAGATCAGGATTGACACACTAAGGAGGAAGATAAAAAACAAAAGATCAATACTTTATGAAGGATGAACTATTAAACTTACATCTTGTGTATTTAATTGTAACTACATAAATACATAGAAGATTTATTACTAAAGCCACAATACAACAAGATCCTTGTCCAACATCGATCAAGAGGGATAGATAATGGGTCCTGTTCCCAAAGCCCATGAGAATTTACCCCAAGTTAAGTCACTTTTGTCTCCTGCCATGCACACAAAGTAAGCAGCCAATCAATTCCTTCTCCCCAACAGACAAAAAAAAAAAAAAAAGGTCCAACTCTAGGAACATTGCTACTAGATAGTAATAACATGAAAAATATCCTTAAAAATAAAAAAAAAAATATTCCCTTTTATCAGTCCCAGATTAGGATAGTCTAACTCTTCGGCACAGTCTAGTCTCACTCAGAGCCAGAGACTTCTGTATAAGCACAGAGCATCTCCTGTCTGTGGATGCTTGCTGAGCCTGGGCATTAAACAGACACCACTCAAGTCCAATTTTGTACAAATTTAAACCAGAAGCAGTTTTAACTGTTACCACATTCAGTGCTTTAACAGTCACATTTTATTCTTTCCCCTGTCCTCTTTGGTTGTTTGAAATACATGTCATAGGGAAACCGGGCAGGCTGAATATTTGGAGGTGCTCTAAAAGTGTGGAGGATGTTCCCTACTCTCTTTTTCACTTCAATTATTCTCAGATTTTATTATTTAAAAAAAAATGCAGACAAAAGCCTCTCTCCTTAGTTGGTAGCCCGTTAAAACCTGCAAAAACAAGTGTATATTTTGCTCATTACCATGGTAGCATTCTCTCATTTGTTATGCCTCACTGTATGCAATTGGAAAGCTAATTCATTATTCTATGAATTCTACAATAGATTAGACTAACAATGGCATATTTGCAGAGTTGAGTCAAACTTTCAACTTTCCTTGTAAAAGAGCTGTATATTTATTTTCACCATTTGATTTAATAATGAAGTCTCAGGCTGCCAGAGAAACTGCTATTTGATGATTATTAAAAATAATGTTAATGTTTATTATAATAATATATTAAAAGCAAAACAGAAGGGGGAAGTCCAGATGTTAACATTTATATTCATGCTTGCTATTCTTAAGACCCGTACTGCATATTGATGGCTTCCTGCCCCAGGAGATGTCATCTGCAGGCAATTTTAAAGCAAAGGGTTTTTGCCTTCAGAGAGGCTGGAGGAGAACATTCACTCTGTTTACTGGCACAGGGGTCCTTTCTGACCTAACACGAGAATAACTGGGAGTTACAGTACAGGTTGCTAGAAGAGATGAAGTTAAACCACAGCGTACAATGTTTTTAAGTTTACTTAAGTATTATTCTTTGATCTTTTTTTTTCCCCCTTGCATGACTGTTCCTCTCCCCAAAGCAGCACTGTCTGAGGGTAGACATTGCACTAAATAAAAGGGGAAAAGGAATTACTGCTACTGAACCTTTGTTTTTTGTCTATGTGTCTAAGGATATGCACTGCCTCAAATTGCAGACAACAGCTGAGGATAAAGAGAAGAGATTTCCTGAAGTATAACGTTGCCCTTTACCTTTCTTTACAACCACCACCACAGGCCCAATCTTTCACTTGGCTTGCCTTCTTCAGCACGTCTCATTAAATAACTCATACCAACTCATTAAAAATGGCTCAGCTATTAGACATTATTTTTTCCTAAGAGTCAATCACTGGAGATTTTTATGGAACAGATGGGAAAATTAAAAACAATCTGTCAGAATTAAGGAACAAGATCAAATTAAGCTGGAAAGGAGTAGCAGCAAGTTATTACAATTGTCTGCTTCTCACACCATCTTGAGATGAGAGGGTACAGAAATGGCACAAATCTGTAGAACTTTCTATTTAATTACTTCTAATTTTCTGAGAGACTGACAAACAATTTTGAACATAAATTTACATTTTTTAACAAACCACAACACACAAGTTCCAGTATTTCTTGTCAGAGTTGGAGAATCATGGAGGAGAAAGTTCAGAATTATACCTTCTTAGGAGGAGTGTGACATTACGAATGCAATTTGGTATTTCTTATTCCACAAGAAACAATATAACATTAAATATTTCCACAGATCACTAGGTCTTGACTTCTGAAAACCCATCTGAAGCCTCATTCAGGACAGTTACTTGAGTATTATAGAAAGCTAGGGCAAGACTCTTCAATTGATCTAAGTGGAGGATCTCCTGAGCCACTGCTTTCAATGGGTTTCCTTAGTGCTGCAACAGCCCAAATATGTGGGTTCAGCTGTTTGGTCTGGCCTGTAAGATAGGGAAAGTATTTATCTTCTATAGTTTTAAGTCACGATACAAAGAATTCACTACAAAATTATTTTGAGATTACTATTTTTACAGTTGACACAGGCTACCAAAAAGGACTACTACAAAAGCAGAGTTGCAAATACATCTTTCAGCGGTATCATACCACAAGGTATTGCAAGTGTATTTGATGATTCAAGGCAATTCCCTTTAAAATATCACAACCAATCCTATTTTAGAATATTATATATGCATCTATAAGCTTTAAAGTGATCAATAAAGAATAAACATGTAAAATAAAAACTTAAAATGTTCACAATGACTTTTGGGAACACCTCCACACAAATGAAAGATACAGAAGATAAACAAAGCCCAAGCTGTATGTTATCAGAGAAAAATCACACAGAACCACTAGAACAGAAAAAAAAAAGCCCAAGCACATTTCCTAAAAAAGGCAGGAATCCCAGACAAGAATTTAATCTGAAATGGACATCAAAGGTCCTAACCTAGCAACAGGCTCATGTGCCCAAGTCCCAAGGAGGAGCACAAGACCACTTTTTTGTTAGTTTTTATGAAGGAAAAGAATACTTAGATGTATTTTGGATCATGATGGATCCAAAACTTGCCTCCATACCTTAAAAACAAGCTATAACACATCTGAACAAATGAAACACTGTCTCAGCTTAGACCTGCCAACCTTTTCATTTTGGGTGGCACATTATTACCTTTTACTGTATTCCACAGTTTTATATCTTTGCTGGCTATTTCCTCCAGCAGCTGACACTCAGGGAAATTGCTGGTGTAAAAGGAGAGGTCAGTAATGCAAACGCAATGCCACTGAGCCACAGACCTATACTGGGATTCAATGAGCACCCAGCACAACTGTTGCACAGTTATCACATTCAGTACCTGCCACTGCCAGTAGGCATGCCACCTCCGTAGGCAAGACGTGGCTGAAAAGAAAACTCTTTGAAACGTGCTCTATGTGTCATTCAGGAGCTATAATTTGCTTCTGTAAGACACAGATCACCTCGGACCAATGAAGGAGACTTGGCTCCTTCACACTGCATCTGTTGGTGGCTGCTTTAGGAACTACAATCAAACAGAAAGACAATGTACTAAGAGGTGACAAAGGTTTGTACAGTGTCTTCTAGGGCTGGTGAAGACCACAGCGCTGCTCAGCTTTCAGCCCAACCCTTCCTCAACTTCCCCCTGCAGTAGCTCCTGCTCACCTTATACATACAATAAATCACTACTCCAATTACAGGAGACTTTTTCCCAAAGAAAGCATGCATGTAAACAGGTTACTGTGCAATAATGTAGGATACTGTTCTTTCTATAAATATAGGAACAACTATATATAGGGTAGCCTTAAAATATTTTAAGAAAGATGTACCTAAAATGTCAGCGAGACACACCTACACAGACCATCTAACCTGTACTTGAGTTTCTATTGTACTCAAGTTTGCAGTTAAAGTGTGCCTGGTCTTGGTATCTAACACAATGTTTTCTTAAAGGGATTCCAACTATTCAGTCAAGAACCTCATGTAGCATGTAACCATTTAAACTTCAAAGAAAACCCTGACTGAAATACATAAGTATTAGGATTCTCTAATGGCTTCCCTAAATGTCTAAGTCAATGTGCAGAAATTACATACAACTGACCTGTGGACATCTGCAACACAGGAGTCCAGAATCTTAATTCTGCACCTTTAAGACTCTCATTGAAAGAGAAGACAGCCACCTGAATACAACCTTTACAGTTAATAACCCCTCTTACAAGAGTTTAGAAAATGACTCCATTGTGTGCCATTGGCCTAGAAAACTACTTCCAAATTTTTTCCTCCCCCAACATAGTACAGATCTGTATTTATTGAACTCATGGTAACTGATGCTTTATGACATTCCAGCAGAGCAGACATTTATATACAAATACTACTACAACTTCACACACTCAAACCTGAGAAAGGAAGGTGGTGTTTCTAGGAGCAATGCAAAAAATGCTGTATTTGACCACAGCAGTTACGAGGTAAGGGACAGATGAAAACTGACATCCTGTTAAAATGTGCACACACGTATGGATGGACGGAAAGTTAATTCTTTTGAAACACATCCTAGCAATTAAGATCAACAAATGAGCTTTGCCAAAGCTACAAGAACATGTACTTCTAGAGCTCCAATACTTGAAGGTTTTGGGGGATGAGTGTTAGGGGCTTGGGGGTCTTTTTGTGGTTTTTTTTCTGCATTAGGTTTTTTTTTCTTTTTGTTGTCGGGTTTTTTTAGGTAGAAATGTAATTTCACCTTGTAGTCATCACTTTGGTAGTCTTCTATTTTGATGATTTGTCAGTTGTTGACCTGGGCTACAGTTAATCCACAAGCAACTGCTAACACTTACTAATTGCTTTTCATGATACAAACTTTTAAAATCCTTTAATAGATAAAGATTGATTCAACCTTTCATTATTCTTAGATGTGACCTTAACGTATACTTTACAAATGTGAATTTGCAAAACTAAAAAATAATTTAAAAAAAATCACAGTATAGTAATAGCAAAGAAAGCACAAGATCCTCTTGTGTTTCTAAGACTCTCAAGGCTGGAGATGAGGATTTTTAAAGATAATCTTGTACTAATACTATAGTATGCTAAGTAATTGATGAGGTAATACAGGCAAAGAAACCGACCTTTCTTTAATCATTGTAAGAGCAACTCGGGATCTCCTTGTGTTTAGCATGGGTATGTGTGTGTCACACACAAATTGTGATCAGAATTCAATAATGGAAGACAAAGCCCCAAAAAAAAGACTGACGTTAACATTGAAAGCCAGGGCTTCCTAGCTATTAACCTCAGCCCCTTCCACTTACTTTTAAAGGCTAAAAATTATCTCAAAATGAGTTGAAAGTCTGTAATATTGTTTGTGCTGCTTACAAACAATAGTCTCAGCTCCATAGTGGAGACTTTAGGAAGTAATGTTGTTTGATTTTATAAAAAATGCAACAAACAAACGAAAACAAAACACCAAAACCCCCGCAACACTATCCACTATTGGAGCCTGTGGTAATTCATTTACCATTCTCAAAGAAGACAATGAAAAAAGAAACACAAAAATGGCAGGCAGGACTAAAAGTAAGTAATTGATTTAATCAGTCCCCTTGACTTTCAACACATATTTGGTATTAAAAATCCCTTTGATACAATCAGAAGAAAATAATCAAATGTAGTGTGCAACCACAGAGGTATTTAGAGATGTACTAATTTCAGCTGGAGAGCATGTGAATATAAAACATACCTGTAATATTTTTGCCTATATGGCTCATAAGGGAGAAAATGTCAAGACTTATGAATCATACTAGAAGGAAAGTCAGTAAGAAAATAAATAAATCATTTAGAAGTCCTATAATTATTTTATCTTTAGAGTATAAATTTATTTTCCTTCTTGAAGTTATATGAATTTGGCTTTTTTTGTTCATACAGTATTGACAAATTGATCTTTCATATTGTTTTCTATGTCAAGACTATATAATTCCATCTAGTCTTTTTAAAAGATTATGTTTGAGAAAGACTCTAGATCAGGAGTAAAGCATGTTAGTGAACAAGTGTCCTTTTCTTGTTCAAATCAGAAATGACTGCACTTTCAGTTTTAAAGTGATAATCAAAAAAACCCCGAACTTGTTTGAGAGCTAACGATCAAAAGTAATTCTTTGGGAGGATTCACCCTTCAGGAGGGCCTACTTCATCTTAAGTTATTTCAAAATTATTTTTGGTGACCATGAGAAAGAATTGCATGTAGCCCCTGTGTTACATCTATATTCAAATTAACCATCAATTTCACAGTTGGACAGGTCCCTGAAAACTTTTAATGTGGTATCTAAAGTGCTGTCTTCTTCCTTTTATCAGAGCAGCACCTAGTATTTTAAGTCAGAGAAAACAGTCCCTTCATTTTCAGAACAGACATGTAATAAAGCTGTACCCTTTGATTATTTTCCAGTGCAATTTCTTTAGTTTCCCAGAGCTTTAACTATAATGCAGATAGTCCTGAGATTAAATGTGTGCGCTTGCACAATCTTTACTGGTTCATTTAAGTCTTCCTTCAAAGCATTTTACAATTTTCAAAGGCCAACACCAATCCAATTGGCTGCTTAAAATGCAGCCTATTACAAAAGCAAAGCTATAAGCTCCTGACAAAAACATTCAGCCTTTCATACTAATCACAGATAAAGTGGATTTGGCAAAAGATAATTAGAGACGTCTAGAAGACTTCTGTATTCTGATGAAATTTGAATGCTTTTGCCAATACAACTTAAATATTTAATACTAAGTAAAACTGGAATAAAGTGGTAAGACACCTATACTTAAGAAAATAAATACTGCTTTGGAAAAAATCAAAAGGAAGACTGGTTTCAGTAAACCAAACTGCAGTAGGAAGTTGTTCATGACACCACAAAGCAGGAAGCATATGTTTGGTTCATCATCAGACTGGTGGAAGAATGAATTAAGAAGTGCTAACAAATCCATATACACGCATTTTTAAAACATAATCTCTTTCTACTTGTAAAGTAGTAATTTGTACCCAACCAGAGAATATGATGCAGGACGATTTATTTGGAATAAACAATCCTCCCAGCACCCTGTTTTCATATAACAAAGAAAAAAATAGAAAGTAAATTCAACTGCAAAATAAATGAGACATCAAAGCACGTTGCTCTCAATAACATTCTTTAAGTGTCATATCTTGGCCTGTATCCCAGGATACCCTTGGAAATTACACATTGCATCTCAATGGGATTCTTTCAACAAAATATTTTAATAAATAAAATCAGGTTTTATTCTAACTTACTTGATTAAATAAAGGTCTGTGGGCATTATGTGCAACAGATGTCAGAGCCTGATGGGCTTTTGTTCCAATTCTAATTATTTGTGAAATTGCCATTTATGAACGCTATCATATAATAAAACCAATAAATAATCCATCTAAAAGGCATAAGTATGACTCCATTCTGAAATGGCAAAAATCAAAGTTTTAGAACAGTATCAGGTTTCAAGGACAGTTCACAAAATAAAAAGCTCAAGTGTTCTGCCCTAGCTAACATAAAGGACAAACGAGCAACTTTGTTTCTTACCTACCAAAACCCAAATACGAAGTAAAGAACACAATCTTTTGCCAGGTATAAACGTATAGTCTCACCACCATTACTGAGAAACATAGACTAAGCAAGTCAGTTGTTCACAATTTATCTAATTTCCCCACTTTGAGAATAATAGTTTCAATAGTTTCCTCTTTTCCAAGAGATGTTTTCAGATAAAATTCTAAAAATACAGGCAGTCAGATTATAGAACATTTCCTAGCTTTCATAAGATTATTTTGACCAATCCCAAATGCAGGCCATGACCATGCTACTCTCTCTATATCATGTAAAACTTTGGCACTCTTCAGACAGAACAGGTTTAATTCAAAACCACCTGGAAGCAGAGGGAAGACTCTTACTGATTTCAGTGACTGTAAGAGAACAAAAATACTCACTTATTTTGCATATTACTGCAAATACAAAAAAATGAAATTCCTAAAGTTGTAAAAACAAGATGCCTCTAATCTGGCTACCAGAAACCTGTATTTAGAAATTTATGACTAATCAGCCAAAACTCCTGTGTACCTGCTTAGTTTTAAGAATTTTTATGGATTCTGTTCTTAAAATTAGGCAAACATTTAACCTCCCAATGAAGCACTGCCCTCGATAAAGATTTTTTTTTCCCATTTTTTTTTTTCCATTTTACTCTATTCCAGTGACACAGCAGAGAAGAGTTTATATGCTATATGGTGGTTTCGTATCACATATTTTAAAAGGTGAAATGAGAATCTGAAAATTTGGCCTTTGATTTTGTGTTTTTCTCAGATAACTTTACAGCATCAAATACATTTATTTTTGCCTTGTTGCTATGATTTTATTTAGATCGGATCCTAAGGTAACAACATGGTAAGACATCTTAAAAGACAGTAAATACACCTGCAGAATTCCTGGCATGTAAGCAGAGGATCTGTCAAGTCTTTGCTTTAAAAAAAAAAAAAAAAAACCAAACCTACCAAAAAACCCCTCAAAACCCCCCAAAACCATAAGCATTAAGTGCATTTTATTTGCAAATATCACATGCAAACAAATCATGTAATTACTTGGATTGATTGTAACTAATGGGCTACTATGTTTTTTCCTTCTAATGGCAGGAAAAATATCATTACCCTGATAGTACCCTTGACAGACAGTTATCAAGTCTAGACCTGAGTGTTTTCAATGACAGATTACAAACCATGCCTTCCTAGATTGTCTTATTGCCTATTGGTAAAAACAGTTTCTTAGTGTTTAATTTAAAAAATACTTTCTACACGAGACACTATTGCTTGTTCTGTCATTGATTACTGATGAAATTAAAGTGATTCTGGCCTACTATATAACATTCATTTACATTTTTGTGATAAGTAGTAATTTTTCTCTTCAGTTGTGTTATCCTTTGCATGAACATGCCCAGCCATCATTACCTTCTCTCAGCTATTATTTCCCTAAACTTTTCATCATTTTTGTTGTTTGTTGAACTACATCCAGTTTATTTTAAACAGTGCATTATCTTCTGCGCTATCTTTGAAGATAATAATGAAAATTCCGCACCATTGACACCCTGGAGGAGACATTACAAAGATAGACAAGATTTCCAGCACAACACATCATTGCGCATAAACGGCACACGCCACCCAAGAAAGATTTTTTTTTTTTACCTATAAAGATGTTAAAAAGCTGGTTTTTACCTATTTTAAAGTTACTGTGATCATTCTTGCACAAAGGAAGCATGTGAGTTAAATTTCATGGTGTCTTATAATACACTAGCACATAAACCAGAAAAATACATACAGGATGAAGTTTCCATAAAGCCCAAATGATCTGGCATATGAAATAGGAGAAGGAATTTAATCCACTCCTATAATGTGGTCAGGGCACATGACTTCCACCCTGTCTCCATAGCTGCCTGCTACAGCCACGGAGCCAGAATAGCAACCCCAGCTCCTCCAGGCCACTCGTGTGGCTCTGACGACCCATCACTTGGCCGGCTCTTGTGGCCAGGGCTGGGGATGTGGCAGGCTCCCGGCGCAGCTGTTCGGCGGCAGCATTCCTCGCTCCCCCCTGTGCAGCCGTGCTCCCCAACTTCAGCAGCATGCAGATGCCAGCACTCAGCCAGGTACCTTCAGAGCACAGAGTGACCAGTAGAGTATACTCATCTTCCCATTCTGAGTTATGTTCATTTTTAACTTGCCTCAAGAACCTCCTTCTGTTTAGCCCCAGAGCTGGTACCTGCAGCAGACAACATGTCGAGGTGCAGACTGCCTTGGTTTCCTTCACCCTGCAAACTCCCTCCTGATGGAAAACTATACTTTTCAGTTTTCTTTGTAATAGAAGAAGTATAATGCCTGTTTTCTGAGCAAACAGTTAAATTAAATTAATTCCTAATTTGTTTTAAATGTGAAATAAATTAATCTCATTACTTAAAAGAAGCCAGGCTTGTAAGGCAGGAATAGTATTTCTTCCTCCTTTTAGAGAGGTAAGAAAAGACTTAAAGTTTTTTCCATTAAGAATTTTTAAGTTAGAAACTATTACTGAGCCACTGTGACATGTTTTTGTGGTTAAAAACACAGCATAACAAGGGTACAACGCACATGCAGACTTGTAAGTTTTTTGGTCCTAATGCCTTTTCTTTGTCACATGACATTTTCAGGGTTAAGAGGAACTCACATTAACAATCTTGCATGCAATTCAGTCTCCTCAAATTTTTTTCTTTCAAATGTAGTGTACCTTACAGTGAATGTTTCATACTTTTAAATAGAGAAGTAGCCATAATTTTGCTTTGTATCCATTCACAATGCAATTTGAAAGCTGTCCTTCTATTTGTCAACTAGCAAAAGGCATGGTTATGTTCCTGTTCTCGAACGTTATTACTCAAAGCACAAAAGAGAGCACATGACTGTACACTGACCTTCATCTGTTCCCAAATTATGTCTTTTAAAAGCCCTGAATCTGTTTAAGGGGACTTACTGAAACCCGAAACGAACTTCGTCTATTGCTTTACAAAGTAGATGAATGTAAAACTTAAGTATTACATTTCAGGCTCTTACTGTACTAAATATAGCAAAATTAGGATGAGGGAGAATATAACTGGAATGTGAGTCTGGTTTTAGAGAATAATTTTTTGTTACAGGCATCAATGATTATTTGGTAATATTTGGTACGTTTCCATTTCTGACAGAAAATCACCATAAATTTGCAGAAGGAAAATGTCTTCCTTATCAGGTTTTTTATTTTTAAAAGCAGTGACCTTTAAAAAAAATTCACAACTCCTCCCCCTGCAAGTCATACCACCACAAATTGCTAACTAGTTCTGATAGACCCAAGTCTAAGAAGCATCTTGAAATACACCTTGCATTTAAATTTTCATGTCTTGCACTCCACTTGATTGTCTTAAGGATACATTTAATAATGAGCAAACACATCAGCTGAGTATTCAGAGGAAAAGTAAACTTAATTAGAAAAGCAAACAGTACATAAAACAACTGCAGAAAGCATCTTTTGCTGTGTCACTGCCTAACACAACAGGCCAGAACTACGTAACAGTATGAGCACCACCTCAGTAAACTTATTGAATAATTATAATTGAAAACAGGTAATCAAAGATTTTTATATTTCTTCATTTATTTTTAGTAATCTTCAGTTGTTTCTAACAACATAATAAAACCTTGAAATGAGCTCTGATAATGTTAATCCGCACATTTCAAAGAAAGATTTGAAGGAGGAAACAGTTAATGACCTGCTACGCCACCTGGATGCTCACAAGTCTATGGGGCCAGATGGGATCCACCCAAGAGTACTGAGGGAGCTGGCAGAGGAGCTTGACAAGCCACTCTTCATCATCGATCAGCAGTCCTGGTTAACAGGGGAGGTCCCTGATGACTGGAGGCTTGCCAATGTGACGCCCATCTATGGGAAGGGCCAGAGGAGGACCCAGGGAACTACAGGCCTGTCAGCCTGACCTTGGTACCAGTGAAGATTATGGAGAGGTTCATCTTGAGTGCGCTCAACAGGAATGTGCAGGTCAACCAGGGGATTGGGCCCAGCCAGCATGGGTTCATGAAAGGCAGGTCCTGCTTGACCAACCTGATCTCCTTCTATGACCTGGTGACCCACCTAGTGGATGAAGGAAAGGCTGTGGATGTCATCTACCTGGACTTTAGTAAAGCCTTTGACACCGTCTCCCATAATATTCTCCTTGGGAAGCTGGTGGCTCACGGCTTGGACAGGCATAGTCTTCGCTGGGTAAAAAACTGGCTGGGTGGCCGAGCCCAGAGAGTAGTGGTAAATGGAGTTAAGTCCACTTGGTGGCCGGTCACAAGCGGTGTTCCCCAGGGCTCAGTTTTGGGGCCAGTCTTGTTTAATATCTTTATCAATGATCTGGATGAGGGGATTGAGTGCACCCTCAGTGAGTTTGCAGATGACACCAAATTAGGTGGGAGTGTCCACCTGCTCAAGGGTAAGGAAGGGTCTACAGAGGGATCTGGACACGCTGGACCGATAGGTTGAAGCCAACTGTATGAGATTCAACAAGGCCAAGTGCTGGTCCTGCACTTCGGTCACAACAACCCCATGCAACGCTACAGGCTTGGGGAAGAGTGGATGGAAAGCTGCCCAGCGGAAAAGGACCTGGGGGTGTTGGTCGACAGCCAGCCGAACATGAGCCAGCAGTGTGCCTAGGTGGCCAAGAAGGCCAACAGCATCCTGGCTTGCATCAGGAATAATGTAGCCAGCAGCAGCAGGGAGGTGATTGTCTCCCTGTACTCGGCACTGGTGAGGCCACACCTCAAATACTACATTCAGTTTTGGGCCCCTCAGTACAAGAAGGACATTGAGGTGCTGGAGCGTGTCCAGAGAAGGGCAACAAAGCTGGTGAAGGGTCTAGAGAACAAGTCTTACAAGGAGTGGCTGAGGGAACTGAGATTGTTTAGTCTGGAGAAGAGGAGGCTGAGGGGAGACCTTATCGCTCTCTACAACTACCTGGAAGGAGGCTGTAGTGAGGTGGATGTTGGTCTCGTCTCCCAAGTAACAAGTGACAGGATGAGAGGAAATGGGCTCAAGCTGTGTCAGGGGAGGTTTAGATTGGATATTAGGAGAAAGTTCTTTACTGAAAGAGCAGTCAAGCATTGGAACAGGCTGCCCAGAGAGGTGGTGGAGTCACCATCCCTGGAGGTGTTCAAAAAACGTGTAGACATGGCACTTTGGGACACGGTTTAGTGGGCATGGTGGTGTTGGGTTGATGGTTGGGCTGATGACCTTAGAGAACCTTTCCAACCTTAATGATTCTATTGTAGTTTTACTTTCATTTAGAAATAATCCAGCCACCAAGCCAGGAAATATGAAATTAATTTTTACTCTACCCTTAATTGGTTTAGTGGTGGACTTGGTAGTGTTAGGTTCATGGTTGGACTTGATGATCTTAAAGGTCTTTTCCAACCTAAATGATTCTGTGATTCTATGATTAACTTAAATGTAAATCCACAGGACAAGAATGATAGTAAACACAATTATTTTTCAATAGAAAAATGGCTTATAATTTGACAGAGTTATTGACAAGTTTACAAACGTTTGACAGTTGTCAGATGGGAACTGTAACATTCATTAAGTATTTAATCTACTTATAAAATCATAGAAACCTTCAGGTTGTAAAAAACTTTTGGAGATCATCTGATCCAACCTCCTGCTCAAAATAAGACTAACTTCTAAGTTAGGTCTGATTTCTTGTCCAGTCAAGGCTTGAATTTCTCCAAGGATGGAGGTTCCTCAACCTGTCTGAGCAAAGTGTTCCAGCACTTAACTACTCTCTGTGGGTATGTCATTGTGTCCTGGGTCTTCCTTCTGTTACAACTTAAACCTAAATATGATAGGAAATGCTGCTGCTTTTGTCTATACTGACACTCAATTGACTATTGACAATGCAGGTTTTGAAGGTTTGTCTTGGTAACAGTTTATTGTGTGGCCAGTAATAATTTTGCAAAAAGCATTTTTTTTTTCTTTAATTGGCATAGAGGTATTGAGAGCAAGAAATTATACGTTCAGCAGAAATTACAAACTGAATAAAGCCAGAGGTGACTCCAGGACTGATACCCTAGTTCTGAACAGTCTTGATCTTAAGAAAGCTCAGGAGTCACACACTGTAGACTCAAGCCCAGATCTGCAATAACTAAGAATTAAAGAAAGAGGAAAAAAAAAGGAATATCTACTAAAAAATCTGCTATTTCAGCTTGTGCTAGTGTCACCCCAGCTTGTGTATGGTTGAATGATCTTGTCCTACTGCAATATATTGTGAGATTTTAAAAGGAGGTGACTCACACTTAAGGCAAATGAAATGACTACTGCAGTCCTCATGTTTTTGTCTTTGTATAATTTAATCAGCTGTTCATCTGAACAGTTGGAAAGGATAAATTTATAAAAAAATAATTTAATCTCTCTTGCTAAGTCTTTTCCTGTATTAAGTCTATATTCTGAATATCTGCTGAATATTGGCTTATGTTGACCTCATTTGAAACGAGAAAGAACACTGGGGCCCCAAAGGAACCCAGCACACAAGCTCTCAGGTAACTGTCATACAGCAAGGAAGTCAGTCTTAAGCAAATGCTTACTTATGCTGATGAAAGAGGACGACAGGTAAAGACATGAGTTAGGTTCAATGACTGTTTTTATATAATTAGCACAGTATTTTTTTGTGTATTCAGTATCATTAGATTCATTATACATACCAATTATATGTAAATATATAATACATGTATGTGTACTTTACAGATCTGGCATTCCAATGTATATGTTCAATTTGGGTAAACAGCCCTTTTGAAAAAAATATGGAGTATTTACATTGTTA
Source organism: Pelecanus crispus (assembly GCF_030463565.1). Taxonomy (NCBI): domain Eukaryota; kingdom Metazoa; phylum Chordata; class Aves; order Pelecaniformes; family Pelecanidae; genus Pelecanus; species Pelecanus crispus. Next base: position 64,987,615 of record NC_134648.1, read on the forward strand.
CAGCATTTTCAGAAGTAAGATAAGTTTTGAGTACTTTTGAAAAAGGGGTCTTAATTATAGAAAAGTGATCTTAATTATGGAAAACACCTACAATCTTCCTGAAGAAGACATACGCACTAGGAAATACTGACCAACAGGACAAGTATTCTGGAAACCCCTCCTCTTCTCAAGGTTTTATCCCTCATTAAGAGTAATGAACCTCTAAGAGCCCTCTAAGTATGAAGTCATCTATACTCTTCAGCAACTAGACAAGGTGACTTTTCCATACAACTAGCATCACTGCTGTCCTATTAAAATACAGTAAAATGTAGGGCTTTAATGCATTATAAGGAATTTTGAACCTGACTGATCTATCTGATAATAATTGGCTTCATATTCACAAATAGAATTTATGTAAAACTATGGATTTCATATACAGAAAGTTCACATTATTACCTTTGGTGTCAGAAGTTGCATTGAATTTACTTGTGATAGAGTGTTAGACATTCTACAGCTCAACAGTAGTCACTAATAAGTTAGGATGGCAGCTGTTGTACATCTGAAGCTAACAAATGTTATGTGACCAGAGATGACTGGCATGACATGTGGCTGTAGCCTTTTTATACAGTTATGTTCCCAACTATTTTAGAAATGTCCACAAAAGTCCTTCAGAATTCCTGTACTCAAGAAGTTCATGGAAAACTGATCCTTTAATATTTACCCCACTCAGTTAGTTGCATATATTCACACATTATCGCAGAGCAACAATCTAAAGTTTAAACAAAAATAATAATACAAATTATTAATCTGGAAGTCGTTCTCAGCACTGTGACTTGAGGCTGGATTCACTTGCTTGAAAGTACAGGGCATATATTACATTTCCAGCAATCAATTATCATTTCAGCCTTTGTATCTGTGATCACAAATCCAGGCATATGCCCATATGGATAGACAAAGTGCAAAGACAGAACTGTCTTCCAGAAAAATTCCAAAAGCAAGTGTGAAGTTCAGTATCAAAACATCACTCCCTTTTCTGTCCTCATTCTCAAGCAGTACAGGCATTTTTAATCTATCTAATTTTTTCCCAGTCTTCCTGGAACTTTTACATTCATAATCTTTATATTGATAAAAAGTCTTGCTATTGCTTTATGTCCATCCCAGGTACCTACACACAAAAAAGACTCACTGTAAGTATTTAGAGGGTTCCAACAGAGAAGAATTTCCAAAAATGAAATTGATTTTACCTACTTATTTCACACACAAGAAGAATACATCTCTCAACACGGTTCTGGTTATAAGTCACAATTTCTTTTTACATTAGTGCTTTGCCTCATTTTTTTACATTTAATAGATTTAGAAAAGCTTTTCCTAGGGAAACGTTATTACCGTTGCTTTTTATTTTTACCTTCTAGTACCTGAATTTTCAGTGAATAGATTAAATATTTATACTTTAAAAAAAGACATATCAATATTTTAGTATTTAATAACTCTGAGACTGGGTCTGTTTCATATATACCCTATTTGTTATAATTTTGCATGAACGGATCTTTGAAGTCAGGAGGTAACTACTTTTCTTCCTTGATAGAAGAAATACAATTGGAAAGACAGAACTAAGTTGCTGGCCATCCATTTCTTCCCATGTGCTCAGGAGAGGGTTTTGGTGTAGAGAATGGAGGGCCTGAAAGGTTTCAGGCATTTGTAAAGTTACTTGAATTAGGCTTTGCCTAAAAAGTCCTTATACAGCAGTGATGGAGAGGATTAAAATAAAAAAGTTAGCATAATACTAGGATTTACTCAAACATAAACCAGAATCTCTACCTTATTCCGTGTAACTGCCAGTGAAAAAAATCAAATAGTATGACCATAACTTTAGATTGCTTTTTAACACTCTTTATATTAGGACAATTCGTGGGATTGTATATTCACAGGTGAGAGAGTATGGTCACATACTTAGGACTAGACAACTTAACGGCACAAATAACAACAGGGTTAAGTATGTGGGGGGCAGAGTCCTTCCTTCAGGTGATACATTCACACTCAAAAAAGAAAATTTCATACAGTCCAAACTTTCAGTTCCATCTTTTATGTAATCATTAAACTGTACAATAAATCATGTGCCAAAACTCTAATATTTGAAAAGTCAAGCACAGACTAAACTTACTGAAAACATAATAAAACATGAGGAGCTTTTAAAATTTCTGCTAATTCTATCTAGAATAGTAGAGAACTATCTGCAATTATTACACAATAAGTGAGAATTGAAGAGGAAGTTGGAGTAGAAAGATGTGACTCCACATCAACAGGATTTGATCAATGGAAGAGAATACAGTATGAAAAACAACATAAAGACAAAAGGAAATAACGTGATTCCATCTATTACCTGTCATGTGTCCTCATAAAATCCCAGAACTTCTTAGTGCCATTCTGAGGGGGGGAAAGAAGAAAAAATCCATCAGTAACATTAATTCCAAGTGAAAACTGACTATAATGAAATTTAACAGAATTTTAACAGGCATTTCCTTGAAAACTTGGTATAGCTGGTGTTATTTATGAGACCATTATTCTGGATTTTGACAGTAAGTATTATAGATGCTGAGAATTGTCTTAGGACAGTTCAAAAACTTAGATCCACAATATTATGCTGACAGCTTACTTAAGACTGCGGTAGTCTTCAGGCCCAATTTTGGCCACAATATCAACTTCAGATGCCCAATCTAGTAATTCAGGTACTAGGAAGCTATAAGCAGCTAAGTTTTAACCAGTAAAATAACCAATGTCCAGAAATGGTCTTTCTTAGGAGGACAGCTCAGTGCTTACCTCCTAACTAAACTCATTTGGGATCCAGGAACAAGACATCCTTCCCTCTAACCCCTTACAAGGCCCAAACAGCTGTTACTCTGCACTGCTTGTGGTGGTGGCGATACTGCCAAACAGTAGGCTTGAAGTCACAGCACTCACCCAAGAACTGGGAGACTTAAACTGGATTCTTTTATCAAGTTGGGACAATTTCTGTCCTCTGCCATCTTAAAAGAATGACACCCACTACAGCACAGCTGTAACTAATCCCTGAAAACAAGTATTCTTTCACAGTTATAATGAACACGCACACACTTGCTTACGTTTATATTCTGTCTTCTATAATCACCTATATCAATTCATACACACCAGTTAACAGAGACATGTATATAATTCTTTACCCTGCTTAGAATCATAGAATCATAGAATCGTTTAGGTTGGAAAAGACCTTTAAGATCATCAAGTCCAACCATTAACCTAACACATTAGAAGCATGATGGTATTTTTCAGCTGAAATACATCTCAAGAGATTTCACTCCTAGGTCAGTTTTAAGTCTATATAAGGAATCAGTATGCAACCAGAGGAAATTCTTTTGGTTGATTCCTTTCTCTTATTAGCAAGGCAAAAAACAGACCTGCTGAAAATCTACACACCTAAAATATGCTTAATGTGAAAAGCAGCACAAGCTCTCTATTATGAAGTATGGTTAAATGGATGATCAAACCCCAAGCAACTGGTTAATGATTTAAAGCAGGTAAATGAGAGCAATGAAAGAAGAATCAAGTTCAGTTGGTGGGTAAAGGTGCCAACCAATATAGACAGGCCCTTCAGCTCTATTACAGATGTCATGGCTACCAAGTACACAACAGCTGGTGGGGATTAGGTAACAAGCACTCTGGTTCAGAGATTAAGCTCCCGAGCTTTATGAGTTTACCAAGCTTTTTGGAAGAGTGACTGTTTGCTTGCTAGCTGGGTTTTCCTTCATTCCCACAACTCTAATTATGAACAGTTGTTCACCTCAAGAGAAACTCTAGTCTACTCTTCCATTGGTGTCTGCACATACCTTCTGTTAGCATTGACAGGAATCAAATACGTGCATTAGAAGAGAAGCCCTGTCATTGTTTAAATGCAATATAATGTTGAAAGAGAAATAAAGACAGCAAATTCTCAGTGTGAACTGAAATATTAAAGCAGTTGTTTATCAAGCTGGGTGTACATCCAATCCGTTCCACCTGGTGAGAGATAGAGGAACAACTTTGAAAGGACTGTGACACAACACATAGTTGCAACACTTGAACTTAATAGCATAGGCTATGTTCTATGGTTAAGATAGTTTAAGGTATTAAATGTGTAAGGTCCACTCAATCCTTCTGTAGGTTTATTTATACCTATAAGACACGTATTTGTGGGATTTTCTCTCGTTTGAAGATTGCTGTGCCATTTTCTACGTGACGTGAGCTGGGAAACTGTGGACCAAGGATGATGTCTTCTGCATGTACTTTCATACTGATACTCCAGTTTCAATCTTTCCCTACCCCAAATGGTAAGATGTGCTACCATCATCCATTCTCCCTTTGTAGTGTCCACTTGGGAGAAATGCAGATGTCCAGCTGATGGAGAAGACAAAAAAGCCTGAATCAAGGCTCTCTTTGCACTAATTTAGGCTATGAGTCCTGTGATACTACTTCATAACGTATGATCCCAGCAACAATTTCCTGGCTCTTTCCTCATGCCATCGTGTTGCAAATTATAGAACCTGATTGCTTTGGAGCACTTGGAAAAGGGTTTCAAATAGCTGAAGAAAATGACACCCTAGAGAATGATCCTCATCCAGATGGGATCCATCAGATTTGAATGACCTCTTCTCAAGGATAAGCCCCATAGGCATTAAGAGAATCTACCTCACAGAATGCACATAATTTTTAACAGAAAGTAAAAGAAGGAACTTAGTACCTAAAAAGAAATTAATCAGAAAATAAAATCTATGTTTTCTATTTCATATGTGGCTGGACAGCACATAAAGCACTTTCTCTAGAACATGATTTGATTAGTTTAAGACCCAAATTCAAAGCCAGCCACAGGCTAAATTAATTTGAGTCTGTCCATTCAAGATGTTGGTTATCATCATGCACTCTGACTGGACAATGTTTGTTAAGCTATTTTCTGCCTATATTTGAATAAAAAATTATTTCATATGATCAACCTGCAGCTGTCCAAATTAATAAATCAATCAACAAATAAAACATTCCACCATCTCATTGTTTACAGTGGCAGAAACTCAAATGAGCCCCATTCATGCCCTATTGTCCAAGTCAAATGTAATTTGAACCCAACCGTATGGAGTTGAGTTTCTATTGTACCCAATGCGTGGTTCTTTCCTAACAGACTAGTATGAAGGTTGCTAATTATTAATAGCATGTAAACAGTTACCAATGGTTCTTATGCTGCTTTACATACTTTACAGAACATTAATTCTAACCAGTTTCTGACCAAGTATATCAAGCTGTATGTAATATCTCTATCTTATCTTTAAGACAAAAATACTAATTGCTGAAACTGATCAAGATTCATGCTTTTAAAAGCCAAGTAGCCATGATTACTGTTCCATTCTATATATCCTGGTCTTTCACAATGCTCTCCTATCACCACAGTTACAGATAGTTGGAAAGAATTAAAGGTATCAATGGTGAACACCACTCCCAAAAAAGAGAAGTAACTTTGTGAAATACAAAACCTCTCTCAAACCCTTAACGCTCTTCATTTTAATAAACATATATATTTGCATTATTTTAAAATAGTCCATTCTCCAATGTCTAATAAGGAACAATCAAAGTACCTCTCAATGAAGTGAGAGAAGTAAGGATTGTTGATTGCTGGGAGATCTAAACACTGATGATGGGAAAGAGAAAGGAGTATATTACTACATTTGAGAAAGATTTAAAAACTTATTCTTCAAATAGGAAATGTGTCCTGTGATGTTTTATAAATACAAATATGTCAAAAGTATTTTATATGAGTTCTTATCTGTTCAGAATAGCAGTTCTGATACTGCAACAACCTTGTATAACTCATATTTGATTTGGTAAATCTTTAATCACAAAGTAATCACACACTAGTGCTGTGCTCAGTGATCAGGTTATGTGATGTTGCAATGCTGAACTAGTGCATATAGCATGTGTAAATTAATAAAGCTGTATTCCAAGAGAGGCAGCATATAAGACGACTTCATTTCATATTACACAGAAGACAGATTACTTACATAAGCACAATTTGTATAAGAAAGCCATATCAGGTCAGATGAGATGTCCATCTTGCCTCTTACAGTGAACAGAAAATTTAAGAACAGAGGAAGCATACAGCAGTGCTTCCCTAGAACACTCTTCCAAGCCTTTGACAAAAGGCAGCTGAAGGGTGTCAAAAGACGATCCCTCAAAAAGGCATCCAAATTAAACACAGTCCTCCCCCAACCCCTAAAAGTGTGCACAAATAGCCATTTCTATACTATGTGAATGTGCAATAGTGTGTCACAAGTCCTGCTCATCTTGTCTGTAAGACTGACTTGATAATGGCATTGACAATTTACAACAGTATGCTACCAGCTTGACAGTCTGCACAAGGAGAACCCAATTCCTTTTGGTTCAAGTGATTCCAGGACAACCATGCACTGCAAAGAGCGCTCTGCTAGACAACTGTTGACAGCGGACGCAAGTTCAGCAGATGTGACTCCTACCAGTGGAGACCTGTTTATGATGCCACCCATACTTGATCTCTACATTCTCTGTCCTCCTTCCAGCCTCGAAATCATTCTCCTAAGACTCTTCCTGCACCTGCTCATTGCCATAATTACAGGCAGGAGCCTGTTCACACCGTCTGTTACGGATAAGTTGGACTTGCCTGCAGCCTATAATCAAAATACCATTCTTTTTTCCTACCTACGCGCTCGCTCTCTCTGGCTAAAATGCCTTAAGAATCACTGCACCAGGGATATCTCTGTTCTCTGCTTTCCTCCACTACCTTAGGCAATATAATGTCTGAACAACATGGTCAAATTGCTGTCAGGATATCTACGCAAAGGATAACTTTTACTTACTAGAGAAACTTGCCTAAGACTTAGCCCAGGTTAGCCAATAAAGAAAATAAAAAGGACATGCTATGCTAATGATGTAGGAAGAAACATTCACTGGCACTGATCTTACAGTGATACGGAGCGTGCTCCACATGGGACAGACCCTGGACGTGCTCTGGAACAAGTCATCTGGGAGTTTCCCTCTACTTTTCATTTGGGGCAGCTTGAATGCCTTCCTCCCTCTTTTCCCTGAAGGCAGCACCCATACAGCATCTGCCACTGGAGAAGCTCTTGAACCATCTCATACCTCAGGCAAATGTATCTCCACACATAACAATACTCAGCTCAGTGTTACACTGATACCATCCTGGTATCAAAAAAACCCCAAATGAAACAAACCGAACGCCCCTCAGTTTGGCTTTGGTTTCTACTGTTGTGTACACCCCTGCTGGGACTCACAACAATTTCTCTGTAGATGCAACTTTTTAAAATGGAGGGAATAAGCACTTAAACACAATTTTAGAGACAGATGGAGGCCCTTCCTCAAGGACCATCTCCAAGAACCTTCACAAAGAATGGGATCTGTTTATAAATAATGGAAGTGAATTAGAGCTGTGGTGCCCAGTTATGAATAAGATGACCTGCACCTTTCCAATGCTACTGAGTTTCCAGATGAGGAACAGAAAGGGATAGTGGTGCAGCAGGCTATGCCATGCAGCTAAAGGTAACCTAGGTACAGTGCCACACTAAGGGCTGACATGCCAGAAGTCTGTGAAATCATGAATGACATGGAAATGGTGAGTGTGAAACAACTATTCACTATTTCTCATAATATAGAAGCGCTATGTCATAGCTGGCTACCTGAGGATAAAGGCTAAGGCTTATCTGGGCACTGAACTGTCTCCTTTCAAGGAACCAGTGCTAAAGTCCAGCAGCTGCACAGGGAAGTTTGCCTTGCTTGTTTTACATATAAAACAATTAACTGATAGCTTCTGAAACACCTATTGTATTACATATGTTTTAAACATGCATAATTAAAGGTTTGTACTTTGTAGATTTTATTAAAAGCTTTATTCTGAAGAGTAAACTGAAAACATGTTAGTGTAACAGGTGCAAGAACACTCACAAAACCTCTTTAAATGCTTCCTTTAACTCTATGTAATAATTGTTTCACAACATCACACAAGGGTGTCTAAAATAAATCCTCAACACACAGGTTTACAGTAACAGAGTTCCTGTAGTTACTCTCTTGGGAGTTCGGACTAGTCAACAAATCAAAATTTATGTTGGATTTGCACTGATTTAAATGACTTCTTATAATGAGCTCTGGACAGACAACACGTAACTGAAGCAGAAACACTCTTTACCCAAAATCTGCTTAAAGCTTCTCCTATCTTATTTGCCTTATTTAAGTATTTAATAATTTAAAAAGCAACTGAATTAAAGGCACTGCCCTATGTCATCTCCCATGTTTATCCACAGAAAACTTGTGCTTGGACAGACAAAGCTAAAGTTGCCAAGAACTGTAAAGTCACGCCAAAACCACCTCAGTAAAAAGGGTTCATACCTTGTATTACAGATTTTTGAGGAGACTGCCATGCAGGCAGATCACTTAAAATGTTGGAGACCTATGTCCAAAATAAGCAAACCAGCTTCACATATGTCACTGAAAGAGAAAAAAAGTCTGTCTGTGACAATGATTAACTTCTTACTGTTTACATTACAGGAGAGACAACACGACGTTTGGCGACCCATTGTGATAGGCACTAAACATATGTAGTGGGAACAGTTCCTGTTCAATGATCTTACAATTCAGTTACAGCCCAGACAAAAGTTGGTGTAAACAGACAGAGGCAGTTAAGGAAAAATGACAAATACATTATGCTATAGATAAGCAACATGCACAAGTTATGAGGGTTAAAATGACAAACAACAGTCATGATCCCCTAGCCTCTACCAGTTGGACTGGGTTTAAAGCAGTCATCCAAGGAGTAAATGTTTGTGAAAAAATCCAACTCGAGAAGTCTAAGAAATTATAACACAAAAATAACTCTGTCCTCACCGCTCCATTTACCCTGTTTCCACACTCCTAAGACACAAAAGCAGTTAATGTCCTTAATGCAAAGGGATTATGACTATTCTTCATCCAAGAAAATAACACCACTATGGGTAAAGAAAAACAGGTAAGAGAATTAATTGGCAAATAACGGTCTTAAACCACAGTCAGCAGCCAAGCAAGTGTGTGGTCCCTGTTTAATGATTTACACGTAACAAAGCAGTAAAACTCTAGAGGAATAATCAGATTTTGCTTTTTTCTGTTCTCAAATTTTTTTTTAAGGTATGAGGGTATTTTTTTCTTTAAAAACATGTAAAACTTGTTTTCCTATTGCACTCATTTTCACATTCAACCCATCTTCTATAAATTTACCTACACAGATTCATATCAATGTGCACAGCAATGCATCTATCTGGAAATTCACTATGCATTCTCTTGTTCGGGTACCTACGTGCTGCCTAGAACCACATGGCAGGAGAACACCAAACTTGTCACTTTATTAGATGGGTTTTTGTCAGGTTAATCCAGATGAGCAGCATGCCTGGAGAATTAAATAACTCATTAAGACAGACAAAAATCTGCACCAACGCAGCCAGCTCCTTGCAGCCCCCTTCCACCTTTATTTACGTAAGTGGTCTTAGCTTAATGCTTTTCAGTCACATTCACCTTTTTATGACCAATAAAATCTGCCAAGAGGTAAATTTGCAATAATAACAACTCAGTAATTCATTACTTTTTGTTTTATAAAATATATGCTCCTACAATGGGAAAATATGCCCTGAAGATGTGCATTAGCTGCTGCTTCTCCTTGAGTCACAGTTCTTGGGCTAAACAGAGTGGACTTCCCCTACGGTAAACCCAGCAAGATAGGAGATACCGCATGCTAAAAGTGAAGCCCTCATCCCTCTGTAAATCAACCTTTCCCTTCCCTTCCCTTCCCTTCTCCACCCGCTACGGAAGAAGTGCTCCTATCAGCTGGCATTTCCTTGTTACATTTCTTCTTTCAGCTTAATGGCATCTGATGTCACATCTGTAGCAGTTTTCAGTGGAAACATATGACGATTTATAATCTAATATAAACCATTCTTTGCCAGCTGAATTATTAATGCTGTAACTCTTTGTTATATATAATCAATATGTTTCCAGTGTCCACAATGATGTGCCCGCAGAAGCTGTACTTCCAGGCCAAACTCAAGACTGAATACTTTTTGCTTTTCACTTTCCCGTCATACAATTTGTGACCAAGTTACCTTGCACTGTCTGAAAATTTTTCATAGTATTTTCAATGGTGCCACATACAAAAATTATGTAAATAAATAAAAAAATAAAGCACCAGCTTTGACCCCCCCAAATCCATCGTTTGGGATTCTTTTAAAGAAATAAAGTATTAGCAGTCAACATGATACTTGGAAACCTGTATGAAGAACAGAAATCAAACAGAGAAAGACAGCTAAAGCAAGTTTAGACTTGTCAATTTTTCCAAATAAAAATAAAATAAAATACCAGTTCCATACGCCTCAAAAGTTTCATTGCTTCCAGTTGAGTATTTTTATAGGATTAATATATTAGTGGGGTGGTTTTTTTGTTTATAGAAGGTGGAGAGCTGCCATCCTGTATCTAAAAATCTTCTTCATCCACAAAACAATGCAAAGGAACAGTCAAAAAATCAAGGACAATTAATATTCAACATTTTCATCTAAAAGAAAAAACCTGTCCTGAACAGACTATTTTGCATATGAAATCTGTTTGAAATAATGACTTATCACAGTTTTTTTGTCTACTTTAAAGGTTTGATTTGTGATAAGCAGGGAGAAAGCTGTCTTTATATAATTACAGATTTCATAGAAAGTATTACATATCTTTCAAAATGAAAGGAAGCACTTTCAGCTGACATAAAACCATGCACCTCAATTAAAAAAATAATAAAATCAATAAAACCATTCTAATTTGCATTAGTTGAGTGCCTGGCCCTCTTTCTTTCCTTTTGAATGTACACATCAGTATTAGGGAACTGTCTTATGCTTGGCTATCATATTACAGAACTAGTAATTTAAATGTAAAGCGTTGCTATTAAACTCACTCAGTCCTAGGGTGCAGTCCCATAACACTGTAAGTCAGTTGAAACCCAGGCTGCCCCTTTTTCTACCCCAGCTGCACATCTCTGCTCTATCCCTACTCCATCATTGGCATTTGTGTAACCACGCAGCAAGCTGGTTCTGGGAACTGATCTGATAAAAAAAAAAGTGCTCTACTATAAAACCTCATGAAAAAAATTGATTTTTAGTAGTTAACGTGAACGTAATGCTGTTATATACATACCAAGTTTTCACTAATGACTATTAAACAGAACAGCCTTGGTCTATTGAAAATTACTCCAAGAGGATAGAGATGTATCTGGTAAGGAGTGTTCTAGAGAAAGACACATGCACGCAAAAAAGCCTAAATTACAATTTCAGTCCACACCCACTAATTCACTCCATCAGACTGCACACGCTGGAGTAAATGAAGCCTCATCTTCAAAAGCAATTTGCAGAATTACTTGCTGATGTTGAAGAACTACTTCAAAAGAGTTTAAGTGTTATGGAATTTTACTGTTTTTTAAACAAGCCACTGTTTAAGCTCAAGAGGAAGGGGAGGGGTGTTTGTTTTTTAAACAAAGCTTATAAGATTTCATTACTAAATTATCCAGAATGTTTATTTTAAAAGCATCATGATGAGAAATAATGGTGTTTTGCACTTTTTAACTAACCCATATTCAAGTGTTTCAGTTAGAAATGACTGTTTTTACTGCCTTTGTGGAATCTGCATCCAAAAATACACAAACTGATGACTTTTCAACAACATTAAAAATGAACGTTCTATCTAAAGCACAAACACTACTGCTGCTAACTGGCTTGAATTAGCAATAGTAACAATTTCGTAAGTAAGACTAAGCTAGCAAAGTTCATGGGGACAAATCATCCTATACACTAAAGAACAAGGTACCAGCTCCAGCTGACACAGCAGTTCTGGGCAGGGCAGGGCAAAGCTGCCGTGGTCTCCACTATGCTCATTTTATGTATAAGGATCTTGAACAAGAGACAGAGGTGCTCAACTCTATGTGATAGCAAACTCTTTGAGGCATGGACTTGACTTCTTATTTGAAATTAGCTGGAAGACATAAAGGTACGTCTTGAAGAAATCATAATGTATACCAGTGGAGACCACACCAGGGATACCTCAAGAGACATAAAACCTAAGGTCATAGACTGTAATTTTTACAACCCATATCAATTTTCTCTTCAAAGTGAGGGTTATTCTGGTAGGAGTTTGTAATGAAACTGCAAACAGATGGTTATGGCAATAGAGTTTACTGTTCAAAGGTGCAATTTTTTCACACTTTAGGAGGTAAAATAAACAATGGAGAACGCATTAATTTATTCAACTGTTAATGCAATACTGGGCCAAGCCACTTTGTTCATTTTATGTACATCAACTGCCAGAACAATTACAACTAAGATACTTGATGTGTAAGTAAACTTTCTCGTATAATCCTCTGGAAGTTTACTTTTCAGGTCACAGTTTGGTTTTTGTGTGTACTTTTCAACAATGGAGTTGTTGCAGTTTAGCTTGGCATCCAGCTATCAGTACGATCACTTACCTTTGAATGAAATTTATAAAACATGAGAATTAAGCATATATAAGTACACTAAATTAAGTCAAATCTCCTTGGTTTTCTGTTTTTAATATACATTACTATTAAGAACAATTGCATATACATACCAAACATGCTTTATTCCCTGGCAAATATGTACCAGCATACTGAAATCTATACTACGAAGAATAAGGATATGGTGCTTGCATAAAGAAACTTGATATGCACAAAGGTCAAATTTATGACTTTTCTCACATCATTTTACTGCCAGGTCAGCATATAATTTAAGGTTATAGGTTGAGATACAGATGGGGCTTTCCTAGTACTAAGTTAAATCCAATTCTATAGAAAGGAACCAATTGCTAATAGGTAGACTTTTCAGACTCTAGTGTTACTGTGTATAAATGACAAAATTTAAAGCAAGTATTCAACTGCTCTGTGTTTTACTTAAATTCCTGTCATATTATTAAATTTTCCTGCATGTGTTTTCCCATTTTCACTAAACCATGTTTTCCCTTTGAAGTCTGTGACACACTTTCTTATTTTGCAGGGATAAAAAGAACGTACACTTTCCATATTTACAAGATTACTAGCACTACTTTTTTCACAAAGTTATAGTAAAATACAAAATCTGAAACTTCGACTGGACATAGTTAAGGAATATATTCCTAATACTGAAAGATAACTTAACAGAGATAATATAATTTGCAAACTGTGCATTCAGCTGACATGACAGCAAAATACTTTTCTGTAAATAAGTACTGTACTTTCAAACAGATGTATTACACGTATCTTCTATCTTATATCTTGTGTATCAGCCACTTATTTCCATGCTTGCTGAAAACCTGCACAGCAAAGGCCATTCTTGTAATCTTTTCCCTATCTTTTTCTATTATTGTTAAAAGAAAAAAATGCCACACAATTTGCGATAACAATTTATTTGCAAAATTACTATCAAAGGGACAAAAACTCAGGAAATTTAAACCACTGAGATTTCTTTCACTATACTTACTGCGTAATTGGACCTAAATCGGCACTTCCATCAAAATAGTATCACCCTCCCTTTCCCTTCTTTCTGCACAGTCTCCTGCGTGCAAGCAGCACAAACATTTCTGCAACCATGTGCTGAGCCACACTGAAGATGTTGCCTGGTTAAACCAACTCAGCACAAAAAAGCTTCTCCATTGCTAGTCATGTTGCCACTGCATAAAGGCACGTGCCACACAAAAGAGGGGATGACTGTACCTGTAATTTCATGTCTGACATTCTACAATTCTGACCTGCCAAATAATTAAGGACATACTAGACTTGATGATGTTCAATGGGATTAATACACATATCTTTGAAGAGGACCAGAAGCTCGAAGCAATTGAGACAACTGTCCTGGGTAAATCATGATCAGAAATTGTAACCTTTTGTCTTCTGAATTCTGTATCAGTGCAAGCAAAAGTGATACTAACATTAAAAGCACATCCCTGTGGAAAAGGAGCATGGAGGTTTTTTTTTTTTTTTTTAGTTTATTGTACACATTACACATCCAGTGAACATTACGGGAAATGAAAAATAAAATTCCCTGAACAACTTAAGAGCCTGAGAAACATAGATCTAGGATGCACATCTGCTGGCTCCAGCTCAGACGATAAAAGCCAGGGAAATACCTCAATCAGAGAGCTGCTGAGAACTGCTAGATGTTCTGTGTTTCATTTCTTTTTCTGGAGTTTTCCTTATTTGTATAAATTGTTACATATTCATTGAGTTAGAAACAAACAAACAAACATGGCCTTTGTAGTTCAGTAATAAACGAATCTGGGGAACAAGAGACATTGGCTCATATCCCTCCTCCAATTTATAATAATTCATGAACAACTCCAAAAGACGAGATTTAGGAAAGCACTTTGTAGCATTCAATAAACTTCACTTTTAAGGCACTCACTGAAAAGATGGAAGATCAGAATTTAGACTTTACTCTGAGCCACTGTCAGAACCCCCAAATAACATCTAAACACCTTTATTGAATAATGTCATATTCTGTGGGATTTAAATTGCAATATTTGTCCTAAGATTATAAAACTACTTCTGCTCTGCTACATGATGACGCCTTAGTGAAATTCAGTGAGACCGATTCCTACAAATTCCTTTGGAAAATGGCACACTCCTAAGTCACTAATGACAACATTTTCCAAACTGCTAAATTTTACTAAGACACAGCTAACAATAAGAAAAATAAACTTTGTTTTAATTTTTTTTTAAAGAATGAAAAACATCTCCAGGAAACCTGTTTTAATCTTTTCTCATCCATTGGCAGCTGCTTCATTTGACCACAGAGTTACCAAGATAAAGGGCCTGACTGTGAAATTTCAGACTAGTGATGTTTAATGACAGGCAGGGGGAATAATTCTGCACTCCTAATAACATACCTAGATCAGTAGTAGCTGTTTCAAGATTCAGTATGAAGTACCCATTGCAAGTCCGAGACCCCACAGTAGATGAGAAATCTCACTTGATATTTTTTAACTCCTTCCTGTACTCATCCTCTGTGTTCATTAATTGGGTTAGTGATGGACTTGGTAATGTTAGGTTAATGGTTGGACTGGATGATCTTAAAGGTCTTTTCCAACCTAAACAATTCTATGATTCTATGATTCATTAGTCAAAATACCATTTCAACCCCTTAGGAAGAGGACTCTCCAAATGATACATACTGGACAAACACTGCTTTAATCCAAATCACATTCCCACAACTCATGATTCCCCTGACCACTTACTGGTATAGCACCCCAAAGAATTTGGGACTACTGAAGACAACCTCATGTAGAATCTCTGATTCAGAGAGGTATCCACCCCACTGACTTTGCCAGGATTTAGGGCTCTCACCTCATCTCTGCAGGCACAGCAGGGAGAGAAGCAAACACAAGTATAGCAAGTAGAAGGAGAAAATGAATCTTAAAATCATCAGTCCCAAGGCAACCGCTACGCCTACAAGCATAATTTCTTCTTCTTTGCTACCCTAGGTCATGACCCTCATCCAAAAGAAGAAGGAAAGAAACTGTCCTTTCATCATTAATTTTGCTATGCCATTCAGGAAAACAACACTGGCAACACCATAAAACCACAGTGTAAGTTGCCACTGGTATTTCAGTTAAATGCTAATCACCACCATCAATTGTCTAATATTTCTCATTACCTCTTTAGTCATTCTAACAAATTCCACTGCAACTTATACAGGGTCTGATTAAAATCTTCTCTGGTTGACAAGAAGCCAGCAGAAATGAAACCTATCCCTCTTCTACCACAGTACTGGACCACTCTGGTTTTAGATAGATAATAAAGCTGCATTTAAAAACTATGCAGTTGACAAATGCTGTTCTAATTTCAGAAACAAAAACTACCGACTATGTCACTGGAAGCAGAACACTGGCAAGAAAAAGCCTGTGTATAGATTGTTGTATCATTAAAATTGCATTAAAAAAAAAACAACACAGAAAACCATGTCATGCATAACTTCAAAGTTACTTGCGTTTGAAATGCACCTGTAAGGCAATAGTGTGGATCACTTAAGTATGGTTTTAAAAAGTAATTAACAAATCTATTCATTTATTTATAACTTACAAAAGACAAAAGATTTCTGATGCAGAAGTCAAATCAATGCAGGAACAATACAGGCCAATGAACTGTACGCCTTGCATCACACACCAGTCTGGTACATGCCAACAAAGAACCAGCATTAACAAGGTTGACCAAGGCTAGCAAGCAGCACTTGGGAGATCCTAAGTTTCAACAAGCTGGCAACAAATCCAGGTGCAGCACTGCTGTGTCTCCATGGTGAAGTGAGAGCAGGGAAGGACACCTCCTAGACACCAAGTCTCATAGGAACTCAAGGTTACCACTTAATGGCAAGTGTTTTCATAGACGAGGTATCGGGATTTTTAGCATGTCTCCTCAGCAGTACTGAATACTGTGAGCACATTACAACTATTTATTGCTGTTTCTGTTGGCTCCTTCAACAGAATACCAAGACACCTCAAGCTCTAAGACTTCATCCTGAGCATGCAATGGCATGAACCCAGCATATACAGAAGAGCCTAAAATCTTAGGCAAAGAATGAAGGTCACAAATTCACTCCACAGATTCAGCTGGGCTGGTCTGAGAATGAAGAATTAATGTCCATAAGTACTACAGACAATTATACACCTTCCCTTGCAAGAGCAAGACACACTTTTCTGACCAAAAAGTATACAAAACATAGCACTGCAGAAAGTTGTTTCTTTTCTCTTTCATCCTCTCCCCAAGGCACAACTGTTAGGTGTGGTTTGTCATCCCACTTAATGCACTACTAGAAGGCATGCCACTGCTCTATCATAAGGGCTGCAGAAGAATGTACAGACAGAGGGGAGGGAAGACACAATGCCAACTGGCATTCATCTGGGGTTTTTTGAGAAATACTTCAAAAGCAAATATTCCAACAGTTATTCCAACAGATCAAAAAGAAAGTAACGAGAGAAAAAGAAACAAGGTTCTCCAGACTGACAGGTCAACCATCTCTCAACAAGAAAAAAGGATGGTTTACAGAAACAATCAGGGAGACAATCAGGTTTCAAATTTGATGGAACTATCCCGTAAAGTACTATAGTAGTCATTTCTGTACTAATTATTACTGTCTGGTTTCACTGAATAGGAGGCTAATAATCTCATGTTATTCTTTAACTTATCTTACAGATCAAATTTTAGGCCATACAAACCGCATTGCAATGGAAATGTCACTCTAAAGAGCAACACAAGCCTTGCAGACAAAGTAAGCCAGAAACTGCCTACCTATGTACATACAGTATTTTAAAGTGTCAGAAATGTTACAATGCTGAAAGCAGGGTGCTAAGTGCAGACATACATATGAAATTCTAAGACAGACTTGCCAAAAGACTTGATAGGCAACTTTTCTTCTAATCCTGCTGCTTCAAAAGCTCAAAAAGCTTAAGTGACCAAATAATAACAAAGGTATGTCTTAAAGCCAAAACAAAACTGAATTAAGTCAACAGGGATAGCTTATTTCAGCAGTTCAATATAAGAATATATACAACAGCTATATATGTTCATATTCTAAATAAATTTTTAAATTATTTACAATATTATACTCAACATACAAATTTACCTGTTTCCCCTATTTTTTCCACATCTTGACTTCCAGAACATGTAATTTCTGGTCAAAAAGCACTGAACTGCTGCAACTCCAATCACCTTAATTTCTAAGTAAAAAAAAAAATCTGTTAGTCAAATTGCTTTAGACTTTGCCTAAACTAGGATTAAGTAGAAACAATGCAAGTGAAGACCTGGCTTAACCAATGAGAGGAGCAAAAATACCATTGCATTCAGCAAGGTTGGAATTTCAAAAGTTTATAAAAATAAATGCTAAGGATCTTAGTGTCTGGCCTTTCATAGTCCAGACCCATTTATAGTCTAGAACAATTTTATGCAGCAAAACAAAATGCTACATCCATTCCAAGTTCACAAATAACTATTATAGCTAACTAAAACATCAGCTAAAATCACAAATATCATTGAAAATAATCCTTAATAACACCAAGTTATCAAATGCTATGTAGTTGATTGCATAATGTTCTTATTCCTAATTTAAATGATCTTGTACGTCATGAAAATCTTACAGCATCACTCAAATAATGTTATGCTTTTTGATGATATATACCTTTTCTAAGCATATCGTGCAGAAAAAACAGTAGTTACAGTCATCAGATATTAGACTCTTGTGAAAAACATTTTTCTACATTGAGAAACAGATCTAGAGTCAGAATCATGCACTAATGTAGCTGTTTAATTCCAGAAAGAACTCATGAATTAAAACTGAAACTACAACATTGAAAATTTCTGAAACCTTAAGATGGATAGTGAATAATGCATGGTGTGCTTTATCAGCTAGCTGAGGAATTCTTCTAGTCTTTTAAAACAATTGTTTGTATCTGCTTACTCAATTTGAGTAAGCGTGTCTTGCTCTTACAAGGGAAGGTGTATAATTGTCTGTAGTACTTCTTTTTCTCTCGTTACTTTCTTTTTGATCTGTTGGAATAACTGTTGGAATATTTGCTTTTGAAGTATTTCTCAAATTTCTCAAAATCAATTGATCATATGCAGCATGACATACCAGAACAAGCATTTGTCTTAAAAGAATGAACTCAAAATCTCAGTGGAAATGTTGTTTTCTACGCACACTTTCCCCCCCCCCCCCCCCCACCTTCTCTTTAATTAGATCTACTGAACAACTCTAAAAACCACAGTATTTACTGCCAGGGAGGACTGCGGAGGGAGAAGAAGGTACAGAGAGATGAGGAAAGTGAGAGGACCAGGTTCCAGAAGAAACAGTCACGCACTTACTAGATGATACAAATGCACTTTGAACAGACCGAACACATAGAACATATCTTCTACACTGCAACACAAAGAAAAATAACTATTTCAGAAATACATAAGAATTTGAAGCACTAGGTAGTTAAAAATACCCGAAGAAGGGATCCCTAAACAGGGGAAAGGAAACTAAAAAGCACAGTAACCACCACCTACATTTTTACGCTTGTGTACTTCTTCCTCTATACATTAGGGAAAAAACCCCTCTTAGAAAAAAAAAATCTTGGATACATGCGCACACACACAGAGGGTCACAAAAGCTATGAAAGAGATACTTAACACAGGTTCCTGAGTAGATGACAAGCCATTAAACTTTCACCTTTAGGTAGTTATGATGATCTGATGTCTCTTTTATGATATCTCCCATTTTTTAATTAAAATCTACAATGTGTTTAACAAGCAATTCTTCCATCAATCTTTGATGTGTTTTACTTACAAAGCAATGACAGTTTTCAGTTCAGTCTTCTTAAAGTTCCAGAGAAACCATTTTCCACTCACTTGCTTTGAAAGCCATTAAAACAACTTGATGAAGAGCAGCAGCAGGGGGCTAATAGAAACCAAGGCTTAGTAACAATCTTTAGATTTTTCTCCTAAGACTTTCTCACAGACCCTCCTCACAAAGATCCTCAGAGCTTTTCATCCTCTCCTAGCCCCCCCCCCCCCCCCAAAAAAAAAATCAGTTCAAAGTGACAGATGCAACTAGCTCCAGGTTTTGCAATTTTCTTAATTTCACTGTTACCTCTCCATTTTGATAGACTCAACGGAAATCTGATTCCCATAGCAGTGGTCACCTCCTCATATATTCCCATTGGGAAAAAATAACATACAGAAAGATTCCAGAAGTAACTTGGAAACATCTAATCTGTCATGTATTCTGAAGAGCACTGGCAGAGAGAAATGTACCTGTTGCATAAAGGTCATATACAACTGGCATTCAATTAATTGAATTAATTAATGATTAATTGATTAGTGATTTATATACAGTTCTGTGGTTTACTGCAGTATTTCTGAAACCTTCGCAATGACAGTGACCCTGTAACAGTTTAAACCTTGGGATATAAACTAAAGCCAGCTGCAAATAATCTCCAACCACTCTTTAAAAACGGGAACTGCCTGTAACGAATGGTAAGTACTTTAGTTAAAGTTTTGTGCAAATGTAGAAATCAAAGTTTTATGGAAAACAGAACTGTTAGGATAGTACTTACGCTGATCAGAATCAGTAAAGCATACTTTTTTATCTATGTTTTGCTGTGCTCACCACCATTTTGTTTCTTTATTATGGCCACTTGAAGTACAATCTTTGTGGATCACTAATATTGGGGAACTTCTGGAACTCTTCAATTGCTGTATTCAAGTGATGCCACTGCGGTCAAAATACCACGCATGGCATTTCTGCAACATGAACACCTACTTCCGTGAAGCAGGGCTGTGCGATGTATCTATTCATCCCAGATTCTAGTTACAATCCCTTGCTCTTTTAAAAACTAGAGCTACAGTTACAGTACATGTGGCTAGGAGCAAACAGGGACTAAAGGAGGCCAGATACATGTCTCCTCATCTTGAGGACAGGGGCAGCACACAGGAGAGATTTGAGGTCAGGAAAGACAGATGGCGGCCATTCCCGTTACAGCTAAGTCACCTCTTGTCCTTACACCACTGAGCTTTATGTTTTCCAGTTGGTGACTCCCACAGTTTGTGTTTCTACTTTATTTTAGCAAGCTCGTATTTGTAAAACAAACTGGGAGAATACATTGTGGAATAAACTTCTAGATGTCTGAGAACAAATCTTACAGATTCTTTCTTAGAGCAACGTCAACAATCATACTTTCTGCATCTCCCCCTTCTGCTAAAGCAATATATTTTTAAAATGTTAATGTGAGATCTGTTTTTTAATGAGATTTTCTTTAAAAATTAGAAAAAAAAAAAAAAAACACAGAAGAAATTCTAAGTCAGTGAACTGACATACAGTCCTGTCAGTAAACACACAAAAAGTTTCTGTTGGCTGAGATAATTGTATTATAAAAATTGGAAAAGGATCCATCAAGAAAATAAACCAAAGTAGTTTGAGAAGTACAGAAACAATATCCTAAGGAACAGGAACAGTTATGTATAATTTTCTACAAGCATACAATCACTTTACAGAATTGAAAAGAAGTAAGGCTGGAAGGACCTCACAGGATCACTCAGTGCAACTCTCTTTTAATGGTGGCAGGATCAAACATATGTTATGTGAGTGCTATATAATACATGCCAGATACAGAATATGCATCTGAGCATTATCCAGTTGGAGCCTCCATTCAGGCTGTTCCATCATTCAAACTGTTCTACCATTTGTGCCATTTTAGGTTTAAAGTAAATACTTGCAATACTGTATATGTAATAGCACTGTAAGATTGTTATGCTGGAAGTACATGACCTAGAGTCCGTCATGAATACTACTGCGGAATAAGCATTTAATTAAAATTACCATTAGCATTACTTCTTTTTGTGTGTTTTCAAGTATTAATGCTTACTTCTCCAGAAGGGTAAACTTTTTCCCCCCCCGTATTTTCTATTTTCAGAGAAAGAACATCTCTCACCTTTAGGAGTTTAGCCTCATTTCCCTATAATGTATTCATCACCGCTCAGCACATCTGTCCCAGCAAATCCCATTTCCTGTTCTATTCATGAGGCTCAGCAACCTGGAGCTTTAGTGATTGCCGCCACACTTTTCCCATGGCCTTCTCACCTCTCACCCCCCCCACGCACCCCGCTCCCATTGTTTATCATCTGTTCTCCCCTGCTGCAAACTGCTGTCAGATGTTCACTTATCCCTAATCTTACTCACTGCCTTTGATATTCTTTCTAATCCAACAACCTGTCAACTGGGGCATCAGCCCATGTCCAGACCAGCTGCTCTGTCACAGGCCGTAAGATTCCCTCTCAGCTCCAAGAGGTATTTAAGGGATTTTGACACAGCAACCGCAATGTGAAACAAATAATTAATGCTGTTTTGATCAGTGATCAGGGGTTTAGTGTGACATGAGCTGGCCACTAAGAAAAACTGAGCTTTACTTTGTTTAAACTTCAGTGAACTTTAGTGTTACTGTATTAACAAGATTTTGATCAATGTCTGAGGGACGGTACCAAAAAACTAAGTTCCTTAACTTGTTTTAGCTAAAAATTATGAAGAAAAATTAATCGGAATGCAAGTCAGAGGGGCAGTTAACTTTATACGCCTGCTGTGTAAAGCATGCTTATTTATGCAACGTCAACTTGTGTAAAGTTTTCAAAGCACGGAAGCTGACCTTTTATGAGTTACAGCTGAAAATACAAATGTATTTTAAATATGGCAGCAGTTGAGGTAAAATTGTTATTTTAAACATGCTTGTATTTTCAGGAATATAATAAAGTATAGTTTCATCCCACACAGACCATCAAAACTATACATTTTAAAGAATATTCCCATTTACGGAAAATGTCTAATTTCCATAATATTCAGATTTGCTATAAACACTTAAAATGTTACAGTGTTCATCTGCTTTAAAACATACAAAGACACATAATGCCATAGCTGAAATTATGATTAGAGATGACAGATTTTTTGTACTGGGAAAAAGAAGTTTCTGCTTTTTAAGAAAACATACATATGTTGATCCAAACTAAAAAACAAATAAAGTATTTAATTGTTGGAGAACACGAATACTATTTTGTTTCTCAGATCTAACTGCAATTATTACAAAAGAGACAGCACCAAACAAGTCAAAAAAGCCTACTTTATACCCTACAGTAGTCACATTTCACACACAAAGAATATAATAGAATCTCAGTGATGGATTTTATAACATGGTTCATTCACTTAGAACTAAACCACTTTCATTCTTAGGGCTTGTCTATACCAGGACATCAAGAAAATGAATCTGAAATAAGTACCTTGATGAACTTGAATTCTGCTAGTTAAACTCCATTAAACCCCCGTGTGGACACAGTCATTCAGTTTAGTTTACTGCTCCCTTAGGGCATGCACTGGAAAGTTAACATGGATTAAGGTAGGGTATAAATTCAAAGTGCAATCGTACTTTGAAAATGGTTTAAGGTAAACAGAACCAGACTCTTTGTTGTAGAATGAGACATGGAATTAATCAGGAAAGTCCTGTGTAGACAAGCCCTTGCAGATGAGGCTACTGGAGTGGTATTGTCAAAGCCAATGGTTTTCAACCTCTTCATCTGCAGAGCTGGAAACATCTTCCAGTGAAGCTGCAGACCTTGGTAGCACATTAAAACATGCTGATAATTGATCTGCTTTTCTTAGTTGACTCATGTGGATGACCTACAAGTAGGCCAATGGCCCTCTGAGCTACATAACAGAACTTGAAAAATACTGGTTTAAGCTAACTACAATTTACTTCCCTCCCCTAATACTCAGTCTTAACTTCATAACTCTTGCACAGTAACCCAAGTAGTCTAGCTATTGATGACATTAAATGAGATTTTAATGTTAATTTTTGCAAGTGTAGGCACATTTCAGCCCTGTGTAAGGATGCTACAAAAAATGCCCGACAGAGCCTTATTCTTTCCAATAAGTGACATTTGCTGTCCTAAGTTTGTTAAATCATGATATGACTGGCCTAAAAATGTGATGTTTTGTCACTGCCAACTACTTTTCATGTATTTACTTCAAAGAACCCTATGTTCACTTGTGAAAGCATGCTGGATAAAGAAATTAAGACTAATACAACATAATTTTCACTGAAACAAAAACAAGTACTAGTGTTCTTTTCAACTATTACTCTTATTAACGAATTCTTCTCATTTCCCCCTTTAGTAATTCATAAACATCTCATACAAAAATAACTCATATAAATTTCCAGAGTTTAATTCAAGGTATGTGGCAGAGCCAGAAGCAGATACACCTAGATTCCTTAATTCCTTTTCTTAAACCTGTGTTCTAATGGCAAAGAACACTATTTCTCTCAAAGGAAATTATGTTCCCTCAGTATTTAACTCCCTAATGCTGTCATTGCAAAAACTTCACATTTCTTTTCTTTCACCCATGTAAGACTGGTACTGCACTTCAACCATAATTCCTAGTTAACACAGCAGCAGTCAGATCAGTCCGATCAGAAATCTGACTCGTCCAGGATTCTACCTCTGACAGAAGCCAAGATGCCTAAGGAAAAATATATTGTTTAAATACTCTTAGCTTCCTGCAATTTGCAGCTCAGTAGCTAGAAGCGGTATGCTTGCATTTAAGATTAATACTATATACTGACAGACTTGACACAAGCTGAAGAAAATGAGACAAATTTTGCAGTGAAAATGGCATCTCCTTTTATTGCACTACTGCTTTGAAAAAATGAACTGCAAATAAATGTATTACCCGGTAGCATATTTCCTACTACTGCAGCCTTTTGAAGATTGAACAGAAGACTTACTTGTTTGAACAGGTAACTTAAAAATCTGTTTACTCCCTCAACAGCATCATTTTTAACTGTCAAAATAGAAAAGAATGTTTTCTGTTTATAAAAAAGCAGACGGAAGTTCTAGAGAATATTTCAGGCAGTTGGGCACATTCATGTTGCTATTACCATGCTAAAAATTTTTTTGAATGTAAAATCAGATTGTTAATATTATTGTAACACTGCACCACTTTGCTTTTTTCATCTTCGAAGTTTTCATGACATTAATGATACAGGCCTCACTCCCCTCTGCATGTATATATAGAATGAGGGTTTTAATCTTCATGATATCTCCAAGACAGTTAAAATGTAAGGCACAGAAACAGAGTGGTTGCTCATGGTCACAAAGAAAGCAGTAGCAAATCTAAGATTAGAAATAAGAAATTCCTTCTTCACTGATGAATTGCGCACTACTCCTGAAGTACATTTTCTACCCATTATAAAGTTCATGATGTGTTAAAATCTACAATAGTCTTGAAAATTACTTTAGCACGACTGTAAAACTCAAAGAATTAGAATTTAATTCCCTTAACACTGAATGAAAACATCATGCATTAAAATGAAATTGAAGGGAACATTTTTCATGTTTAACTTCAAAATGAATGATTCAGTAGAGGAAATGTGATGATCAGGCACTGGACTCCTCTGAAGTGTGAAGCTCACAAAAGAGCAAATAGTTCCAATTTACCACTCCTGACTGTATGATTCAGTCGATACGCACAGAGTTTTTGAGGTTTATCCCACATCATTGAAACAGATGCCCATTCACCATTCCACAGATTTGAAATACAAACTCACTTATGTACATACTGGCAAAATTACTGACAGTTGATATAGTCTAGTAGCAAACCTCTAAAAGTTCCTGGGCAGAATGCACATGTATGTTTACACAATGCAAGGAAACAGTGGCAAGAGCTCCCTTGCCAGAACAACCTTCAAAACCAAAGCTATAGGAGTCTGGGCTAAATCCACAAAGGCTTTGATATGTGAGCTCTGGGCAGAAGTTTCTGTAACAGCTCAAGATACTGTTCCCCTAGCTAGATGCTTCGCCCCAGCTGATGCTTTGCCTCCCCTTGAAGGATACTGTCCCCAGCACAGAGGTCATCAAAAACAATATGCAAAGGCACTTTATGGAGCTCTATGCAAAGCTCAGTAATTTAGCTTAAAGGGCTGATGGAGGTGGGTTTGAACTGGAATAGCAGAGTAAGAGCTGGAGCAAAACTACTTTCCTTTCTGCTGATTATCTGAGGGTAATAACCACTAGCATGGGGACAAACAGTTGTATGCAGTAACTTCTTAAATTACTACAGTAAGATTCACCAGAGTGATGTCTGGTCAAAGCCCAGTGTTAGGGTCCAAATCCAACATGCAGAACCACTGAAATCCCTGCTCAGGTGCTGCTTAAGAAGACTACATTGAATCCCGATTCCCGTTTGGATGCTTAATGCTGCCCAAAATCTTAACAAGTCTGCTCAACTGTTACTACTCAGAGTCTACTTCATGACTTAGTCTCAGCAGAATTCTTAAACCTAGTATTTTTTTTGTCTGTCTAATACATAGGCCAGTGCCTGGCTAACACACACAAAAGAGAGCTGAAGATTTACACATAAATGTGTTTCCCAGCAGTGAGCACACTCTCCAGTGATGTGGGAAGCAATATTAATTGAAGCAAGATCTTGCAGCCTGACTCTACCACATCCCAGGGAAATGCCCTAGCCCTTGGGCATTGAGTTAATCTCTCATTAGCCATCCCTCTAGTCTCTTGAATAAATTATTTATGAAAAGCAGAAAAACTTCAATAGGAAAAAGTGAAAAGAGATTTACCATGGAGTTCTGGTAGAAAAACAAATTCTTCAGGATATGTGTTTTTTTAAAAAAAAGCCACTTTAGGCAACAAATCAGTTTGCACTTTGGGGGCAAGTACATATTAAAACTAGCCAGATGCTATCCTATATGCAAGTTAAATGAATTCTCTTCTTTCAGTACCAAGCAGGACAAAAATACATAAACAGGATTCCTACTGACAAAATGAACAGGATACTCATCAGGCTACATGAAGTACCTTGTCCATCCCTCACCCTCAGGCCACCTCATTTAAAATATCATAGCTTACTTGACTGAGGGCCCTATCTTGAAGAATGGGTTGACAGCTGAAAATCCCAAGTAGAAAGTGAGGACCATTTTGAGGAGCTGTTAGATGTCTATTTTGAAGAACATAGTTTTACACTCTACCTTCTTGTCCGTATTCGCCCTAACCAAATCTGCCTACAGCTTACTGAATTCCATGACTCCTTTACTGCACTTCTGTTTCTACCTTTGCACTATACAAAGACAGAACAATAATTTTAAAAAGTGGTTGGTACAGTGATTTGTCTGGAGAGCCAGGCTACTCGCCGTAAGTTGGATGCCTAACACCAAGCTGCATGTTGCCTCCATCCACAAGGTTCTAAACCTAGAATTCTTTCAGAAGGGTGCACACTCACTTTTATGCTTTATAAGAAAAATGTAGTGCTCATTACTTCTATTTAAAACAATATGGGTGGGCAGAGGAAGAGAAAGATGAAAGACCTCAGATGAAAAGATCTCATGACCCTCTCCATTAGAAAGGCCAATCCACCATGGGCATAAATTTCTGTAACTTCAGGGACTCCTAAGAATTATAACAATCCTCACTAGAGTTAAATAGCCCGAAACCTACATTTTTTTCTCCTGATCTTTTGGAAGACTATTTCTATACGTAAACAAATGTAACATGTCCAATCCAAAGGACAACTCAAGGTCTTGGAACAAGGGGAACTTAGGACTCGAGCACAAACCTAGAAGGACACTGCTGGAGTTTTGTCTAACATGATAGTAACTGCCTGACTTGATTTCAAGTACATACAACTCTGTTCCCGTCTGTGTCCACAGCTCCTTGTCTCAACATCCAAATACCCAAGGAAAATACTCAGCTGGCCAAAACACTAATCCAATCTTTTGGCCTACAATTTTGAATGTGTCAAGTGCCTCTGATGAACAGGTAGATGACCCTCTGAGTCTCTGACTCTACTCTTGACCAGGTGTGACCACCATCTTCTTCAGATGCATAACTTGTGTGGGCTTACAACAGTTATTTCGTCAGCATTTTGTTTAGATTTCACCCCACTCCAGGATCCCCTTCTGATGTCTTGTGCGTTTCTAGTGGTCTGCAAACCTGCTAGAGCAACTGTGGTTTACAACTCAGTGGGGTGCGGGTTGAACAGATAAAACCAGATTTGCAGGGTAAACTGTGATATAAATCACCTATATCTAAATTTATGTTTAACTGTTGAAAATGTAACTGTTTTAGCTACAGTGATGGGATCAAAATTACCTCCACAAAAGTACTGTAATTTTTACATGAAATATCTTAGAAACGATGCTGTAACATACGCGTTCATGATGAAATGTCTGCAAACCAATGCTCTAATATAAGTGTTCATGAATGCTTAGAAATAATGTTAAAATCACATGTATGTAAACATTCTTTCAATTTCCTGTTTGTACAGAAAAGTAGTAGCTGTAAAAAAACAAACTAGTAAAATAAAAAACCTCTCATTCTATATACATCCTTGGACAGAGAAGTTATGTTGAAATATCAGTGGCTATCTTAGGAACGTATCTGTTTGAAAATAGATTTCAAAATCTCAGTCTTCAAAGCCTAAATTATCCTTAATCAATATTATATAACACAAAAATATGAATCAATTAATCTTCTCCAGATTACAACGAGTTATAGGGGACATGTTATAGCTCACAAAAAGTACCTGTAAGATTGCCTCAAACCTTCCAGTTACAACACGATGCCACATATTGCACAAAGTAAATATCCAAATTAGTTTCAGTTTTCATAGTGCAACACCTGCCATTATTGAAATTTTCCTCATTTAAATTGTTCTGTTATTCAGAGAGACTTTTTTATTAGACTTGGGTTAAGTTCATCAAGCAGGTGCAGGGAATTCATGGAGGGGGGAACTAATTTTACTCTAAGATAAAGCATCAATTAGAAGAAGAAAAGTTTATTTTCTTTTTCTAGCTAGTGAATAAAAAAAACTTGGACAATGGGAAGATCTACTCAGCATAAAACCATTAAGATCAAGGACTAGATTTTGGAAATCATTTTCAGTTTTAGATGAATGATGGAATTTTAAAAAATTCTTAAGCAGATCAGGCACCTAACTCCCTTAGATTTAAGACACTTAACTGCTTAGGTATTTAATGGGGTTTTCAGCAGGCCTAAATGCCTTTGAAACAATTAGTCAAATGACTAAAAATATTTAGCATTTCCTCTGGTTAATAAGTCAATTTTTAAATGCAAAATGTGTTTTTAATAAATGTAGGGCCTGTCTCCCAGGTCAGGTGCAGACAGTTGTGCACCCATTGAGCTTATGCTCTCAGGAGGCTGGACCAAAGCCAGCTTCTGTACAGATGCCATATAAACTACACTTTCACGTTCATTTTAGGACAGTGCTGCAGCCAAGAGAAACAATCTCTGCCCTCAACCAGCCCCCAAACACTCATCCCTAACCACCACATTACCACCTCCCCTCTGCCAACATACACGTTTGAATTGAATCAGAGACCTTGTTTAGGTTAAAACTAACTTATTTTTTTGGCCAGGTTAGGTTTGACCTGGACCAGATCCCTGATCCAGCTCACTATGTTGCTGCACAAACACTTGTGCAAGGAGAGGAAGTAGCAACACATGCAGAAAGGGCAAGTCTACTTTTGGTGGCAATGCTGGTCTCTGTCAAATCACAGCACGTGACCAAACACATCCTTATTTCTTCTTTACCATACTCATCACACTTAAGGCACTTGTATTCAATTAAATGTAATTTTGTAATACTGCTTTGCACATTTTAATTAAATCGCATTTTTCATGTAAATAGAGCATGACTCAGAAATGAAAATGAAATTAAGAAGACTTGTCAGTTATAAACTAAGCCAGCAAAAATTCAGAACGTGAAAGAATGTTCTTCAGGTTTTCTTCTGATACCTAATAAGAAATAATTATTTCACTGTAAAGCTTTCAGCTCTTCACAAATCAAAATGTTTTACTTATCCCAACCAATGAAAAGAGAGCTTTCTTTAGGAAAATCATGTACAAAATGTATTTTAGAAAAGGTAAAAAGATCAGTTCATCTGTTCATACTGCAAGCTATTTGAACCCTTGCTTTTCCTTTTCTGTATCTTATCTCACTGTTGGACTCAAACACACATCCTCTATATACATTCCCTCTTCTGCCTTTTCAACTGATGTCTTTAGAAACGAAGCAAAGAAGGAATAAGAGAAGACATGCTCTGCAGTGTGCATTTCTAGGGCTGTCCAAATTCTCCTGCATTTCCACTTCCACCCCTCTACCTGGGCAAAAGCTCACCCTGGACCAGCCAACCCTGCATCGTCAGCTAGGGCAACAACCGGTTTTGTGCACGTCCTCACTCGCAGAAAACGTCCGAGGAACATTCAGCACTTTATGCTGTGAGAAGCGACTTTCCTTTCACACCTTGCATTCCTGCCACTGTTGGAGGTACCAGTTCTCGGGGATCCTGTGAGAGGTGACTCACATTGCTAGAAACATGACAAGGAAAGGGATTTCCTTCCCGGCCTCCCACGTGCCGGCGCTGAGGCTGGCCTGCAGACCAGCGGCGTAACTTGGCGATGTAACAACCTGCCGTGCTGAGGGCTGGCCGGCAACAGGCTTCATGTGCAAACCATCGGCACCAAAGCAAAGCCCAAATCAAGAGGTGTCCCGCTCAAAGGTGAACCAAAAAACCAGAAGAGGGTTAAGGAGACAGCCCCAGACCCCAGTGAGGTACCGGCCACCCCGGGGCTAGGCGCACCCATTGGAGTTGGTGGCGCACCCCAAGGCGCTGCCCTCCACGGACACCCCTCTTTCGGGCCACCTTCACTGTCCACCTAGAGCCCCGCCTTCCCGCCGGCCAGGGAGAGCTGCGGCGGGCGGGCAGCAGCAGAGCAGCCGCCTGAGGGGCGGTTCCGGGCGGGGCGGGAGCGCGCCATGACGCTGAGGAGCAAGCTCCTCCGGTGACTCCGCCAGTGTCCCAAAATGGCGGAGGCCGGGGGGTGACAGGACACCAGAGGGGCCCGCGGGCCGGCCAGCCTTTCTCCTTCGGCCTCCTGCCCCTCCGCGCCGCGCCGAGCCGGGAGAGGCCCCGCCGCCCGGCCGCGGCGGAGGGAAGGGGCCGGGGGCCGGCTCGGCTCGGCCCGGCCGGGAGGGCTGGGGCTGGGCGGGCGCCGAGGGGCGAGCCGCCGGCGCCACTCACCTGCCGGTAGCAGAGGCGGAAAGGCCGTAGGTAGAGGGAGGAGGTGCAGGGTTTGAGCGCCAGCTCCTCGATGGCCTCCATCCCTGCCGGGGGCAGCGGCCGCCGGGAGGAGGAGGAGGAGAAGGGGAGAGGCGCGCGCAGCCGCTGGCGGCCGGGCCGAGGGCGGCGGGCAGGGCCGAGCCCAGCCGGGCAGGGCCGAGCCGGGCAGGGCCGAGCCCAGCCGGGCAGGGCCGAGCCGGGCAGGGCGCGGCGCGGCCCCGGTGCTCGCAGAGCCCGCGGCGGTGCCTACGGCCGGGCGGGCGGCTGGCGGCTGCTGCGGCGGCGGCTGCTGCTGCAGCGCGGGGCCGGGCCCTCGGCGCCGTACGGAGCCCGGTAGCTCCCTCCCTGGCCGGCCGGCCCGCGGAGCGGTGGCGGGACGAAGCTGCGGCGCCCTCCTGTCCCCTTCCCTCTGAGAAGAGCCGAAATGCTGGGTTTCACCCCCAGAACCAGGGCGCGGCAGCAGCACAGAGGGGCCTTGCCACCTTTACTCCGCAAAAACACCTAAGTGCTGGATTCTGCCACAGGTCGTCCCGATCCTGGACGTGTGTAAGGTGTTGCAGGATGAAGACCTTGCTGTTAAAAGCACAATCCCTTATGTCTGCCTGCCTGGCATTTCCACGTCAGAGCGGGAGTTGTGTGAGTGGCATGGAAAATGCAGGTATGAATGCAGATTGATTGGGAACTGCAAGGTGTCATTCGGTGCATCTCAAACTTTCCCTCTCAGGGAAGTAGCCTCTCAGGGCTAGCTTCCAGTCGCAGCCATGCACCCAGCCCGTGGCAGAAGAACAAATGCAGCTTAATTAGGCTCATCTGGCTGTTTTCAGCAACAGTTACAAAATAATTACACTCTCCCCTTTTACTTCATTTTTTAAAATAAATCACTATTAGATTTAATGATTTCCTAATTTTCATAGGAGTTTAATCATCGTTATGCAACATTAGGTTAGAGTCCCCTTGGTGTTTCAATATTCCTAATAATGTTTTTCTAGATTCATGAACAACAGAGCTCACAATTTGTCATGGTCATCATCCCTCTGATTTGTGTTCACTTTCCATGCAGATGTTCCAGTGTACAGCTATTTTAGTTGCTATATAAATCAAATTATTTTGTCAATATATTGACCATGCTGAGAATAATCTGAAACTTCTTGCATCTCTTTCTTTTTTTCTCTTCTAGTCTACATCCATTGCATCACTAAGAGTTTATTATCTTGTCATGTGGTGGTAAGAATCTTAGCAGTATGGCTAAAAAGAACAGATCCAGCAATTACAAAACTCACTAAGAAGTAAATGAGGCAGCACTTACGTTGCAGAGCACTTAACCGTCAGTTCTGATAATGCAAGTGACAAATATTTTGTGGGACTGAAAAGTGTTTTTAAAAGTGTATTTGCAAAGCTATCATAACAAATAGGCAACTAAATGTATTTTATTAGCTGACTTTGAAAATACTTGTGTAACTACTTGCATCATTGGAGATGTCCCTATATTTCTGATTTTTCAGAATGATCTTGAGGTCATCCAAAGCTCCTGGGAACTTAAGCTATATTTTTCTATTAAATTATTTCAGTCTTCCAAGTCCAATTTAAGTATAAACACAGTTTCCATGCACAGCAAGTTTACAGTATCTCTTGTTTGCTTATGTTAAAAGTTACCCTGTACCCAGGTCGGTTCAGCCAGTTAGATTGCCCTCTTCAATAAACATTCTGACACCACTTTAAGATTTTGAGAGTGTGTGTGTTTTGGGGAACATGTCATAGCGTGTGATGGATTGCTTATTCCATTCTTAGTCTTAGGTAGGAAGCTTTTGGGGTTGTGATGTCTCACAGACATGATCTCGCTAATGTACCTGGAACAGTTGAGTACAGTGTTGCAGGAAAACACATTTCAGGGTGCTCTAGTGTTACAATTGCAATTGAAAGTTGTAGACTTCCTTATTGGAAAATGTGAATATGTGAATATGAATATCACAATATCTTTGTGAATATGCTAGCTGAACTAAGGATTTAACAGGCTGAGATTGAGGAGCTGCCTTTGTGTTACCATTTTACAGGTGAAACCTGAGTGAGAAAATAAATAGGAAAAATACATCCTGCACAGTGGGACTAGCGTTGAGCAGCTGGACCTGAATTTCATTACGATTTTTCATTAAGGCCTACATACCTCGTGCAGCAAGTGGCTTTGCCTTTGCTAGTCCAGGAACACTCCTGGGAAGGAAATGCCCTCAGTTCCCGCTTACTCCAATGGACAATAACGAAGGGGAATAACTTTTGAATGGGTGAGGTGCACTCCTGCTTTCCTGTTCCCTTGCACTACTTTTGTAGCTTGTCTATGCTGACCGGCGCAGTGACTCTGAGCTGGCTCTAAATACACTGGCTTCACAAGCAAGGAGCACGAGAGGATACAATGCAGAGATGCTACTTGGCTCGGAGGTCAGGAGAGCTCTGTTCACACATTAAGTCCCACCAGGGCAGATGGGCCCACCATGTGCTCACCACTTTTGCTGGAGTAACTCAATTCCAAAGGATGTTGAGAGACCAGGTGTGTTTGCTCAGGCAGTGCTGCCCCATATGGATTTATAACCTCAGATAATGATCAGCTTGCAGATCTGAACTACTCTGTTGTGTGTTACTTGACATCCCTGTGTGTCTGCTTCTTTTTTAAAGCAGAAGTACTAGTGGTGATGTTTCTCCAGAAACTTGTGAAAACAGACATTCATAATTCCAAGGTGTTCGAGTACTGTCTTCATGTCTATTAGCCTCAGTGAAATGGTTCCGATACTTAAGCCCATGTTTAACTGCTTGCAAAATCTTTTGGTTTTGATTAGCACTACTACATACAGTATCATTTACGTTTCTATAATATTGTCCTTAGATCATCTGTTTTCAAACTTCTCACATCCTAGTTTACTCTCCGCCATCACAGTTTCTTTGCAGAACACTATCCACGTTTACCATTACGTTCCTAATTGAAATAGCTGCCAAAGATATGCTTCAATAACCCAACTGCCTTGTGCCATCACATCTTCCTTGCTAAGTGTTATTGTTAATTTGACTCCCTCAAAACCAGGAAGGTGTCAGAATGACAGGTTGCCTTTCACTACATTAAATACGTTCCTTTATCTTCCTTAAGAGTGGCTTCTGTATTATATGTTGTTTTCTTGCCTTTTAAAATAACAGATATAAGGCTGTGAATGTTGTCATGAGTAGTTTCCTCATCGGTTCTTTAGTTTCCTGGAGCTGCTGGTCTCCTGTTGTAAAATACTAAAATCTAGATGTTTTGCCTGCACAGGCTCTAATGGGTCTGAGAACGGTTTGTGTAACAGTGTGATAAACAGCCTAATAAAGAAAAGCAAAAAACTAGAGTAAAAGGTTGTTTCTTTCCTGGAAAGAAGGATCAGCAGAGTAGGTCAACACCCAGAGAGCAAAAAAGTGTTCTGTCTGGAGCTGAAGAGTCTTAAGGGAAGATTCACTGGGATTTCTTATAAAAAATGACATGTTAACATCAGCGTTAAAAAGGAATTCTTTCCTCAGGGTAAGGTTCTTTGTTTAACAGACTTCTTTTTCCTCCAAAGAAGTGTTTGCGCTCTGTTACTTTGTGAGTAACTTTTATTACCAGCAAAATATCCAAACAACTTTTTTTTGTTGTTCTTTTAAAAAAATCTCCTTGAGCTTGAAGTTTCCGCCAGCACGGTCCTTCCCTTCCCCTTACACATAGGCAGACACACAGTCCTTGGGCATGTACTTTGCAGAGGGTCAGGTTGCATCCTCATTAGCAGTTTGTTTTATTGCTGTTTGCTTTGGGACACAACGGGGAATGTTTCCCATGCAAGCTTGGCACTACTGCCCTTCTCCTGCTCATGGTGGCTCTGGGAGCCAAGCACTGCCTCTCGCCTCCACCTGCGTGCACAGGTATGAGTATGCAGGGAGTCAGGACAGTCCTCTGCCACCTGCCCCGGCCCATCTGTTCAGGCAGCAGCCCCACTGTTTACCATGGGTGGGCACCCAGGAATGTCCCTTGCGGTACTTCCCTCTTCCTGCTGGAACTTAGCAAAGTGCCTGAGCTGCTGGGTTCATTCATGCACAGCTAGGCAGCACATTTTCCATTGTGATTTTTGTGTGTGTGCATTTTTGCATGTGTTTTTAAATTCCGTCAATCCTTACCAGGCTCGCTTTGCTCTTTGACGTGCCATTGCTCGTGAAGAAAAGTCATCAAGGCCTGAGTCTTTCATATCTCCAGAGTGCTCCTTAGTATATTGCAGAGTATCATTACTTTCTTACATTTCTTTTGATATTTGTGAGTACTGTAGTTACTAAGATACCGTGAGTATGAAAGGCTCAGCAACTAGAGGCATGCTGACTTGCAATTCTCAGCTTTCATTTTTAAAAAATGATTTCTAACCCTCATGGTTGCAGAAAAAAAGCTAGGAAATGTAAACTATGGCAAACCTATGTTTTGTGAGCTGTTAAGCACAGGTTCTGTACCAAGGCGATGCCACATATATGGTAGAAAGGCTTTGATGTTGGGGTGACAGATAACATGAATCCCCAGCTCTGGGCAGAAGAAACCCATCAGAGGCTGCTGAAGCCAACGGGTGCTGGCTGACCCAGGATCCAGCTGCATGGCTGGTTCAGCCCCATCCAGCAGCAGACGGCTAGGACGCCTGCAGATCCATTGCCTTCTGCCTGGGAACTACTCCCAGAACTTCCTCCTCCTCCTCCTCAGCTCCCCTGCCCATGTGCAGTTTTTGTTAAGGACACATAAGGGTATCAGGAAGGTCGGACACCTTTGCTGTACAGGCTTAGCGAGATAGATGGATGAAAATGTCAAAAATCCAGTATATTTTGTAATACCAGGTTTGGAATTCTTACGGCTAGCAGCATGAAAGCTTGTCCTCTTCATGTGGGCCATCCTTGCATTGCCACAAAGACATTAG
The DNA here is from genome assembly GCF_030463565.1 of Pelecanus crispus. Taxonomy (NCBI): domain Eukaryota; kingdom Metazoa; phylum Chordata; class Aves; order Pelecaniformes; family Pelecanidae; genus Pelecanus; species Pelecanus crispus. The sequence continues at coordinate 65,023,272 of NC_134648.1, forward strand.
TTTTGAGTGCCTTTCTGGGCATCAGATGCAGGTTCTTTCCATAATGAAGTGGCTGTTGTGAAGTTTGCGTTCTAAAGTTTACCCCTTAGGCTCCTGTGGAAAAGCAAGCCTGAAGCTGCCAATATCTAGCTTTTAATTATTATTCAGTTCTGGAGCATAACCACCCTGGTTACATTCATGAAAGTCAGGAATCGTGCTTATGCAATTCTTCTGGCATTGTAAATAAAGCCCTAGAGAAATTTGTTTTTATTTTAGTAGTAACATTTCTGAGATGACTTTTTTTTTTTTAAATAATTTACATTTCTATTACAAAATATAAAATTGGAGGTCCGCACTGCAGTACATAACACTATGTTCCAACAATTTTATTCACCATGAGTTGGTTCAGAGCTGCTTTCATCACATGAATAGCCTCAGTCTGAAGAACTCAGAGTAGTTATTCATATATGGGTTGCAGAATTTGGTACATAAGGACTGACAGCATGAGCAAGACGGGAATGGTGTGTGGTATTGCTGATGTGCATGACTCCAAGTTAGAGGAATATTTCAGTTTGTTTCCCTTAGATGTTTTCGTTAGCTCCTCCTTGTTATCAGAAAACTGAAGTGTGTATCTTTTAATGAGAAAGGACCACCTTGGTCTTTACTTTGCAAAGTCAAGTACTGTGTCATGGCTGTAGTGGAAAACTCACCTGTGTCTAGCAGAATAGTGCGATTTCCCAGAAGAACTGAAATTTATCCATCTGCCTTATGGAATGAAGGGCTGATACAAAGCTCTTTTTGCAGTGCATGTCATCATTAAAATCCTTGAACTAAATATGGTAAGAAAAAAATAATTGAACTATATTCAGTATAAATATAGATATGGATATCATGACATGTAAAATTGATCTCTCTAAAAATAGCAGAGGAAAAAAGCTCTTCAACATAAATATGTAACTAATATGTCAATTAGTTCATAAGATATAATATAATATGACAAGTTGCAATATGGCATAAAAGTAGAGAGAGGGAGGTGAGAACATGGGAAGTAAATTCTGATTTCTAGCTTTTCAGCTAGGGGAAGAACAAACACATAGTCTGTGAAAAAATAAGAAACAATATGCATGCAAAATTTAGATACTTTTGAATTATTTTAATTACTATCCAACAAATGTTGCCTGCAGCTAACAGAGTGAAAATGATTAGAGGGAAGACTTTGATTTTTCAATAAGCTCCTCTCTAATGAGGGAAAAAAGAAAAAGATAACACCTTGTTGTTTGTATTACAATACCATGTACAGCTACAATCTGGGTCTCATTATGCTAGAAACTGTTCAAATACAGGTAGAAAAATGGTGTCTTTCCCCAAAGAGCTGCAAAGTAATTCATACAAAGGAACAAACAAGACTAACGTATGGTAATAAAGAACAGCTGAAGGAGAGTAAAGGAATAAGAAGAATCTGCTTTTGTTTGCCCTATATGTATGCAATAGAGCTGGAAGAAGAAAAGTATTTTGATTTCTCAGGGAATCTTGATGTTCCAATAGTTTGAAATTGTCTGTAAAAAGGATTGGAGCCTGAGTTGTTGGATACTTGAATGTTGGCCATGGCTCTAGTCATGACCCTGGTATCTCTGAGCTCTCCAATCGCCATGACACTGTGCTATGCCTAGTAGCCTGCCCTGGACTGCAGGCATTATAAGCCCAAGGGTCCTTAATCTTCAGGCAGTTTGCCTAGCAAGATTTGTTGAAGCTGTGGGAGCTGGAAGCCCTGGTCCTCAGGAGACTACCAGCTGGGCTGCTCAGGAGCCAGGGCTGGCAGAGATCCAGTGGAAGCTTGCCTGTTTTCCAAAGGAATTTAATTGAATACTTGTCTGCATGAAATGTTCCTGTTCAGTAAATTGAGACATTCCAAAGAAAAAAAAATAGTCGGAGGGTTTTTTTTCCACCAGATGTAGGGAGCAGGTACCTGGCTTCTATTTTGACATATTTAAATATAAATACATGTATATGTGATGTATGAGATAGAAAGGTAAGGAGACACAACTGGCCATTTTCCTGCCTCTTCTTCATTAGGCATGCTGTATTATTTTTGTATTTATTTGTATTGCATCAGTGCTTAGGAATCTAGAACTTTATTGTGCTCATCAGTATCAAAACACAGAACAAAACAGCCTAAGTGCTTTTGTGAGATTCTTGTGGTTAGATGTGAGTTGGAGGAGAGCTCTGAGGAAGGACAGGGTAAGCTCTCCACAACCTAATTCCAGGAGGTGTAAGTTTCATCAAAGAGCATGTGTGATTGAAGGACAGCATGGAGAACGGAGCCTGAGAGTGCTACAGCAGTGCAGAATGTGGGCTGTAGATACAGGGCAGCAGGATTTCAGTATAGGAGAATTGAAGTCAGGAAGCAATATAAGGGTTGGACAGATTGCGTTGAGGTGATTTAGCAAGTAACTTGCAAGTAGTTCAGCTGATCTGTTGTTGAGAGCTCACTGGAAAATTAGAGACTGGGTCTTTAAGAGATTGGGTCTCCATAAGAATCAAGGCTCTGAAAAAAAAATCCTAGGTATCTTACATTGGACTCTCAAAACTGTTGGCATTGATGTTTCCTAACTTTTGAGTGCTTGACTTTGAAACCTTGACCTTTTTTTTTTTTTTTTTTTTTTTTTAAATAAATGTTCTGTGTGTTTAGACATTTTCAATTCTTTGGTTATAGTTCAGGAAAAAAGAAAAAACCCACAAAAGGCAATCCTTTCCCCCCTCTCCTATTTGTGAACCATTTTGCTGGATTTATTGTTTTGCACTGTGTTCTTGGAGGCTGCAGACAAGGTTTACAGAGCATTTCAATTGGAGATTTGGGCATTAGTATGCTCACAGTAAAACTGAGCCCAGGGATATCCAACCCTAATCTCTGTCGATCTCCTGGAGCAGCCTATTTTCACTTTAATTTTGCAATGCTCCCTCTCTTAATGCCTCTTCCTTGCCTGCAGCCACTTCATTAGAAAGCCTGCAGGATGGAGGAGACACATGTAGTTAATGCTGATAGGTGTCACAATCAAAGGAAAGACACTCTTGGTTTGGCTATCTGCTTGTGTGTAAGGATGTTGCATCTCAGCTGAACGAGACGGACAAGGCATGTAGGATTGGAAGTTAGTTTGTGCTCTGCAAGGGGTATCATTGCTTTTGAATCGATAGGGAGTTATTCACTGTATTGAGACTGGATCTGAGATTCTCATAACTAAGCAGGCTGTATGAAGAAAATGCCCTCCTTCATCAAGATCAGGAATTATTATTGTTTTAACCATAGTGCTCTACAATAACTACTACAGTTTTTTGCTTGGTATTTTAAAGATATACAACCCATGTATGCTAATATATCTGCATGAGAGGTTGTCATGAATTAGAGCCAATCTTTGGCAGAAACAATAGAACAGACTTACAAACAGGTGGTTTTCATCACTGGATGCATAATGCTGTATGTATGCATTTTAGCCTTTTGCCTAACTCCCTGATCCTGTACAGAATGCAGTTCTTTCTGGACATGGATGTGGATGCATTTGCTAGAGAAGGTAACTAAGTACTTCCTTCACTAAGGCATCCTGCTTGGTACCTGTGTAAATATCTCTAGGCAATCAGGTAAACCAATAGCACATAATCTGTCATTGCTAAGGACAGCATTTCTGTTTTGTGTACATAAGAAAGGAAAATATATTTAGAGTGAATGTGGATGTTCTGTTCTTCGTTCATGTGTGACCAAATTCTAATCTCTTTCAGTCTGCTGTAAATCCAAAATAACCAACTGAAGTCAGTGCAGTTCCTGGGGATTTGTGCTACTGTAAATGAGAACAGAACAGAGAAACTTTTTTTTCTCTCTCTCGTAATAGTGAGAAGAAAAGCTGGAATGTCACACTAGCTTTACTTCTTTGCTTTGCTCACATAGTCATAAAATGGACATAATTTAAACCTTCTTTTTTTTTATATTTGGAATATAACAGAAGGAGAGCCTTGATGGTTTCTTATTTTACAGGAATATAAACATTAAAGTCATTTTTCTTTTACACATGAGTTAGGAAGCATAATTTACTTGAAAGGACCCTATTATATACTCAGTACTGTATTTGTTTATCTAATTGAATAGAAGACCATTTACTGCAGTTTCAAAGTTAAGCCAATAAACATTTGTCTTTGTATTGCGGCAGTGATGTTTGACAATTGGATTGGGCAACACCCATTTTAACTTGGGTTTATTTTATAGTATTGACGAAGCAAAACTCCTAGTACATTCTCACTGCCTTGCTTGCACTGTTGCCACAAGTTGGGTATTTGGCAAAAGATACTGAAAGCCTTTCTTACAAGTTGCCTGTGTTACTTAGATCGTCCTTGTTTCCAACACCGCCGGGTCGCCTCGCAACTTTACATTTTGCTTCACATATCCCTGGATACATTCTGTGTGCAACAAGGCATAGAGAAATGAGCAGTAGGATTTTAAATGGATCTACACGTATAATTCCTGTTAAAATCAAGAGGAATGCAGCAAAAACCAAACTGAACCTTTTTCTCTTATGTGCCATGCTCGCACCAAAACATCTGTCCATACACTTTGCCTACTTCAAATCCAGGAACACCACATTTATAGGAGTGCTTAAAAAGCCTTTATTTTCACTGTAAGTTATATGATGCTGTTGGCATTCTTAGACATAAAAATATTTAAGATTGCTGTATTTTTTTTTTAACTATATAAGTGGCATTCTGGATTGCGCTGCCTGTATCATATAGCTCCTGGAACATCCCTCCTAATCAGTTCCTTTTGGGAGCAGGATCATCGCACTCGTTCTGAAGCCATGCCAGTGCCTGCAGTGCATGAGGACTACAGATGAAATCTTTGTTACAGAAGCATGAGATCAATTCACCATTCCTGGCCATGTAGTAAGTGCATTCCTGACTGAATGTTACATCGTTTTCATTTTCCTGGGACAGCATTGCACTTTGTCTCCTCACTGAAAGAGCTATGTTCATTAGATACAGGAAGTCCTGCTAAACATCCATAACGTTACATTAACAGCTGCTGGTAGATCTTTGAATGCCTAATGATCAGGGGAGAGTTTGCAAGAGATTTGGTGCTTCTTTGCTATGATTGTTTTCTTCAGCATGCTTCAGAATCTAAACTTCTGTAAAAAAAAAAGGGCAGTTAATCCTTAAGGTTGTGAGGAAAACTTTTTAAAACATGCACCAGATGGAAATCAATGCAGTAGTGTCTGCAAGCAGACAGATATGCTGAGAAGCAGTCTGAAGGCTGATACTACTTGGATTAAAGGAAAAAGAGCTGTGAAGCAGTCATACAACTTAGATATCATCAATATGGTACAGGGAATCTGCAAGTCCGCAGTGAGCCCTGTCTCATTTTACATTGTTGATAGGCTTGTTTTTGCCAGTGGCTCAAGAGAAACCAAATTTTGTCTCCTGTTGATTTGTGCTCCCTCTGTTTTGTACAGACAACTTCCATTACTTCCTTTGGCAGTGTACACAGATAGCTGACTCAGTAACGGAGCTGACCGGAAAAAAAGATTTCCAATCTATAGAAAATAAAGTTATATTTCTCCACTTGTTTTATGCATTTCCCCAGCAGGGACAACAAACTGCTAAATGAGAACTGTTTTAAAAGCTCTGGGTGGAAGAAAAACATTTTCTCACAACAAGAAAAAAAAAGAACATGACTAATGAATGATGAGATGTTTGATTTAGACTGTTTTGATCTAAATTAAACTCTTGTGTTGGATTTGATAAGCTTAGTGGCTGCTTTGTGTGTAGCGATGTCTTCAGGAATCTGTCCTTCTGGGTGCCAGTGGGTTACTCCTTTGCCCCAGCTTGGGTTCTCTGACACCTCTGTCTGGGTGAGATTTAGCAGGATTTCTACAGAATAATCCTTTGTTCATGTCACCAGGAGTGCTGCATGTCCAGCTCCAATCCAGCTTATGGGACAAACTCTCTGCTGACATAGTGTTGATGGTTTTGGTAGAGGAAAATTAATCCTACATCCTCCTGGATGTCACCTCTGAAATGATAAAAAAAGTCCCAAGGTCGTTTACAGTGTTTGGGAGGAAAAGTACATATTAGATGACATCTCGTACCTTCAAATCCAGATGATTTTCCCATGTCAACAGTGAACAGGGGATGAGATTTAAGGGATTTGGATATTCCATGGGCCACAGAGGTGATGTGGGCCAAAAACACGTGAAAGCACCTTCACTCCTGGTCCCTCCAACACAGGAAAATGCCCATAACCATAACAACCTGCTCGGGAGTGAGAGTTCTGCCAAATGAATAGCGCAGAGCTGGTAGCAGCTGATGGCTAAACCAGGTAGGCAGCTGATATCTATGGACAGTACCCACAGAGGGGAACTGCCCTAAGAGATTACGAAGGTAAAACAGAGTGGTAATCAAAGAAATGCCCATCTGATGAGTATAGATGCTTGCACACAGCACCTTTCAACACACCTAGGTGCCTGGCAGCTCTAGGTTGTTGATATTCTTAACAATGCACGTGCAAGACCATACATGGTAGCATTTGCTTTAATAGTTATTTTAATAATATTTTAATAATAATTAGTGGGCCAGTAGAATAAACAAGGATTTTATGAAAATGAGGATTGATCCATTCATGGATGGCTCTGGGACAAAGACTGAATCCCATGCTTGTCACCAGTCAATGCCCCCTTCAAGGTGTACAGCGTCCACTATATGTTTTGCCAGATACTACTGCAAGATCGTTACAACAGACCATTTATTTTTGTACATTAGCTAAATTGCACAAAATTGCCTGGGCCTCAAAAGCAGCTCCATGCTGTCAGTAATACCTGCTGTATTTTCTAGTGCAGGCAGGCAGAAGAGCAGGCCCCACAAAAAAAATTGCAGTCTTTTTGTATGCCTCGTTTTTGCCTAATTCACCCTTGCAGGGAGATGCTGTATGGGATTGCGATAGCAAGAATTAGCAGTAGGAAGCTACAGTGAGGCAAGTTTAAATGAGAAATAAGACGTGTGTTTCCAACAGTGGGGATCATTCACTAGTGGAGCACAAGTTCCAAGGGAAACCGTCTCATGCTGGCTGATAGTTAATACGTTATTTTTTGGTAGTTGGTAGACAAGTTGACAAATTCTGCTAAGTTTCGGGTGTTACAGGCTGTATGACGCAAGACAAGTAGGGATTTATCTGGGGAGAAGTGCATGGCAGAAAACATGTTGGTTCCAGTTCTCCACTGCCTCCTGTCTCCTCTTCCCTGGTGTCCTTCCTGTGTTGCCAGCAGAGAGTCTCAGGAGGACAACCTGCAGCGCTGGTGTCTTTTGTGCCTGCAGCTCAGTATGCGAGGTGATGTAGGGGAAAGAGGACTTAAGTTTCATGTTTCTGCCTCTTCACCCTTCCTCTGACCCTTTCCTCCCTTGATTTTGGGGAGTTAAATGCTGCTGGGAGAAAAGGGTGCAAGATCTGGTTTTAGAGGAGTTTAATCCTAGAACAGAACAGGAGTCTTTGGCTGTTATTTCTACCTGGTCACAGATAGTAAAGTAAGTCTCTGCTGTTATCAGATGCTACATCCAGACAGGACAAGATGCTTGAAGCCCTCAGGTGTTGTTAGTGTCTGCTGTCAGCCAACAACATAAAAAATGTAGCATTCGAGCCCCAAAGTCCTGGAGATTGGCCATGATATAATGAGGATTCAAAATAAATAAGCACATCAGTTTTCCTGCAGTATGAGTCTTTAAGGCTCTTGTGTTTTTCTGCACAGACTTGGAGGCTTGAAATGAGTTATTTAGGTGAAAGATGAGTGTTTCTTATGATTATGATTTCTTGTCTTCCTATACTTAGACATCTAGTACTGTAGGATAAAGAAACATCAGAAGACTTGCGATGATATCCTTAAAACTGGCAACACTGGATGCTAGCATACCAGAGAACGGGACTGTTGTGAGACTGAAAATGAAGTCCTGGTTTAGTTGCAGAAGTGATTTTAACAGGCACCCACATGTGTTTAATAAAACCACATTTCCACCTTTCCAACTGCAGTTTTAGTCATAGCAGCATATTTTGCAGTTCCCACTCAAGCCAAGCTGTATGTGATAGTAATGGCAATGTTGTTGAAGCAATGAGAGTTGAATCGAACACCATCACAATCGATCTCATGCTTCTCAGCTAGCAAACTGACCAGGAAAGTGTTAAATCTCCTCCAGCAGTGCTGTAGTGGGAGACCTCCAATCATCTTTACCTCCTAAGTCACTTGCAAAACAAGTAAAGAAGTAGATCATCCAAATTAGGTCATCCGTTTGCGTCATTCTGCAAGATTTTTATTAAAATGAAAAGTGTTGTCTGTTTCTTTTCTGACAGAAGACAAACATTGGCATCTAGAGTGGTGGAAGACAAATACTTGGTGCTGGGTAACTTGATTAAAGTGTATTCCTTGTAATGAGTGGTGCCTCCCTTATCCTGCCATTGTGTTCAGACAAAAAAAAAAAAGAAGGGCCTGCCCTTTCCCATTGTATAGTCACATTTTCCAAGTTCAGCCAAAATGGGTGTTATAAAAAGCTCTTTAAAAAAAAAGAAAGATGAACTTTGTCTTTTAGTAAACCACTGAGGCAACTCTTAAACGAAAGCAATCTTTTGCGTCTTGTATATAGGAAAACTATTGAAGTTAGTGCTCTATTTAACCTACCAGAGGAGAAAGATAATACTGATAAAAATGGTCATGGATAAATGTTATCTGAGCTTTGCTTAAGGGTTTGCTACTAAAATTGAAGCTGAATTTTACTTCAAACACTGGGGAAGGAAACAGAGGAAGAAATAATTTGCAGTAGAAGACAGTCTGTTTGTACTGTTATATTTTTATCACTGCCATCACCAATACCAACATCTACATTTATCTACCAGTGTACATTAAACCAGCAATCCACTAATATATTAACAGACATTATTAGCTGTACTAGCCCAATTCAATCAGCTTTAATGGGAGAATTGCAAGGTCTCTGCATTATGTTTGCCATTACCCAGAGACAGTTGCTTGTGGGCATTCACCTGTGTGCAAACTGGGCAGCAAAAATTAAAATCGTGCATCATATGCTTACATTTTGGAAACATTAAAAAGAAGCTGTAGTCAGTAGACAGATACAGGTATCCTCAAAAAAAACCAAACCAAAGAAAATCTGAGTCTTAGGTAAGCCATGTCCTCAGCTCTGTTTTGTGGAACTTTTATTTGTTTTAAAGACTGAGCGTGGATTTTCCTCGGTGTCTTTATATGCTGAGTTTTACTGTACTGGTTCCACCACCACCAGACTTGGTAAACAAAGATGTGCCCAGGGAAAAACAGACATGGTTAAAAAGATCTGTGTTGCCAGCCAAAATCTGGTTAGGTTAGTGCGGGCTTCTAGCAGCCAAAATAAAACAGTTGTGCAGGGCCAAGAATTTCAAGATAGAGAGGGCTGGAGGAATTCTAAATATGCTACAGAAGTGGAAGCAACAGGACTTGGCAAAATCCCTGATCTAGTCAGAGAAGCAACATGTGTCGCTGGCCAAACAACAGGGTGGTGTCGAAAGAAAGAGTGAGATGGCAAAACCCTTGGGCAGAGACAACAGAGGATATACAGGAAGGAGTGTTTGAGACCTGGGTCTGGGTGGAGATTAAAAGTTAGCTCTAATGAAATACCCATTTGCTCAGATTTTTGGTTCAGTGTAAATATAAATTCCTGACCTAAAATTCTTCTTTAGTATGATCAAGGGAGCTGTACTGACCAAATAATCCTGAGCGACTCAACAAAAACACAGCATTCTTGAGATATACATAGATAAATATAGTATGTATACCTCCATCAGTACTCACATATATGTGTGTTAAATGGAGATGGTTTTGACATAATAGTTTAAATAAGACAAATATTTTGTACTAGAATAGTATTAAACAATTACAGTGAAGAATCTAATTTCCTTGTGCTTAACTTTAGTTCTGTATTGATACATTTGTTTTTAGGTTTTCTTCTTTTCCTTCCTTATTTTATCCAATTATTAATTGCATTCCCCATAGCTGCTTCACTAATAGAAAGAAATGTATCTGTGGAACCTGCATCAGAGAAGCTTAACATATAAGTGCTTGTGCCTGTTTGGCAAGAGAATTAGCAAAGTGATGTGGATATTTTTATTGTCACCAATTACACACTCGTGTATTGATTGAGATGTAAGCAGTGTACATACCAATTTCTCAGCACAAAAGAAAGATGCACTCGGCCAACACAGCATTTTTGCTCTGTGATTTTCTTGGGTTTTAGCACCAAGTTCAATATAAAAGGCAGGTACTTTCATTTAATTAAAATTACATATTTTATCCAGGAACACATCAATAGATAGGCATGTAAAAGGTAGAGATTTTATCTCACTCAAAGAGAACATGGGTTTGGTTGACTCTTACTCTTTGAATTTGTGTTTGTGGCTTATTACCATTGTAATCAACAAAATATAAATCTCATTCTAAATGCTTGCTTGAACCTGACAGCTCTGAGGAAGCATTTTACAGCAGGACCCCTCCATCTGAGCCCCCAGACTGCTCAGGGTCTTTTTTCTTCTTGCATTGGAGCTGTCAGAGCTCGCAGATTTAGCACTGGGGTGAGTCAGCAAAAAATAACCCTGTATTGCTCTGCTGGCATCTGGCATCCAGAGCCTAGGGTGCCGTAGCAGAAGAGACGCTTGTGCCTCTGCAGGGCCTGGAGCCTGCCGAAGGGCGGAGACACAGCTTGTGCCAAAATATGCAAAGAATTGAAATGAAGATTCTCCTAACCCTATACAACATGCATTTTTAAAAACTACCTAGATCTCTCATCAAAATAAAATGTAATTAGGGATATTATTGCATGCCTTCTTAATTGGAACAGCTTGTGACAGAGAAGCATTTGGGAGGATTTCAACCTGACAACAAAGTGCAAGCATTTTGCGTGCTCTGCTCAGTTGGAAATGCTGCCCGGAAAATCCACATGTACGCCGAGCAGCTGAATGGCAAAGGTCAGTGGGACTGCCCAGGTGCCCAAAGTGATTCACGTGGAGAAAAGTTAGCTCAGAGCTTATACTGTAGTCACAATAAGACACTGTTAAGATTCCTCTGAACTACTAAACTATAGAGTACGTCACTTCCCTGTGAGCAGTAGTGAACATATTAACAAGTCATTTATAATTGTAAGCGAAATCTTTTCTCCAGTAGTATAAATGAGTGATCAAAATTTTGCCCTGTCTTGCAGTTATTGCCCCAAACCCAAAGCCAGTGCTGTCAACAAAAGAGCGAACAAGTACACGGCCAGTGTGGAAAACTTTATTCCCATGATGCCCAGCCATGAGAGTGAGACACTAGCAAGTGGATGGGAGGAATTCTCATAGATAGGGCGGTGGAGAGAGAACAGCAACACAGACAGGATTCAGGCACAATTAGGGAGGGATTGACACCAGAGGGGTAAAAGATGCCTTCATTCTTCTGGTTCGATGGCTCTGCACTGCTGTGGCTAGAGGAATAATATCCCAGGGGACTGCTCACCCAGACAGTCTGTCTATGGACTGGGTATTAATTTCTCTGGGCTCCTGTGTGGGAGCAGGGAAAGTGAAGAAAAGTGTTAGAAATTAAAATAAGATGAAGATGTTAACGATATCTGCCACAGGGTTGGTTGGATTGGATGATCTTAAAAGTCTTTTCCAACCTAAACGATTCTATGATTCTATGATTCTTAGGGAGTATATTGCTTGCACAGCCCCAGAGTAAATGTAGAAACAAGTTTGTTATATTTTATTTGTACTGCTACTAATTTTCATATGGTTAATAAAATATTCTTCTTTTTTTTCTTTAATACATTTCTTGGTGGAAGGGGAGTGTAGCTGGAAAGATTTATTTTAATGCAGTGCATTGAGAAGGACTGTTGCCTGACATTCAATAGTTAAGTTATGAAGTATTGAACACTGGAGTAATAAAAACCTACTTGCTTTGATCTTGTAGTTAAAAAATGATTAAAGTATAGAATTGCATGTGCCAACATTAGACCTCCACCCACAGAGAGATTTAAAGCTGTCAGGGGAAAAAGGAAAGTTGAAAGACAGCTTAAATATAATAATTCAGAAATTGAGCTGCTTTGTTATTTCAAAGATGGTCAGTAAAAAGGATTTTCCATACCCTATTTGTTATACTAGATCTAAGGAACCTTATCCCAAGACATTTCCTCTTGCATACAACCAAAAAGCTGAAAATTGCTAAGAAGAGGTAGCATATCAGAGAGCTGTGTTTCCATATTTTCTGTTGAACTGAACTCAGTGAATTTACAGCCTTGAGGTTTCCCTCTTCCCCTCTTGGTACCTCCACGCTGCTCAGGGTGACCCATGCCCGCCCTCCCTCCTGCTTGTGTGCTGCAAATAGAAAAGACCAGAGTATTCAGGAATATAGTTTGCAGGGATGAAAAGCTTTCTTCTTTTAATTGTATGCATATTGTCATCTCCCAGGCACATGAAATTACCTTCTGGAATTGCAATTATGAACTAATTACTGGTTTATTTAATTGTTAAAGAATACAGAGACTTGTTGAGTTGGGTTTCTGGCCCCTGCCATATATACTGCTCCAGTGAAGGCACACCCTTACACCCACACACAATACTGATTTAAGTCAGTAGGAAGCCTCTGTTTTTGCATGATCATTTTGTAGCCAATACAGAAGACTTAAGAAAATGTATTAGCTGATGCTTGCAGGATAACATCTGCCCAGCCAGGCTTCTTAATTCTTTTGTAGTGACAGCTTTGCTAGTGCAAAGTCAATATTTGATCTTGGAGTGTCCTTGATTATATTAAATAATTTTGATTCTCTGTCCAACTACAGATCCTTAGCATTTTGTCAAACATTCTCCAATAACGGGAAAGACTTTTATGATAAAAAAATGCAGTAATGTTCATTGGAAATGACCCTGGAGATCAGACAGAACATTAGATCGAGGACAGTGAATTGGGTTTCACTAGCGCTGCGTTTATTACCATAGACATGATGATCCTGATCAGAAATTGCAGTTTGATTGATGTTAATGTTGCTGTTTTCTGAGAATAAAGACCTAGGAAACACACCATGTCATCTCTGAGACATGAGATATACTAGGACAAGAAGACTTTAAGACTCAGGTTTCTGGAGTCAGCTTTAATTTACACAGGAATCAACATTTTTGCATTTGATTGACTTCCATGTTAGCAATGCCCTGCTGTTCTTCTACTGTGTTCTTTACCAGATGTTCATTGCTGAAGCACACACTTCAGAAAACATGTTGGGTTTAGGGATCAGTAGGATTTTTGTAAATCACTGTTTTGATACACATTGCCCTTCTCAATATCTAAATTTAAACACCATGAGTCTGGCTGTTAGGGCGGACAAGAAGCTCATTTTGTCCTTCCAGCCAGCAGAGATCCACTTGCCATTTGAAGAGGTCCCAGACTGCTGCAGGACAAGCTCCTGAGGCACCAGTATTGTCTTTTGGGAAAGCCACACTCGTCTTCCCCAGGGGGACAAGGGAACCTTCCAGCCATGTAGAATTTCCCCTGTGCTGTTTCCTGGAAGGATCATCTCTGTCCTGATCATCTACAAAACACACAAAGATCCACAGTGGGAGGCCACTTCAGATAAGAAAAATAGTATTAAACTCTCAGAATCTTCTGTCTGAAGGTTTGTTCCCTGAACAATTTTGAATTTTCATTCCTCCAGGAGATGGAAGGTGCTCCCAGAGACAACAATGTGGCATGATGAGACAAGGTTTGCCTCTTGGAAGTGCAGCTGCATTCTCCAGCATCTCAGTCCCCTTGGGACTTTAGTCCTTGGGGGCCTTGATGGACTGGTTTAGGATATCACTTAACCTTAAGTTAGTCTTAAGAACAATTGGAAGTAGAAGCATAAAAGCATAATGTAATAGGGGATGTAGTAGAAGTGCAGAACATATGGATTAGGTTTAAATGGGGAAAAAAGTGACAGTTCCACAGAAAAGCATGGCAAAGGAGATCTTCATGTCTTGGTCAGCTTCATCAGCACTGACAAATGTTATCTGACTATAAAGATATGTCTGCTGGGAAATCTCAGGCAGGACTGTAAAAGAGAGGTGCTGTCCTGGTTTTGGCTGGGATAGAGTTAATTTTCTTCCTAGTAGCAGGCATAGTGCTGTGTTTTGGATTTAGTAGGAGAAGAATGTTGATAACACACTGATGTTTTAGTTGTTGCTAAGTACTGCTTATGCTAGTCAAGGACTTTGCAGCTTCCCATGCTCTGCCAGGTACACAAGAAAACTGGGAGGGGCACAGCCAGAATAGTTGATCCAAACTGACCAAAGGGCTATTCCATACCATATGGCGTCATGCTCAATATATAAGCTGGGGGGAGTTGTCCAGGGGGAGCGATCACTGCTTGGGAACTGTCTGGGTATCGGTCGGCAGGTGGTGAGCAATTGCATTGTGCGTTACTTGCTTTGTATATTATTATCATTATTATGTTGTTATTATTATCATTACTATTTTACTTTATTTCAATTATTAAACTGTTCTTATCTCAACCCAGGAGTTTTCTCACTCTTACTCCTCTGATTCTCTCCCCTATCCCGCTGGGGCAGGGGGAGTGAGCGAGTGGCTGCGTGGTGCTGAGTTGCTGGCTGGGGCTAAACCATGACAGTCCTTTTTGGCGCCCATCATGGGGCTTGAAGGGTTTGAGATAATAACAGATTAACCAGAGTGTATTAAGGAATCTGTTAACAGTTGCCGGTCACAATATTAGTTCATCTGATCTGCACCATGCTTCTTTTTTTGCTGTACATGTTAAAGATTGCTGTTGGTTTTAGCAGTTTACTGTGCTCTGCAGTGATTAGTGATGTTTTGCCTGGGATATTTGTTATTAAAACACTGACCTTGAGCATTATTTGGTGTCTGGGGTTTGTGCTGATGCCATTACTGTACTTCGGGTACCACCTCATGGAGAAAATTAGCAATTATACCTCTTCCTCTGAGAGGTTTTTTGTGGAGCAAATACAGAATAATACCTTCACTACCTTCTTCTATGATGTTTCCTCCTTCATTACAATAACTTTTCAGTATCTTGAACATCCTTGGGTAGTTAAGATACATCTATTGCTATTTCTTGGGAATACTGTTTTGGTTTTGATGAAGGTTAGTAAGCAATTTAAGAATATCATCCAGAGATCTGCCCCAAGGCTGGATAGTTATGAGTGGCAGGGTGTGTGGGGTAGTATAGGCAAGTACTAGGGCAGTGGGCATCTCCAGTGTTTTGGAACTTCACCCCTGAACAAGTGCAGAATCCTGAAGAACTAGTAAAGTATTTGGAAAAAGTATGTTGTCACCCTGGCAACTCCAGAGAGACACAAATCATTGCAACATGCTGGGGGCTGGCCCATGCCTATTGAGCCGTGGTCAACACTATTCAGTACCCTCAAGGGAAAGAGAAGGTCTCTGGATCTGATGACAAAACGACAGGCACTGCAGCTACTCCAACCCCCACCGCAGGCACTGCAGCCACTCCAACCACAGCCACAGGCACTGCGGCCCCTCCAACCCCCACCACAGGCACAGCAGCCACTCCAACCCAAGTGACAGGCACCGTGGCTAAACCGGAGAACCAGCCTATGCCAGTATCAGTTGCCCCTATACAAAAGAAAAAATACACAAGAAAATCAGCTCGTTTAGTAAGGGATGAGGATGAACCAGGGCCATCATGAGAAACAGAGGAGGAAGAGGCAGAACTCATAAATGAGGTGGTAACCACCCGATCCCTATCCCTGAGTGAGGTGTGAGATACGCAAAAAGATTTCAGTCATCATCCAGGCGAGCACATCATCACCTGGCTGCTCCAATGCTGGGATAACGGGGCCAGTAGCCTGGAATTAGAGGGTAAGGAAGCCAAGCAGCTGAGATCCATTTCTAGGGAAGGGGGGACTGACAAAGCAATTGGGAAAGGGCCAAAAAGCCTCAGCCTCTGGAGGCAATTTCTATTAAGCGTGAAGGAAAGGTATTCCTTCAAGGAGGATGTTACATACTGCCCAGGCAAATGGACCACCGTAGAGAAGGGTATCCAGTACCTGAGGGAATTAGGTGTGCTGGAGGTGATTTATAGTGACCTGAACGATGAGCAGTTACCCAAAGATCCAGATGAAGTCAGGTGCACACGACCCATGTGGCGGAAGGTGGTACAGAGCTCACCAGCATCGTATACCAACTCGTTGGCAATACTGGCCTGGAAAGATGACAAGGCACCAACGGTGGATGAAGTGGCTAGCCAACTCTGGGAATATAAAGAAAGTATCTCTTCCTCCCTACGGGCCTGTGTCTCGGCTGTGGAAATACTGTCTGAAAAACTGTCCCGAGAGTTCCAACAATTCAGAGAGGATATGTCCTACTCCCCACCTGTACAGACCAGTATCTCGGCCATTAGGAGTCAATGTTCTTCTGCTCAAGAGAGAGGATATAGAGGATATACACCACGGAGCACCCTGTGGTTTTACCTGCATGACCATGGAGAGGACATGAGGAAGTGGGATGGAAAATATACTTCAACCCTAGAGGCACAGGTGTGTGAATTGCAAGGAAAAACTAGTACAAAAGGCGGTTCTCCCAGGAAAATTGCAGCTCCAGTTTCCAGTGAGCAGTTCCCCAGACAGAGTAAAAGGGCTAATTTTACTTCCGATCTTAATCAAGGGACTCTTTATTCACATTTACAAGAAGTGAACAACAAATACTATGACCAGTGTTAGAGGGGCCCTGCCTCCAGCCAAGTGGAGGAAAGAGGCAATCAGGTTTACTGGACTGTGTGGATTTGATGGCCTGGCACATCAGACCCACAGGAGTATAAGGCTCTAATGGACACCGGTGCACAGTGTACCCTAATGGCATCAAGCTACAGAGGGGCAGAACCCATCTGTGTTTCTGAAGTGACAGGGGGATCCCAACAGCTCACTGTACTGGAGGCCAAAGTGAGCCTAACTGGGACTGAGTGGCAGAAGCACCCCATTGTGACTGGCCCAGACGCTCCGTGCATCCTTGGCACGATGTCATGCTCAGTATAGAAACTGGGGGGAGTTGTCCAGGGGGAGCAATCACTGCTTGGGAACTGTCTGGGTATTAGTCGGCGGGTGGTGAGAAATTGCATTGTGCATTGCTTGCTTTGTATATTATTATCATTATTATATGTTATTATCATCATTGCTATTTTACTTTATTTCAATTATTAAACTGTTCTTATCTCAACCCAGGAGTTTTCTCACTCTTTCTCCTCTGATTCTCTCCGCCATCCCACTGGGGCAGGGGGAGTGAGCGAGCGGCTGTGTGGTGCTGAGTTGCTGGCTGGGGCTAAACCATGACAGATGCCCAGTCAGATTTGTGGAGAACAGGACATCATGTTTCTTTGGGTTCCTCTGAAAATGGATAACATGAGGTATTTATGGTTCATTTCAGAGGGCTAAGGTTTCACTTGCATTTTTACCACAGCATGATGGAAATGGACATGTTTTAAATGGTCAAATCCTCTATGCGAAACGCAAATAAATAACGTTTTCAATTTAAAATAGCAAAGAACATCTTGAAACTTATATCTATAGAAATAAGCCCTCTAGCTAATAGTAAATGACTATTTATAATTGCCTGTTGGGATACCTGACATCTGATGGTTGTACTAGTAACATGAGAATGGTATCTGACAGGTTGGGAAAAACACATGGCAGGAGATGGGAATATTGATTTGTAGGCAAAATTTGGAAGGAGGGGGAAGGAGACAATGGCCAAGAATGTGCTTTACTTTTTAAGAAAGTGACATTCCTACCACCAAAACAAAAACCTGAGAAAGAAAGCACATTCCAAAATGATATCATCACATTCCTTCTATACGGACAAACATGCGGCACTGTAGCTGCTGTTTCCTGCATTTGTGATTTCCCTCAAAGAGTGTTTCAGCAAGAGATGTTTTCAAATAGGAAGAGAAATTCAGTTTCAATGTCCTTAGGAACCTCTTGGCAAAGTCAGACCTTCTCTCTGAGGCCAAGACTGGCTTAGATAACAATGTCTGGGTTGGATAATACACCAGCTTGTAAATTTGTGATGTAGGTAGAAAGTAGGTTTTCCTCTCTTCAGTGACACTTTATAGAGAATATCCATATATTCTGAGCACCAGCTCTGATTTCTGTTGGATGCTTAGGCTAAGAAATAGACCAAACAAAAGATTTTTATGTGTATTGTACTGAAACAGAATCTGCAAAATGACTTGGTTTCCAGGTTTGCAAGCATATAGGAGGCCTGTGAGGCTTAAGAGGATTTGTGTTAAGGTGACTCACTGAGTGCAGCAAACCACTGCGATACCTGACCAGGGATGTGGTGATTCTCCATCATCTGGAGACTGGAGCAAGCCATAGTTTCTAAACCACCAACAACCAGAATTTGAGACCACAGGGTTGTGCAGGAGCTTCTACGTGACTTTCTCTGCCCTGGGTCAGACTATCAGATCATGAGATCATGACAGCCTCTCTGGCCTTAAAACCTGTATGATTACAAATCTGTGAATTGCAATCATTGTCCAGATTTATTCTTCTACTGCTAGAGAAGGCATTCAGGCCTGGGGAGCTATGAATGCACAGGCTGCCACAGCCAGAGATCAGCATGAGGCTTTGCCTGTGCTATACCATTTAAGATAGGGAGGAAGGGAAGAGGGGACAGATTCAGGTTCACATGGAAGTAGTTTACAGGCTAGCAAACGTATCTTACAACAGCAGTGCAGGCAGAGTCTCACTGCGACTGCAAGGCAGGTGACTTGCTGTTTTTCTGCTCTCTGCTGAATTCCATTCTGGTATAACTCAGTGGTTTTCCACAAAGTGACCCCTGCTGTGACTGAAGGGAGAACAAATCCAGACCTGATGAATTCAGACAAGAAAAGCCCAAGATTCCCATGCTTTTTTGGAGTACAGACTGCAAAAACATGGGTTTATGTATGTTCTTGACAGAGTGTGTTATTCTGAATTCTGTTATTATGAATAAGACAGAGTGTTATTCAGAAACCCTGAAATTTATCATCAACTAAGTGATGAACTCCTGGGAGATTTCCTTAATTACTTCCCCATATTCCTACCTCCTATCGTTAGCATCCTAAAATCAGCATTCAGACAGTGCCACTAACCTCTTGTGTGATTTCTGACAACCTAATTCATTCTTTTCCTTTCCATTTCTGTTATCTTTGCCATACCACATCTCTCTTGTTGATTTCAAATGCAAGTCTGGAGGGGCAGGTTCTACCTCTGTAAGTATGAAGAGGTCTTGTTCTCAGTCAGGGTTACAGTGCAAACAATAATAAGAAAAAATATTTATTTAAAAAAGGGCAGACATTTATCCAATCCTTGACTCAGGCCAGTAACTCAATCCTCAAACCAAAGAGGTCCATTTTGCACAACTGATGCCGAATTACGGCATCTTCACTCACATCAGGGTCATTGTAAAATCTCAGTTGGCTTCAAGAGAACTTTTTGGGTGAGGAACCACCTGCCACAGGAGAAACCTGATGGTCCAGCAGAGAGAATTGCCATGACAAAACTGTGTCCCTCATACTCTTTTCCAAACCATTCCCCTGCTGATTGCAATTTAACTCCAAATCCTATGCTGCTTTTACATAATGTGTGATCCTCCTCCATCCTGCTGCCCCCAGACTGACAGCTGTTCCTTCTGTCCTTGAAGCACTGAGGGAAACATATGACTGGTGTGTAACTCTTCCTCTCCTCAAGGCAAATGACAAGGGTATATGGCAGTTGCATGTTTCCTTTGTTATGCTTTTGTTTGAAGAAATACGAATTGCACCTGACTAAGTATGCAGAGGCATTCAATTAAACAAAGACATTTTGTTTTAGCAACTATTTAATGAAAAGAAAACCAATAGACAATCTTTTCTTCTTACAGGTGAGGAAAGCATTGACAAATGCTATATTTAGTTGTGAACTATGTAACCTGCAAAAGGATTTCATCCAACTTATTAGGAAATGAATCCCCCTTCATTTCTAACAACATGAACTTCAGAGAATGTGAGTAGCTCACACTGCACTGGAAATGCATGTTCCTAAATGCATTTGTGTTTAAAAAAAAAAAAACAACAAAAAACAACAATTGGGGGAAAAAAAAGCAAGTTTAGGCAAGCAAGTCTTCTATCTAGGTCAAAATTTGGGATACACTTGCTGACATAGGAAAGCAAGGTAGCTTTTTGGTCTTGTTCCTCTCAGTGCCGAGATAGCCTAAGGGCAGTGGTGGTTGAACTGGACTGGATGTGTGACTGTGCACAAGGAATGGCATGTTCAGTGGAGCTCCATCTCCAGGACTATGTATTGGCCTCAGTTATGCCAGACAGCCCTCCTGAGCTGCAGGACTTTGATGTATTTATTGCTGCTGATGATTCATAAGACATTTGAGAAGACAACTGGTTCCTCATATACCCAAACAAGTTTCCAAGGCTGGGTAGTATAGCTGTAAACTGAGCTAATTAAAGGTATTTTTTTGTATGTGACAGGAAAAAGCTGATAACATCAAACCCTAATGGAGAGAGATAGGAGAATTTCCCTGAGCTATGTGCTTTGCTGCTGAGAAAGCAGAGCTTGGCAGATGGAGGAAGGTGGAACTGATTTCCAATTTAGGTTTCTATTAACGTTTTATGATTTTAAATTTAGCAGAGTAGTTCACTTTTCAGTGATCTTTGCAGGACTCCTATTTGCTTTCTGTGGACTGCTAAAGGGAATTCTGTAAAAAATATCTACATATACACATATCAGAAGTCTCTCCTGTCCAAAAGAACAAGAGAGTCCCAGTACAAATTCCACAGCAACTGCCCTTGGTAGACCAAATGAGGCTCAACATCCTCACTCTGTCAAAACTTCCTCTGAACACCGTGGCTTAGATCCAGGTCTGGCTGGGTCCAGCTTTTCAGGTACAGAAGGGTAAGAGAGGGGAGAGGACACAAGTTGTTCCTCTCTCAAGCTGGCTAAGCAATTAGGCTCTTGGCAGAGAAAGGGCGAGAGATGCAGTGCGAGTCCTTTCCTCCCACTCTGTGTGGGCTTGAGCTATAGGCTGTAAGATTTTATCCAATGCATTCGTGTGGCACACAGGGAGCGCTCTGGCATCAGGCCATCAAAGCATATTGATGGCATCCTGGGATATCCCTTTAGAGAAATGCAGGTAAATAACATACATATCCACCTGCCCTGGGCGCTAGGGACCATCGGAGAGATGGATGCTGATTCATTCTGCTGAAAAAAGGTACACAGAGTGCACAGCATGAATTGCCTTCTGCCTCTCTTTTCATTGATTATAATTTAAAATATATCACATAGAGAGCTGGCTTGGACTCAGCAACCTGGGATTTAGGCAGATAAAGTTGGGCAAAAAGCATTCAGCTCAAAGGACCAAGGTGGGAGCAATAGGTGATACCTCTTGGGGCATGTTTCATCTTATGCTTGATATAGTGTCAGTGTCTCAGGCTTAATCCCTGGGAGCATCCCTATTGCTTTCATACTGCCAGCCCCTATATAGGTTGAGGGGTCACTGGGTGAAGAGTTAGTACCTGCTTACAAGTTAACTGGGGTTTTGGTTACACTGACATGAATCTAGAGCAGCTCTTGCAAAGCCGACAGCAGTTGCTCTCTGTCTATGCTGCTGACACTCAGCAGTGAATGAAAGACTGAATTTGGGAGCTTCAGTTAGCAGTTTCAAAAATGATGAAATCCTATGAGGTAGCGTGTCAGCTGAAAGCAAGCAGAAGGAAACCCAAAATATAAGTATGATTCTGTAACAAATCAATAAGAAAAACAGAATGGGGAGGGAATTTTGCTCAGCAGGGTCTCCCCGGCAGGAAGGGAATCTTTATTTGGAGAAACACGACTTCATTGTGTTGATTGTAGCACTTTTTCTTATCTTGTGCTGTTGCACAAAGAGAAAGAGGGGTCTGCAAGAAGGCCTAATATGCTGGTGCTAATTTAGGTGTGACTGGGTGTAAAAACACGATCATTTTAGAGCTGGGGTAAAGTACTGCTGGCGATTTAGCGCTGCATATCTCAGAGTCTCAGTCTGCTCAGACCAGCTTCCTGCTACTATCCGCCATTATGTATCAGCAGGAAATTACACTTTTATGAGTGATTTACCTTTAAACAAACGCTACTACACAAACAATATGGTATTGAATTCGGTGGTTTGCCTTTTAAGTATTACAGTGAAAGATTGTAACAGCTGTCTAAGCTGATAACTACTACCTAGGATAAGAATATTGTTGACTGAGTTATTAGTCAATTGTTTAACTAAATCTAGCTGCATCTCTGTCTTTTAACTGTGTGACATTTACAGTTTCTTTAAACAATATAGTTCCTTGAAACATGCATATAACTGGTTCCTTGGGTGGGAACTTTATGGGTAAAGGATTGTTTCAGAGATCAGATCACACTTTTAATTTAAATTTTTGTATTTTTGTTTTTATTTATTTATTTTTCTTAACTGATTCCTGGAGGGAATAGTCTCCTAGAGGTGAATTTCCATGTGGCTTTCTAAGTTAAGCAGATGAGCCGCAACCACAACTTGTGGCTAAAGATGACTAAA
This sequence comes from Pelecanus crispus, assembly GCF_030463565.1. Lineage (NCBI taxonomy): Eukaryota > Metazoa > Chordata > Aves > Pelecaniformes > Pelecanidae > Pelecanus > Pelecanus crispus. The sequence goes on from NC_134648.1 coordinate 65,045,879, forward strand.
CTGCACAGCTGGACGAATTTTGGCAGAGAAGGATTGAGGCAACGTAATGCATCTACTGCACATCTACTGCTGTGACTTTTGTAAGAAGGTTTACCCTAAGATAGGAGTTCATTTTGCGAGGTGCTGAATGCCTGCAGCCTTCGAGGAGACTCTCAGGTCATTGCAAAATAGGACACAGAATGTGTGGAGGAGGTTGACCTTGCAAAATTCTTATTCTGTTTTTGAACAATTAGGACTAACTTCAAGCCCAGTTGAGACTTCCAGACTTTGAGGCTCCAAAGTTTGGACTGGATCCAAGGCCCAGTGAAGTCACCTGGAGATTTTCCATTGACTTCACTATGCTTTGGACTAGGCACTTTGAAAGGCTATTCCCATGAACTCAAATGCCTAAAGCCAAACATGGCTTTACACAATTGAAAATCACCTGCTTTGTATGTTTTCAAAAGCAGCTCCACCACTCAGCAGTAACAATATAGAATTGGGTTGAAAGGGTGAAAATAGATGTGGATGTGGAGAGACTCTTCAAAAAGCCCATGGCAATGCTCCAATGCTGCAGCACTGAAAATGAGAATTTTTAATGCAGACCTTTTTATGATCATTCCTGAACTAGATTTAAAGGAAAAAAAAATCATATCAATATTGCAGAACTAGAGGTCTCTTCATGTTCTATATATTTGAACAATGCTCGCTGCTTTATTTGAAAAGAGAAATATCTTAATGCTTCATGGCAGTCCTTTTGTTGAGTCAGTTCTAGTACCATTTTAAAGCCAATTTCTTGATATCAGCTCTGGTGATACTCTGGAATTGATCTATATCAACAACTCATTTTCATCAAATCACACCTGGTTTGCCCATTGCATGAAGATTCAGTGCTATGCTTCAGAGACAAGCTGTTCTCTGCAGCTTTGCATCTGGCAATGGTCTGGTTCCAAAGAGCCAGATTCAACCCTGAACTCATGTACAATGTACATGCGTGTAAAGGCAATCTCATCTCTTTTGTCCCACCATTTGTTTTTTGAAAGCACAGTTCCCCTTTGCCTAAAAGTGCTCTTTGTAACAGAAACCCTGACTTTTCAAGTCAAGCCAATATCACTGTCTTTATGTTTTTTTCATTCAAAGAAGGTCAGTTTTGAAAATTCTTTGAGATTTATGCATAAAATATGTGGGTCCTGATATGAGTGCCCAAAAGCTTAGAGCAGTAGGCCCTTCTTTTTCATGGATGAAAAGGAAGAAAAGAAAGCTTACAGGGGCTTTATATAGCCTTATAAGCCCCATGATCTACTTCTATTGCTTATTTCCTGCCCATGTCTAAGTTTTCAAAGGGTCCTTTCTTTGTTAGAGGGCTAATTATTTTGGCTAGTAGGCCAAAGCATAGATGCATATTGGATTAACAATGCCCATTAACTCTCCCTCAGCAGGTGGAAGATTTGATTCTGATCTTCTTGATGCTGGTGTAAAGGAGGAGTCACATCCTGGAACCAAATGGATACGCCATGGTACAGAGGAAGATGAGATCAGAAGCAAGCTCTATTACTGCTATGAGCAGCTCCCTGCTGATGTAGCCATCCTTGAAAGAATCATAGAGACTTGAAGTTGACTTTTCAGCTCCTCATATATTTTAAGGCACAAGAGCTATTGGTCACAGAGCAAATAAATGCTCCCTTTTCAAGCTGGTTTCCTTTTATTTTGTTGCTTTTTGTTTTAAGTCCATACCAAAGTGGGAAGAACTGCAGGTGATGATGAGTTTGATGTTCTTAAATGCATGAAAATGGCAGAACAGTCTTGTGTACAAATAAAATGGGGCACTTCTCTGTAAAACAAGTTGTCAATAGCACTGCCTCTTAATGTGGAACAATAAAATAATCTTTTCAAACAGTTTAATGGCCAGGATGAATGAAAGAAACTGTGTATGCTTTGCAAATGGCCTGATTACTGCCAGCTCACATGCTTGCTCTGCACTTGTAGTACATTAGAATTTGAAGTAGGATGTTGTTAGCAACTCTTTGCGTGGGGTGGAATTTGAATCAAAAGCTATAAATGACCTGTGACAGCAAAAATGAAAGTGCAATTGCTTTCTCACATGACCTGTTTCTTTTAGTGTCATTAAACTTAATCAATGATTAACCTTTGGTTTAACAGTGCTTGTCATTTCATAGCAAATCAAGTAGAAAAAATGTTGTCTACCTGAATAATTCACTAGAAAATGTCTCTGAGGCACATTAATAGTTTGAAAGGTGAGAGGCTGGCCTAAATTTGAAGTGCAAAATCACTGAGTGCAATTGAGGGAATGAGAAACATCTGACTATCCATTTGACTTGTAGAAATCCTGTATGCAAACCCAGATTTTAGGAAGCTCTCGTGTCTCCTTGCATGAACAGGACAGTGTTCAGCTCACTAATAACACATGAGAAATAGTAATGAATGATTTCACAGAGCCTTCGTCTCATTTAGGTTGTTTTTGCATAATAACTTTATGTAGTAAGTATATACAAACAATGCATCCTAATCCAAGATTGTCTGGATATAGTTGTGTTTTTTTGATCTTCATTGAGATCAAATGAGTTACGTTACTTTACACTGAATTAAGTTCTAGCTGGAATGAATTTCCTTTTGGCATCCAATTAGGATGTTTAAAGAATTTACTTTCATTTCTTGATCTCAAAAGTATTTGTGGACAGTTCACACGGACTATGTATTACTGTGCCTAACTGCTATCAGCTTGTATAATGATCTCATTTGCATATGCTAACAAGGTACATTATAGGTATAGTGTTTTTACATGCCTTTTATCCAATTAGCTCATTGTACCCACTAGTCTTGTGTTCTCCCCCTCTGTCACCAAATTAATAAGAGTTGTGAATTGAAAATGGTTTCATTCATATGGTGTGTCTGTGCAGACAGACTTCACTCAGAAGAAATGTGGCTTCTGCTGTTCACAATCTTTATTTATTCATTACACATGCGGGGAGGGTCTGTAGGGCTCCCAGATAAGCTGGGGAGCTTGATGTGGTAGATGCTAACTGCATTCAGAATTTCACAAAAATTTTTGTGCTAAAAAAAATCAAACTCCCAGAATGACTTCTCATCTTCATCAACCACCTTTTGTCTGAGGGCACATGGAATGATTAACCTTTGCTTGCTTTCATTCATTTTGTTTTCAAAAGGAAAAGTTGCAAACAGTGAGGATCTCTTTCTTCTTTTTTCCTATGTCCAATGCACTTTGTTTTGTATTACTAGTTCAACCCAATTGAACTGGAATTTATTCAGGTGATACAGCTGTGCTCATGTGCCTTCGTGTGCAAAATCATACCCAGTGACATTTATTTTAAAAGAAGAGGATTTGCATGTAGATTTGCACCAGGAGGATAAACATTTTAAGAAGTAAATTTTCGTCTTAGAATATCGGCACGAAATATGTATGATCCTGCACAAAAGTCATGGTGACATCATTACCCTGTTAATATTGTTGCAACATGATGACCAGCTGCTTACCTAGTATCCTTGTTCACAAGAGTTTGCCATACCAGCACGGCTCAGAACTTGCACATTCACATTTTCACATGTACTTGCTGTAGACCAGATAGATTTCATTTCAGACTGCCCAGCTTCCATTTCAACTGCTGCTGGCCAGCACCAACCGTGAGTACTTGCATCATGGTCAGTGGAGTCAGAGCAGTGTCGAGAAAGTATAAGGGAGAACAAGGTTAGGTTTATTATCGCTAGTGCTCTTTTGTATCTTACCCTTTTTTAAATCAGGAATATTCCCAAGGAAAACTGTGGTGTCAGTTTTCTTTGTGAAGGAAGGGTGAATTATGCTGAGGGGTTCTCAGACCTGGCTGCTCTTGTCAGTGTATTCAAATGATCTAAACCATCGAGAAGGGGACATGTTGAATAGGAACTTTAGGAACATCTCATATTTTATTGTCATGCGATAAAAACTCACTAATCTCATTAACTCAATGATAGCCTAATTAGTCAATGGAAAAATGAAAAGGAGAGAAAAATTGGGGCAACAGCAAGACAATAGTATACAGGCAAGAGGAAATGAGTTAAAAGAAGCATGGAGAATATGGTTTTCAGTTACTCTGTTTTCTCCTTTTAGCTTCTTTCTCTCTCGTCCATGTCACTCCAAGGAAAGCAGCTGGCATCTGTAGCCTGTTGTGCAGATGGGTTGAGAGGAGCACATATTCCACTGCATGTCTGGCACGCTTCAAAAGTGGCTGGTGACTGACTGTGTATTTGCCAGCAGCTAGTCATTAGGGAGACTTGCTGTAGCCATGGATGTCTGGCAGCACACGGGGTCAAAGAGACTGAGGGTACGAGGAAACATCAGATTAATACCTCTCAAAGCACTGACCACATATGCTGCCACTTGGTAGACACAGCCCGCAGGGTGAACATGTTCCTTATCAGGACTTGACAGTTTTACAGGAGTCCTAAGTTTCCATTTTTATTCCTAGGTGTATGCACTGTACAGACACCTTATGAGAAACAACACTTGGCCTAAACAACTTGCAGTTTAAATAAGCAGGAGCAGCAAAGGATGGGAGAAGGAAGATGAAATTCCCCATTCCACAGGGAAGGAACTGAAACCAGGAGAAATAACATTGTTTGGTGACACATGAGAGTCGTGACAGTGGTGAGAACTAAATCCTATTATTTCAAGTCCTTTTTGAGGGTCTTAGCTTCAAAATAATTCTTTGCCTGTATGTACAAGGCATACATCTGACTCTAAGCCACTTGACTTTTTCCTCCATTAAAGCAAAGCTACTCAGCTTGAGTGTGGGTCAGAGGCAAACCTCACCGGGATTTTGCGCCTCTCCCCTCAATTTCCACTATAGCATCCCTGTCATCATCATTCTGCAACACAGCTGGGACACAGTTCTTGCTGTTTGCAGGAGGCACAGCAGCCACTTATCCCTCTCACTGGGCTGCTCCCTGCCCACCCAGCCTGTCCTGATGTAGGAACAGGAGAGAAAATGAGGCACAGATAGGCAGATGGCAAAAGACACCAAGAGGATCCTGACATGGCCGGAGGGGCATTCCTGCACAGAGCCAGCCGCTGGCGGGCAGCTTTGCCATTGTCCTTGCTATGCAGGCAGGCACAGCTCAGGGGCTCTCTGGAGCCTCTCACTCATTTCTCTGGAACAGTACCAACACAAAGCTGCAGCAACACGCTGGTGATTCAGGCCCAGCATGAACGACGGGACTGGACTAGTAACTTTGCTGCATGCCAGGAGGGACTCTGCCAGAAAATTCACCGCCAGCAGCATACTTACACCACGTCCAGCTTTACAGACACCTTTCCAAAACAAATATATCTGCTTAGAATGAAATTCAGCTCTTTGTGAAGCTGTGTCAGGCTCTGCTGATAGGGGGTGTTTATTGAAAGTCATCAGCTCTCCAGTGTTGAGCTCTCCAGCATCAAATCAAATCTCTGCATTTCTCATCACAAATTTAAGAGCCGTCTTGAACCTACACTAAGGAGTTAAACTTGTGGTGATCCTCAGGAGTGGCCAAGGCAGAATATCTTCCTCCCTTTCTTCCACTATTGGGTGATCTTTCTTATTATATGACTTAACGCGGTTCTACTACTGTGGCCCTGGTGAGTTGATCTGGTCCTTAGTCACTAAACACACCTCTGGCCTCAGTTTCCCATCAGACAATCCCAATGGCAGCTTCTGCGCTACCATTAGGCTGCGGTGAAAGACCCATGGGCTCTGACAGGACCTCAGCCAGCATCAAGTTAGTGGAAACCAAAGAACTTTCTTCTGACCCACCCTCAGACCTCTTCTGCATTGACACTGCTCCCAGATGATCCAGGAACTGAAGAAGGGTTTTGAACACCAAAGCAGCATGGTCCATGCTCTTCACACAGGACTGAAGTGCCCAGGTGGTGAAGACTAGCTCTTTGGCTCTACCCTGGGCAAAGATGAGGAGACCGCTGTGGCAGCACACCCTCCTGAGCAAGAGCCAGGAACAACCTCTTGCACCACAGTGTGAGAAGCAGAGGAATTAACTCAAATACTTTCATGACCAGAAGTAAAATCGGTGGCAGTGAATAGAAAAGGTCAGGATTTCTGGTCAGTGTAAACTGCCTTTCTCAGCAGTGGAACCAACTATGTGCATCAGGCATTATTCATTTGTTACAAATTGCTATTGTATACCCTGATATTGCAACCCCCCTGTCACCTGCCACTGCAGCAGCAGAAATGGGTTTAAATACTTCATTATTTCATCAGGTGTGATGGCTACCACCAGCCTGAGCCCTAGCCTGAAGGCCTAGGAAAACTAGTGTCTTCATCAGGTGCTTTTACGAGACAAAGCTTCCCACAGACAAAGCTTGACTTAGTGTATGAGGAAAGAAAAGGAAATGAAAAGCTGGCATAGCTTCAACTTGGAAAAAATGAGACTCAGACAGCAGTCCCCAGGGAAAATATCCTAATTTGAAGGAGCAGGAGGAATCACTGGGGACTGCTTGGTACAGGGTTGGGAACACGGCCAGGCCAGTGGCCAGGCCATGCTGAGAGCAGCTGGGCACATCCCTGGCCGGGGGAGGACAGGCGACGCAGAGGCGGGGGCTCCATGAAGATGTCGGATGTGGCCTGTGGGTCTTGGCGTCCTGGAAGAGAAAGTCTGGTTGATCTGATCAGTAACACGGAGGGAAGCGGTGCAGGGGATTTGCTTCAGACTTGCTTTCTCCCTTGCAGAAGTAAACTATTCAACCCTATGCATTCCAGCCCCCTGGGGGGACATGCCACCCAGTTTGAGAATAGGCACATTAATAAACCAACAATATCTGTGTCTGCATCTAGATCTAATCTATGGCTGCTAAGTGAGATTCACTGTTTCCCACCCCCAGCAGCATCTTGGCAGTAGTTTTTGAGCTCGGTTCTCCACCTGTACATACATCCTATACGATGGTGTTCATTCAGTGCCTGTTCCTCCTTTGCCGCTCCTGTTGACTGGCATTGGGGAAGTTCAGGTAATCGCCAACCCTTCAGGGAAGCGATGCCTCTCCTGCTTTCACTGGTTAATTTAGCCAATGTGATTCTGGCTTGCTGGATAGATAAGCCCTCACTGGATTTTCTCAGCTACGCTGCAGTCCTTAGCTGCTTCAATAAAAGCTCTCCACTGGCCATTAATTTGGCATCAGTGTTTCCTCCTGAGGTTGCTGTGAGGTTCATCATGGTCTCACAGTCTGTGCTCTGTGGAGTCCTTCAGAGAGACCTTGATGGCATACAGGGCCAAGCAGAGTCTCTGCTTCCCCAGGATGCCTTCCTGCCACCTCTCTCCCTCTGTTTGGTCTGAGCTCCAGCTTCACACAACAGTGTTTAGTACCTTCAGATTCATTATTTAGCTACGTTTTGGCCAAAACACTATAAATATTAATGCAAACACGGCCTGTCTTTTTTAACTGTTTCCCTCTGCTTGCTGATAGAAACAAGAGGAGAGCTCTTCCCTGGGGACAGTCTGCCCATCTGGAGTATTCAAGCTTTTAGAGGCTGCTTTTCATCCTCTTCCCTGGCACTTGCTTCTTGCAGGGCTGGGCTGCATGTTCACAGGTATATGACAATACTGATAATACCACAACAAGCTGGCATTCATTAAGCATCTTGGAAGAAGTCTGTCTTTAAAAAGGCAGGTAGGGGCCTGTGCCATGGGAAAAATGACCAGGTTTTCTAATCGCTCATATGGAGTTATCTGCACACATGGCTACCTTTCATCACTTATGCTGATGCCAAAAAATGGATTATAAAGCCAATATGCCTGTTGAAATGTCTGTGTGTACTAAGCTGTCATGGACTTGTTTTGGGTCAAAATTGCACGTGTACTCTATTTCTTTGTTTTTATTTTTCCCTTTTTTTTTTAACTGTCCTGATTTTCTTGTGAGATTGTGAATAAAGAAGACACAACTCATCCACAGAAACTATAAGTAATATTGCCACTATCCAACACTGCTTCTTGAAAGCCACGCATAACCCAAAAAATACCATAATGGTGGAAATAAATACAAATATCTAGGTCATTTTTCTCATAAGAACTAAACACTTCAGGAAATACAAGCACAACTACAGCCTCCTTATCACCACTATCTGTACCACAAACATAAAAACAGAAGAGTAGCCATACCAGGTCACGCCAAGGTCCCTCTAGACCAGCATCCAGTTTTGGACTGTAATCATAAACAGATGCCTTGGGAAGAGTAAGGAAAGGGCAAACCTATAAGATATGTTCCCCTGATACTCTTCCAGCATCCAACTATTCTCAGTTCAGGGACTCCCTGAGCTAGGTGTGGTTTCTGTATGTTTAGTAACCTCAGTGCATTTCTCTACCATGAACTTGTCCAGTCACTGCTTGAACCCTTATAAACTTTTATCATCCACAACATCCTTTGGCAAGCAATTCCATGAATCTACTATCTATTGCATGCAAAACTACTGCTACTTGTTTGTTTTGAACCCAGTTCATGTACAGCAAAAAACAATGGACAATCCACCCCTATCCACCTTTTCTGTGATTATATTAAGCGGTCATGCAAATTAATACCAATGGCATTGTTCAGATTTGGCTTTACATCATTCATGGAGCTATGCTGACATATTCCAGGCTAGCAAATGCTCGTCTTCTGCAAAACTGGTTTGGAAAAGGCACAAACCTGTTAATAGCTAATAAAAGAATGCATTCAAAAGATTTTCTGGCCTATACAAATCACTGACCAATTAGGACAAGATGTAGGGCTTGGTTTTCCATTGCATGGCACTAATGGAGTTACACTTGGAGAAACTGTGTGTGAAGCTCTATGGAAAGGAAGCAATTCCATTAAAATCCTATGTTTAAAAAAAGAAGTATGGTGCAGCACTGGACATATGTCATTTTCAAAGGTATGCTTCAAGAGACAGAAAAGAAAGAATATGTTCATTTTTAAAATGTCATTGTTCTAGGATGTAACATTAGTCCTGACAGATTTTCCTGATGGCGAGGAGTGATATGGCTCTGCTTTGCTCCCTGGTGAGTCATCAGTGTGCAACCCCCAACAGTTACGGTTTTTCATTTGTCGTTGTGCAGCATTTTGTTCCCATTCTTGTGTGTTTCCCTCTGCTACTGCCATTTGTGTCATTCCAACTGAGGCATTTTTAACTGGGATGCTAATAAGCAGCAGCAAAGCTGTGAGGTTCACAGAGAAGCTAGCATCTCCTGTGACTCCAAGGGGAGCTCTGCAAAGAATTGCAAGAAGGATGCCAAGCCAGCTGGAGCTGGGAGAGTCACTATGGCAAGGGAGGAACAAGAAAGGGAGGAGAAAAAGAGAGAGCTTGCCACCTTTCCCTGCAGGACTCATGCAAAGTGCTGATAATGTGTGTTTTATTCATTCCTCGCCTTTGTTCTCTAACCATCTCTTGAGAGACATTTCAAAGAAAGGGAGGCTAGGAAGAGACTAAAAGTCTCCTTTTAGATTGAGGAATGCAGGCTCCACCCTTGCTCCCAGCTCCATCCTTTTTGTGCTGCTGCAGCTGGGGAGTCTCCCTTGAGGCTCTAACTTAAACCTGGGGTTGGTCCTAAGCCAAATGGTCCAAGGATCAGGGGAGCCATTTTCTTTCCTGAGCTCAGGGCCAGCCTTTCGTTACAGTGTATGGAGCTGGGGGGACTGGGTATCAAAGAGCACTCTGAAAAGAAGAAGACTCCATTCTTTGTACCATAGGGGAGCTGTAAAGATGTAGGGGTGATGGGAAATAACCAGATAAATGTCAGCTCCTCGTGTGGTGCTGCTGTGCAGAAAATCCTGAACACACACACACACACACACACACACACACACACACACACACAGGAGGAGCCATGACCTGGATTTATTTCTGTGCACAAAAGCAAGGGGCTACCATGGGAACGGTCTGTCCTGTTTTCAAATCCACACTTCAAAAAAGATGTTGACAGGTTGGAAAGACGTCAGGGAAAGGTACATGAGCAATCTGAGATCTGGAAAACTTTATGGTAGGAGACTAAGAACTCGGTGGAATTTATCTGTTTGAAAGAAGGCTAAGGGGTGACTTGCTTGCGGTCTACAAGTATGAGCATGGGGAAAATGCAACAGATGTTTCAAGCAGAAAATAAACCCATAATAAAATCCAGTGGTTGGTTGTTGATGCTAGACACATCCAGAACAGAAGTCAAGTAAAAAAATTGAAGGTAATTAACCACTACTTACTAGAGTAAAGTTGGATTCTCAGTTTCTCTTTAAATCAAGGGCAGATAGCTTCCTGAAATCTCCTCTGCAACCTCTGAAGATGGAGAAGAGCTCATGGGAGGTGATTTTATATCAGGGTTATACAGCAGGTCAGATGGTCATCATAAAAGCTCCCATGACAAAACTGAATGTCCAGCAGAGTTAATCTTCCATGCCAATCCCCTTTCGTCCTTACTCTGACAACCCTTGTGTGACCCTGGGTGCACTGGGAAATCCATATGGTCCATATTCACATTGTGTTTATATGCCCCAGAGAGATGAATGAGAGAAATGTTTCCATACTGGGTAATCAGAATGAAATCTCACTGAGATTACAGCATTCAACATCAGGGCCTCAGAAACTGAGATAAAGAACAACAATAATAAAAAAATAGCCCCCCCCTTTTTTTTACACAATAGATCCGCTATCAAAAGTAACTGTTCTCCTAGCAATGACATTAAAATATATTGCTATTTTGAGAAAATGTATTGCTTTTGGTTATAGTGGGTACCCTCACCTAAACCTGTGTGATCCGGCCTACTGGGAGAAGTGAGCATTAGAAATATATTGTGTCTGGTCACCTGAGCACTGGGGAGATCCACTGTGCTTCCTGGAGGCTTTGGCACTGTTTGGATTCAGATCTCCACAAGTGTAAAATTTAAAAAAAAGACTTAATGTGTGTGAGTTCACACACGTGAGTCTGAGAAGGAAGAAACTCACTTTGCGTATTTGACTTAAAATGGTTTCTAGGTGAATGTTGACACATCCATTCTGCAGTGACCTCTGCTGGCAAGGGCAGGACCTATAAACTTCCTTCAACACCACTATGTTAAGGGCATCTGCAAACATATTTTACTAGCGTCTTTATCTGAACCTATCACATTACACTCGGTGTCATTAGCACAGGGCAACACAGTTAAGGTTATGGAGCTGTCATACAAATATGAAAAAATGCCATGGGGCATATGAAGGTGGTAGTTAAACAGAGATAGTCAAATCTGATTAATAGCAAAGATAAAGGAATGTCAACATACGCCCGTCTCGATGATTAAAAAAGCAGGTAGCTGGAAATTAGTAATTGTTACAGGTAGCTTAAGGATATTGTTATTTTTTTCACCTTTTGAAACATCCCTATGGGCATATGTCTGCCAATGAAATCATTGAGATATTTCTCCAGTGTGTAAGGAATTGCTGTCATGCAGCGACTCATAAAAGATGCCCCTTGCTCTTCTGTAGGGATCTATGCTTTTAATGGCAGAGAGTCTCTGTTGCTATAAATCAGATTAGTGCAATTTACTTCATTGCTTGCTTACCCTGACGGAGAATCTGGCTCCAAATCTTTACATTGCAGTTGTCCAAGAGCATCTACCACCACTGGGTTAGTTTTTGGCCTTTAGACAAATCCCCAGTGTTCACTGTTGCAACTTGCCTTCTTATATCTGATTCTTTTTTTTTATAACTTGTTTTTCTTTCTATGATCACCATTTTTTTTTTTGCCATTTCAGAAATGCTTTGTTTGCAGCCCTACCTGTAGTCAATAAAGTTGTATTTCTGTGCAGAATGCAGAGAGGAGCAATGTTTCTAGATACTGTCCTCAACTTGAATGAAGGTGGAAATGTTAAAGACTCAGCTGCCTGCCTGTCCTGAGCTCTCCCCTTCTTACCGTCACTGTCTAAATATGCGTGGCTAGTTCTAACTATGAATGGGAACTCAGAGCCATAGCATAAACAGAGCAAAGAGCAAAATTAGCTTACAAATTAACATGCAACATGTAACCTGAGTTTTGGCTATGTGTTGGTGCTCTCTGAGAGCAGCCAGGGACTGGTGCCTGTGAAAGAGGATAATAACAGGGTAGCAGATAGTGGTATTTCTCCAGAATGCTCTGCTAGCCACCAGCCACTAACTGACTCAGGTGAGGCAACGGGTAATGTATAAAATGTTGATGAAAAATTACTCATTTTCCAACACTTGTATCTATAATGCAAGTGACAGCCCTCAGCTTTTGGAGACATCCTCATCTAGAAGCAGGAGGCTGCAAGAGCCCTTCTTCAGAGGGCTTCCCCTCCCTGGGCCAGTTTTTCACCATTTCTTTGGGGTTGCACCAGCAAATGGAAGCCAGATGCATTCCCTCCCCTGCAGCGGATGAGGCTCATGTGTAATGGTGTTCCCCAAGCAAACTGTGCAGGGCCAAGTGCTGGAAGGCAACATATGACTCCACCATGCCTCGGCCAGGGTGGTAGAAAACACCAGCAGACAGCTAGGTTCCTGTGTGCTGGAGGTCTTAACATGGTGAAGCCCTTCAGGAAAACTCAGTTTTGCCTCTCCATGGCAGAACACCCCCCCACCTCCAAACTGCTCCGTGGGGACTGCTGGGAAGAAGTGGCACATGGAAGCATGAGCACCACGATTGCCCCATGTACCTCCCATTAGACAATTCCCTGGACATTCTGGTCAGGGTCAAGCCACTGTACCCCCTGTACTGGGAACAGGCCAGCAGCCCAACAGCTTTGTGTTTTTCTCCCCCTCCTAGGTGACTCATGGTATGTTATCTGTATCACTGACAGTCTCGGTTAGTTAATGTGGCTCTCCAGGGATTTGGAGAAGACTCACAGCAGTTCAGGTCTCTTCCTGTGAACTCCTGGGACTCAGTGAACTTACCCTGTTGCAGCCAAGGTGCAGGGGAATCTCATAAATCTTCTCCAGCCCTATTGTACGTTGTTTAGTGCATATTATCACGTTCGACATCTCTAGTTATAGTAATCACTTTAAAAAATGTACTTCTGCAATGTCAGTAATTAATCAAATGCCTTTGTTTCATTAGCCATAATAATATCTTTGGTTTCATGTTCTTAGGTGTTCCTCTTTATAAACCTCTCTCATGATGAGTGTCTCCTCCTTAGCACTCAGTCACTCCAGATGCTTTAACGTTGCTGATAAGCTGTTTAATGGAAAGACTGTGAAATATTTTTTTCTCGTATCAGACTGGGATCTAAAAGGGTTGGGATCAGCATCAGGTCTGCTTTGCAGCTGCAAATATTGGCTCTGGTCTTTGAACCCTGTAGCTCCTGACTGACTGGAAAGCCATTAGCCTGTGCTCAGTCTCCACACCCTCTGCAGTGCAGAGCTTCCTCTGCAGCTCCCATCCCACCTCCTGCCCCTGTCCCACACCTCATGTGAGGTGTCTTGTTGGTTTAATATGAATAGGATTAGTCCCTAGACATAAGGAAAACTCCTGACAGTCTGCAAAGAAAAGGAAAAAGTAGTAAGTGAACAGGCAGTGTGGATTTTGGTAAAAGTGGGAGAAAAAAAAAGGATGTCCAAAACCAACACTGCATCTGTATTAATTAGAGAGTAGCAAAGGTGAAGATACATCTGCAATACATGTCATTATGTATTTCCCCTACTGAGAGCTGGTGTATTGGGACTTCATCTGTCACAGCAATGTTCACTGAAGCAACGAACACCAACCTGACTGGTGAAGCCTGGTTATTCATTATCTCTAACTTTGTAATTTGTGCCACTAAGGCTATTACTGTACGCTTAAGAGTCATGCAGTACAAGAGGGACTTTCTTTTCTTCCTCTTTTCTTTTTCCCCTGGGATAATTCCTTTTTTATTTTTTAAATCAAGCAAAATATATTAATTCTGGCATACTTCTGGGAGTAAAATAATTGTATAAAGTCACTGGCAAACAATCTCTGCCCAAACACGCATGCAGAAAGCAAGTTCTCACAATTATGGTTAATGCAAAATGAAGTCAGATTGTAGAGGCCTCCAGCGTGATTTCTAGGATGATAATGATGAGAAGAGGAGATTAGGCTTATCACAGACAAAGCTTGTAGTGCTGGGATTTTAGTAATTCAAAAACAGCCGCACTGCTACAATGCATTTAAACTACTTAGCTACAACAAGACTTTCACAAATACTGTAGCTTTGCAAAGTGAGGCAACGGAGGGCTTTTCTTCTCAATTTTACACCCTGATACAGCAAAATGCTGAAGTACAGGCATAATTTCCAGCACATGAAACAGCTCCATGGGCTCCGCTGGGAAGTGCCATGTGCCTAGAGGTACACAGGTGCTGCTCATTACCTGGGTGCTCAGGTGGTTTGGGTTTTTTTGGTTTTTTGGAATGAGGCCTTATCTGAACCTCCTGCAGCTCTGTGCATCTGCCATGGGAAGGCAGGGAAGTCTCCGAGAAGAGCCTGGCAGGAGCTCAGAGAAACACTTGCCCCCTCTTTTGTTTAGTGAGGAACTGCAGTGCAAAGCCCAGAGCTGTTATGCCCTGGTAGAAGACAAAGTCAGCAGAAAGTGTTCAAGTGCTAGGCATGGCGTAGATCCAAAGTCCCTTACACACCCCTATTCCTACCCTGTGTGGCACAGGTTGGAGATGGGGCCTGTCTCAGAAGAAATAGATCTGAGTGTGATTTCCTGCACCCCAATGAGGTCCTGCCAGAGCGATGTGGTAGCCAGTGCTGGTCTGGCCATGGCAGACCCAGGGTCCATTTTAGCTCTTGTCCTTGTCATCACTTTTCCTTTGCAGCTACATGTCAGGACCCTTGACCTCATAAGTACCAAGTTCCTCAGCTCTGGTCATTGTGTCTGAAAACTTATGCCCCTTTGACTTGATCCCAGCAAGGGTCTACTCTCACTGGCAGAGACAATTCTCTCTTCTGGATAACCTGAATAACACATGACAGCGGAATGTGAAGAAATACAGCCTCCAAGCAGATATCACATGAATTAGCCCAGCTGGAAAAGAGCCAGGCTGCAGGAACAGCAGTGCTGAGTCAGACTAAGAGGTCACCTAGACCATATCCTGTCTCTGACCAGCCCGTAGCGGATGCTCAGCAAAAGAGCACAAGCGCAGGGCAAGTACAGTGATATTTCCTCCACTTCATCCTTCCAGTTTCTGGCAATCTGGAGTCTAGGGACTTCCTGAGCCAGGGCTGTATCTTCATCTCTGCAGTCTAGGAGCCTTTGATGGACTTTTCTTTCAAGAATTTTCTAATTGCTTTTTGAACCCATTTATACTTTTGGCCTCCACGACATCCTGCAGCAACGGGTGTCACAATGTGGTTATGCATTGGGTGTGTTTGCTTTAAACATGACAATCATGTAAAGGCTCCCCAGTCCTTGCACTGTGAGATACATGTTTTTATCACATTCTTCAGGTCATTCCGGATTTCACATACCCCTCTCATCTGCTGTCCCAGTGGTCTCTTTTCCAGCTGAACAGTCCCAGCCCATATGATACTTCTTTATTTTGAAGGCTTTCCGTAGCTTTGATCATCCCTGATGATCTCCTGTGAACATTTCTGGTCCTACTCTGTTTTTCCTAGGCACAGCAAGCAGCCCTGCCTGCAGTGGTGAAGAGGGCACACACCATCAGTGTACACAGTAGCACAGGGATAGGGACAAGCATCTTTTTGTCTTCTCAGTTTCTTTCCTAATAGTTCCTGATGTTCCATTTCAATTTCTGAGTGCTGCTGGACCCTGAGTTATGTACCTAACAGCACTATCCACAGTGATTGCAGGATGTCTTTCCTGAGTCGTAATAGCTAATGTAATTTCCATAACTGTATAGACATTGTTAGGGTTGGGTTTTTTCCCTGTAAGCATGAATTTGCATTTGTTATCATGAAATTTTTATTTGTTATTTTATCATTTGGTAATGTGAGATCATGGTCGCTGCTGGAGTGAGATTTTCTGTGACTCTTCACAACCAGCATTAGTTGTTCTACTGGTCACAGTTAGCATTATCTTTTTACTAACCTAGGTAAGATTAATACAGGGCTAATGCTTAGAGGTCCATCTTTAAGGGTGATATTGGACACAAGCCATCAAGCTTTGGGTTTTGTGCCTGTACGGTGCTCTTCTCTGGACCAAAGATGTGTTGGACATCTCAAAAGGAAAGATGACATCAACAGACTCCCTCAATTCTTGAATTACAAACACCAATTCTTACCTCATTGTTGTACAGGGAGTACAGAGTTGAAATGCCTGATCAGTGAGATGTGTGCAATGCACGCGCTTGGGGCTAATCCAGGCTGTGGGGTACAGTGATGGGCCTGGAGATATGGGGGCTGCAGACTGAATTCCAGGTTGAAATTAAGCTATGGATTTTCTTTATAAGGTTTCAATATACAGGACACATGTTTTAAAGGCACACCTCTTCTGATGCTGGTCTGTGACAGTGGCAAAAAATGTGCAGGTATAACCTGGAATCCCACAGGTTACTTGTTGGTTCTGTCTCATCCCATAAGCTGGGATCTTCTTTCCTCTAACAGTTTCACTCTGTAAATCCTAGGGGTGCTGTGGAGGGCCCACTGACCAACTGCTACATTGGGAAATAGGGACACAGTGAGTCTGGGGATGATTTTTGAGGTTTACATTTGATTGTGATTGGCTGTTGCAGGGTGGGAAGAAGAAGTCGGCTTTCCTTGTGACAGATGCTGTGGAGGCAGAGCCAGGATAGGTCATTTCCGATGGGAGCTCATGGTATGAAATAAATAAGGGGAAAGTGAGAGTGAAAGACACATTGTATAAGATGTACAACTGGCGGGATGCCATCATAAATATTCATTGAGTATGTTAATTAGCAACTATTGCTGTTACTCATTAACTAATTTATTCAACAAATAGCATTCAGGCCACTCTAGAACACTGCATACTGTTACTGCTAAAAGGGGTATCAGTTTCCCTGGCTGTCACCTGGAGACATTGATACTGCCCCATCTTTGCAAGTACTTTGATATGTGGAGATGAAAACTGCCGCAGGGGGCCAATGGACCACAGTATGTCACTTATAGAGTAGGAGAAGTCCAATCTTATTCCCAGCAACATGCATAAGAGATTTAATTCATTAGTTTAACATCAATTGGAGAAGAATGGCAGGTCTATGACAAGATTTCTGTTTGAATGACAGCAATAGCATATAGGTTGCAGAGTCTGCAAAGGGATGGATGGGCTCCTCTGTGAATTGACTTTCCTTAAAAGAGAGGAATCAAAGGTAGAATAACGAGTCAGCATGGGGGTTTCCACCGAATCCGGTAGGACCTGGCTGTCAAAACTACAGCTGACAGCAAAGCATTGCAGAAGAAGTTGGCATTACTGAGTGACTGGATGATAAAACCACAAATTGAATTCAGTGTTGGACAGTGCAATGTAATGCACTTTGGAGAAAAACAATCCAAATATTACATATGTAATGATGGCTTCTAATATAGCTATTGACAATTAGGAAAGGGAAACTGGAGCCACTGGGGACAGTCCTATGATACTATCACACCAGTGCTCAGTGGAGGTCCAAAAGGCAAATAGGATGTTAGTAATTACTGGGAAAACAATACAGAAAAAACAGAAAATATTATTAAGCCATTACTTAAATTCAAGTACATTCAAACGGGTCTGGTCCCCCCATCTCAGAAGCACAGAGCAGAACTAGACTGGATCTGTAACTGTGATAGAGTATGGTATGATAGCTATGGAGGAATAACTTCTATGCAAAGACTGAACAAGTAGACTGGAATCTTCGTTATGGAAAAAAGCGATGATGAAAGGCAACATCTGAGAAAAATGTTTTAAATCCCAAATGGCATTGAAAAGGTAAATAAAGACAGCTGTTCTTACAATAGAACTCAGAGATATGCAAAGAAATGATCAAGCAGCAAACTAAACCAAGAAGAAATACTGCCTCATACCACATCTAATGGATTTGTGGAACTCCTTGCCCAGGGTATTATGGAGTCCAAGAGTATAACTGGTTTCAGAAAAGGAATAGAAACAGTCATGATGAAAAATTCCTTTGGTGTCTATTGAATGCAAAGGCTTAGGAAGTTGTTGATTGCCAAAAGGTGGGAGGAGGCTATGCTCACAGGAGGATTACTGTATCATGCCCTGCTTTGGACTCTCTACAAACCTACTGCAGGTCACTGTCAGAGACAGTGTCCTGGGGTAATTGGACTCATGGGTGACCTTGTGTAACAATTTTTATGTCGATGCTCTGTAGTGAGGGTTGAGATCCCTTTGAGGTCCCTTCTACCTCATCTTCTCTAATTAGACATTGGAGAAGAGCCAAAGGATAAAAAATCCTGATTGATCGATTGACCTATCTACCTATGTACCTACCTACCTATCTACCTATGTATCCAGATAATATGTGTCATTTAGCAATGGCTTAAGCTTCATGGTGTATCTTACAGTATTTAAGACAAATGTACCTTGACGTGCAATTGAGCCACCAGTGGTATGCTATCATATACAGCAGAAGTGGATTACACCGTGGTACTAGCGGCTTGCCCAGATAAAGCAGTGGGCTGATCCTTATGGCCTGCTCCCACTGTCTGTAGTACAGCACTCTCTTTGTAGCAGGATACTCAGGCAGCAATGGCTATGCTAGTAAATTCAGGTATGGCAGTAGCATCCCGAGGTGCTGGGCTGTGGCCGCCTGCACTAGCAGACTGTTAGAACATCCCTGACATGAATTTGGCCCATTCTAACTCTGTTCCTGAGCGCAGTACTTAGACCAGTCCAGGGACCATTTCCAGTAAGTGACTACCATGCGAACACTTTTAACTAGACAGTTCACTAGTACAGACACTGCCTTTTCCATGCCAACTGGCCTCAGTGCCCAGGAACACTGCTGGGCATGTTTAATTTAGCAGTGTGTGTGTAGCTTCTGTGTCTGGATCCAATTACAGGATTAGGTCCACAAGGACAGGGGAGATGAATTTGTGAGTCAAAGTGGTGCAGATTTGTTGCCTGTGAATGACAACAGTTTTACATGAGGCTGAAGGAAGAGACACTACCCAAAGAAAACCCCAAAGATTCTTATATCAGCTGTAAGAAATGTGTGCATTTTGGAACTATATCACTAACAATAGTAGGATGCTCAGCTGGAAAGTGAAGGAGCTGTAACAGAGACTCAAGGACTCTGAACCTCAAGGGGCAATGGCCTGAAGGAACATCCTAACAAAAAAAAAAGAAAATAAAGGAGCAAATGAAAGCTTAGCTGACATTTACACAGTACCTGAGACAAGGACCTCCTAGCAGAGCTTCTTAGAACTGGTGTATTTTAAATAAAATATAAAGTGAAGCAGCAATTAACTAAAAAGACAATCCAAGTCCAGCCCCTACAACAAGTTGCAATATGTAAAGAAATATGTATGAAATTCTTTGATGGGGGTTTAAAGTATGAGATAAAAGTAGAGTTGAGAAAACAATATTCTCTCTCCTATCTGGTCCATCATCACCAGTGACTGTAAGTTGGTCGTGGTAACTGCCTAGCATTTGGTACTGCTGATTTTTAAGGTGGTTGAGACTGAGGGAGAAAATGTAAATGCATGCTGTTCCCAAAGTGTTGGTTGCATTTTATTAAAGCATAAAAAAATGTCAGTGAGCTGACATTACTTATGCTCAAGATGACAAAAAGCACTGCATGAAAAGATAATAGCTGGCCTTCTTCCTGTATTAGCAGGTTGCAATGACAGAAACTTAGACTTTCAGAAGAGCGTGGAGCTTTTCTTCCTAATTTATACCATGCTCTAACTTTGAAGCCGGATATATCTGCACCAAGCTTCATGCACAGAGCTGTCACATTTTCTGCTGTGGGGCAATGTGGGCAATGGGATGGATCTGGCACACTGGTTCATATGGCAAAGAAGGCACCATGTGTGATGGGAAAGAACCAGGACACCTGGGAGGACTCTGTGTAGCACGGGAGCAGGAGTGGAGGGGCAGAAGCTGGGTCAGCAATGCTCAGGCTTTGGCCTAAGAGATCATCTGGGCTCCCCTTCAGGAAAGCTCCCCCTTGCTTTCTTATTTTAATTTGCTCGCAAAATGTTTTCTCACACCACACAGGCTCTTTTTTATTATTATTGGAAATATTTTCCAGGTTTATTTTGAATTTGGTGCAGTGGTTCACACCTAGCAGGCCTCTCTTTAATACTATGAGGAGTCTTCTCTCTTTGGATAAAGACCTCATGGGATTTTAAAGTAGTCCAGGGAGGGGGGAAAAAAAGGGGGGGATTGTTTTCTTTCAAAGAAAAGCAACATGTATCTATGAATCAAAAAGATTTCTGCAGCCTACACTTAAAGCCCCTGGAGCGTCCCTTGCAGTGAGGATATCACCTCAGGGAGAGTCCATCCCTCCCTCCCTCCAACCCCTACACACGCTGGCTCTGGGTGCAGATGAAGTTTACCTCTGAATTCAAATAGCTGCAAGACCTGGCTCCAAACCCATCCTTCCTTGCCTCCTGTGGGAAACTGCCCCCCAGTTTGGCTCCCTGGATGTGGGCATTGGCTTCCCCCACAGTGGAAAGAGGGATGCCAAAGCCCCCGGGTGAGGGAATATCTGGAGGGTGCCCATCATCCAAGCCCAGGTCCCCATACATGATGTGGTCAATGTGGTGAAGTCTCACTACTGGGGCTGGAGGAAGACGAGGTGGGTGGTTCACATCCGAGAGGTTTCCAGGGATATCACAAATCATAAGGTATCCATGGAAAGTCAAGCCCATCCACAGGGGCTGGACACCCCATGCCTCCTTGCTGCTCCCCAGCAGACAGCCTGGAGACAACACAGGAGATGTGGTGGGGCTCCAGTCTTTTCTGGCTTTTGAGAGGCTGTCCTGGGGACAGAGCTGCTCAGTGGCCTTGCCTTGGCCAGTCCAGCCTGGCATCCCATCAGGGCACCATCTTCAGGCAATGTCTTCTCTAAGGTCCAGAAGGAAATAGTTGGGAAATGGGTTCACATTTACCTCTCTTCCCTTGGGAAGGTCCCTTCCAGACATTACTTTCGTGGATGAATCCAGGCCACATAATTCTGTACCCATGTTTGTAACAGAGGTGAGGAAAGTGAATGCCTTTACCATCCTCCCGAGGGAGATGTATTTCAAAGAATGGCAAATACTGTAATTTCTAGATGATGTCTATCTCTTTGCGTATCCTTCCTCTGTCCAGTTACCAGAAAAAAGCACATCCTTTAGTAGCACTGAACATAAAAAGCATCCCCATTTTTGCTCAGAGCAAAGACAGTGAGGTGGTGGTCTGTTTTGTCTAGGGTAGTGTATTGTCCTGGTTTTGGCTGGGATAGAGTTAATTTTCTTCCTAGTAGCAGGCATAGTGCTGTGTTTTGGATTTAGTAGGAGAAGAATGTTGATAACATGCTGATGTTTTTAGTTGTTGCTAAGTACTGCTTATGCTAGTCAAGGACTTTGCAGCTTCTGCCAGGCGCACAAGAAACTGGGAGGGGGCACAGCCAGAATAGTTGATCCAAACTGACCAAAGGGCTATTCCATACCATATGACGTCATGCCCAGTATATAAACTGGGGGGGGGTTGGCCGGGGAGCAGCGATTGCTGCTCGGGAACTGTCTGGGTATCGGTCGGTGGGTGGTGAGCAATTGCATTGTGCATCACTTGCTTTGTATGTTATTATTATTATTATTATCATTATTATGTTGTTATTATTATCATTACTGTTTTACTTTATTTCAATTATTAAACTGTTCTTATCTCAACCCAGGAGTGTTTCTCACTCTTACTCCTCTGATTCTCTCCCCTATCCCACCGGGGCAGGGGGAGTGAGCGAGTGGCTGCGTGGTGCTGAGTTGCTGGCTGGGGCTAAACCACGACATGTATGAAGACTTTTTAGTGACCCACAAGGAACATCTCTTTAAAGCAGGCCTGTCAGCTTTGCATTTTAATCCATTAGGCTACAAAATACAGGAAAAAGAACAGAAAAATGTCTCTTTCTAAGCTACAGTTGCTTAACCTGTTTCAGTATATACATATTTAGCAGCAGACAAATAATGGGCCTGTTCACTAGCAAGGAGTTTGTTTTGTGCCACTTTTATTTTCCTCACAGCATTGTTGGGCCCTGACTGCCCATCAACAATGCACTGGGGGAGATATGTCATTTCATGACTTAGCTACAAGGCACATCTTGGATTTCCAAATGCTTGCATGCATTGTTCCATTCACAGTATATGGTGTCCCACTCCCTTCTGAATAAGGACAAATATTTTTACATATGCAGGTCATCGGATAGCTCAAGCCAATTCTATTTTGACTGGATACTAAAGGACCATACTCAGAAAACAGTCACATGGATTCCCCCTCCTGCCTCATTGTCCATGCTTCTCGACAATCAGTCAGTTGTCCTTCTTGGCTTTTTTTGCTTGGAGCAGCTGAGTAAAGCCACACGCTCTCTGGATAATCAAACAGCTGATCCTCGAAGCGTGCATTGCCAGTCGTGACTCAGTAGATATGGAGACACTGTCGCTAGCTGGCCTTATGATATGCTCCTCGTGGCTATTGAATAGGCAATAGCACAAAGGGATGAGGAAAGACATTCAGGGCACATGCACAAACCAAAAGTATGGCATGGCAAAGGGTATCTTTCTTTATGAGGGACATGTAGCCTTCAGCCACATCTTCATTTGTTGCACCTGGAGGCCGCATCCTTGAATACAGTAGGCCTGCACCTACATGTTTCACCCACAGATCCAGCTTTTCTACATCCTGTCTTTCAAATGCTTATCTTTTGCAGAGGAAACTTGCTGGAGATCCATTGCCCAGACTAAGGACAGAAAACATGCACAGAGACCCCATTCTTCCCTTTAATGAGATGCCATCTCCATTTAACTAGTTTCTGGCAGAATTTTCAAGCGTTGCAGATCTCACATTCCAATTACATCAGTCGGTATTTTGCTCTTTGGCAAAGGCCACCAACTTCAGCAGCTTGCTGCATTCACTAACAGTAGCAGAGATTACCTACAAAACAGGGCGGCAGGCCTAAATAAGCAAGTTACATGCAAGAAGCCAGATCCTTGGCCCAGCTGGGGCTGCTTTGCCCAGTTCCGGCAGCACAAAGCTGTCACCAAGCCAGCCCAAACAGCTGTTGGAGGATTCCCTTGGCGCAAAAGAATTCCTGAATGGCAAAGAGCCACTAAAGCAACTCCTACACAATCTCACTCCCCAGAAATCCTTGACAGCTGGGACGGCACAATGGGGCCAGAAGCACCTGTTACCATTCAGAGCAGCCTAAAGGCTGCTCTATAGGGCAATGAATGGCAAAACGAGCACCCAGAATCTTTGGGAGTGCACAGAGGCCTGCCTTTATCACCTCTCATCCACAGCTGGAGGTGCACCGTGGGAATATTTTTTCGAGGCATTGCTATGGTAGAGTCAGAAACTCAAGGCGCTCCATACACGCCTGTGCTTTCTGACATTCATATTTGAGGGGACTTGAGTGAGGGAAGAAAGAAGTCTGAACTCCTGCAAGGGGAAGGAGCCTGGAAGCAGAACCAGGCTTCACAGCTTGAGACCTCTCAGTATGGACACACTGGAAACCTCAGATGTGAGCCTTCTTCCACAAATTTGGAGCCACCTATTCTAAAAGCGAATATTGTAGCTTGGCACCTTATATAGTTTGATGTTTCAGGTAAACCTCAGGGTTTTCTCTCAACCTGCAGCCCCAGGGAGGCCTGCCAGAACCTTTCCCTTCATCTTGCTTGCCCTTGTAGTCAGCTGGCCTTTGCCAATCCCTTGTCACTGATACCAAAGAGTCATCTCACTCCCAAACCTCCTCTCAGTCTAATACAACCCACTTTTTATTCAGTGCCTATCTGTCACAAGGTTCCTTGCTGATGCTCTGAGGCATTCTGGTCTACTCAGATTTTGGGTCTGACATTGTCTGAACTTCATTAATCCTTTGGCACATGGGAACTGATGAGTCCCTTAGAAAGACAGAGATACCCCAGGAGAGGATGCTAGATGTACTTGTTCCTCCAAATGGCCATAAAATGCTCTGTGTTGTGGTATGCTTCTAGAGAAGGTGTAAAGCAGAATGAAGCCCCTGATTATGCTCAGGTTTGGGGGCTAATGGTTAGGGCAATTTATCTTTTTTTCCCAGGATCAAGTTATGTCTGAATTTCTAAAATAAAATCTGTATAAATGGTGCACAGTTGAAAACAAAGGGATCACTTGTTACTTTTATTTCATCATATATACACTGAATTCCAAATAAATAAATAAATAAATAAAGAATGTCCAACTCTGTTAATTGCTCTGTTAGTTGCCGGACCATGTCCAAAGAAGGGCAATGAAGCTGTTGAAGGGTCTAGAGAACAAGTCTTACGAGGAGTGGCTGAGGGAACTGGGATTGTTTAGTCTGGAGAAGAGAAGGCTGAGGGGAGACCTTATCGCTCTCTACAACTACCTGGAAGGAGGTTGTAGCGAGGTGGGTGTTGGTCTCTTCTCCCAAGTAACAAGTGATAGGATGAGAGGAAATGGGCTCAAGCTGTGCCAGGGGAGGTTTAGATTGGATATTAGGAGAAATTTCTTCACGGAAGGGGTGGTCAAGCATTGGAACAGGCTGCCCAGAGAGGTGGGGGAGTCACCATCCCTGGAGGAGTTAAAAAAAAGTGTAGACATGGCACTTTGGGACATGGTTTAGTGGGCATGGTGGTGTTGGGTTGATGGTTGGGCTGATGATCTTAGAGAACCTTTCCAACCTTAATGATTCTATTCTAGTTTTACTTTCATTTAAAAATAATGCAGCCACCAAGCCAGGAATCATGAAATTAATTTTTACTCTACCCTTAATTGGTTTAGTGGGGGACTTGGTAGTGTTAGGCTAAGGGTTGGACCGGATGATCTTAAAGGTCTTTTCCAACCTAAACAATTCTATGATTCTATGTTTCTATAATAATCCTCTCCTAGTGCTCATAATGGGATTCATCCCCAGCCCTAGACAGACGTCACTCAAATGACAGTATCAGCATCAAGATTTTATGCAGCATCTGAATGGAGCATTGTCTCTGTGCTGTGCTCTTAACACGCTCTTGCTGTTATTAATTGGGTACTTAATAAGAATTTGTGAGGAATCCACCTTTCATATACTGCCAATGTGAAAGGGATTGATATTGAAGAGATCTAACAAAGGACACAAAGAAAGCCCTGACCTGGAGACCTCCTAATCAAGGATTTAGACAATACACAACAGGTGAATACCCTGGTAGGATAAACGGAGACAGGAAGGAGGAATGGAAGACAAGAGCATTTGCCTAAGCTAATAATCACAGTGCTCTCAAGAGTCACAGGTGGTCACTAGCTGAACCCATGATTCAACAGCCAAAAAAGTTTAGTCCAAAAGATTACAAGATGAATGTACTCTATGCGAGCACGATTCAAAGCATTTTAAAGCTATTGGGAAGACTCCCATTAATGAGGCCTGAGGAGCTGAAGTATTTACCTCTTGGTTTTAATCATTATTGGATACAAAATTTGTGGATGCAATAAAGATAGTGGTTTTATGGCACGTTCTAATCCCTCATTAACTATTTTCAGCAAATACCTCTGTGTTCCTCAGGTGATAAATTGCCTGTCTCTTTCCCTCTGAACCGCATGGACTAATGCCCTTCTGGACTCCATTTTTACTAGCAATCCCTTCTGACACCAACAAGCCACAGGCACCATCTACTTTTCATCTCAAGCAATATTGCTTCCTGATGATTAATTGAACTCAAAGCAATAGTTTCCAACATGTTCCTAGTTTTGAAGATTGGTACTTTCTGAACTGAAGTTCGGTGGTGTGCTTAAAAACTTGTGTAACCCTTCCAAGAACAATAGCTGGTCTAATAAAAGCTGTTCCCTTTCCCTACAAATTTTGACCTTCCTAACTATTAATTGGATGTTCAGAAATTGCAGTTTTTCTCCTTTTCTGGTAAACCTGTTCCAAATGCAAAGCAAGCCTAGCATTTTAACTCATCAAATCAATGATTTTCTATTCCAGCTCAGAAGAGAGTCAATCAGAATAATGCAGCTGGGATCAGGTAACCGTGCAATCAGGGAGAGATCAGAAAAGGTGGGGGAGGACAAACAATACTCTGTTTAAGAAGAAAAAAATTACTCTAGGTTGCTGATGAAAACCCACTCATTTCAACAAGAATATGTCACCAAGATGTTGCAAGATGAGGTAAGAAATGATAGTTGTGGCCAGCAGACTGCTGGTTTTGCAGGTAAGGAAGAGTTTGCAAACATCAGTCTTCCTGTTTTGGACAGGTCATATACTCCCTCAATATATGCCAGAGGGACATTGCTGCCACAGAATAAAACTCTGAAAAGAAAGTCCTCAACAATTTTGTGTAATACTGTAGTATATAGATATGGCAAAACTAACCAACAGAAGTAACCAAATGCAAAGACAGCGGAAACAGACTCACAGCTCATGTCTGCACTGCAAAGAGTTGCTGGTGTAGCTGCATCAGGCACTGCATAGAGATGTCCCTTCCTCACACAGGTCTTACAAAAAGAAACCCTTGCTTTGCTTTTCTGGGATAACACATTTGCCTCTGGGCTGAGGGTGGAGGTGAAACAAGTCACACTGCCAAAAGCACAGCTTTCCTGGTATAAGCTACATTCACAATAAGGCGTTTTGCTGGTGGAGAATACTGTTAAAGTTGTATTGGCAGAGTAGAGGGATGTGGACCTGATCTGAGAGAAGCTGGCAGGTTTGCATACTGTGTATTATCCCTTTCCAACCTTCTCTTCTGAATAAAAAATGGTGTGGAATCTAATTTCCTTTCTGAATAAAACATGAATATAGATAAGACAAAGTAAGGACCCAAAGACCACAGCAGCATACTTTCTTATGCTTCTTACTATTCAACATCATGGCAGCTCACATATAGAGCAGCTCTAGAAACCATCTGTCCTTGAGCGGCTCTTTATTCAAATGAAATCAACTGTGAAGTAATCATGGTTCTCATTTTTATTATCTCTCCTTACAGTGAACTTGATTAAAATCCAGTGCACGGTATGCAAACAGGCTGTTGTAAATTTGTACTCTGACAAAAGGGGAAAGAAAGTGATCTGCCCACGTGCCTAGAACTTTGTCATTATACATGGGGACAAAAAAAGGAAGGGGCATACTGGGTTGCATAAACAAGTTTGTCCGGACACAAACTGTCCTAGCCCTATACAAAGGCCACGTCTGCTGCGTGACACCATCAGAGGGGCCGAGGAGAAGCTAATTATACTAGCATGTATAAAAGGCTTGTGCATGTTCTGAATAAACTAGATAGCCTGGTTTCAGCAGCACGTGCTTTAAAGTCTTTTGCCCAGGAGGATGATCTGAGCTTCTGAGGAATGAACTCAAAACAGACGTGATTCTCCTTTCACTTCTGGCGGTGTAAATGGGGAGTGATTCCATTGTATGGCTGGTATGAATGAGACTGGGAAACAGTCCCAATCAGTCAATCATTCCCTGCTTTGTCTATTCATTAAACCCCTCTTCTCCTCTGCACAGATGGCCAATGTACTATTGTACTCTAAGAACTGGCCAAGTTAAAAAAAAGAAAAACAAAACAAAAAGGAATATGCCTGACAAGTCAGCAATAAATGTTTGTTTTTCAAAAAAAAGGGTGTATTAGCCTGCTTCTACAGATAAGGCTTAAGCTATCCTTATACACATATATGTAAGTAGATACGTATATATATACATAGATATGCAGAATATATATAACATACATACACAAAGACATATGTGTGTATGTGTGTATATATATCTCTCTCTCTTGCTCCAACGCCTACAGATTTCCCAGCACAAGGCAAAGGGTGTGATTTTTTAAAATCATGGTAGCTAGCGCAGTGTTAACAAACCTATCTTTGTGCCTTGGAAAAGGCACACCCAGAGAGGGAGACTGCAAGTGACATGAATTTGGTAGAGCAGCATTTTGCAGTCACGCCACCTAAAAAGCAGGACCATGTCCAGGAGTACAGCCATAAAGTATGTGGGCTGTGCCACAGCTCCTGGGACTGCCAGCTACAGACAGCAAGCACTGGCCTGGAAAGGTGGAGGATGGAGAAGAGTAAAGGGACAGCAGACAGGGGATGCCATGTAATTCCTGCCAGTCTACTAGGGTATAACCAAAGAGACAGTGTCTGTCACCCAGCAGTCCTCAGCCAGTCTATGTGACCCATGAGACAGGGGCTGTGAAAGACTGGGCATTAAACCCAGTTCTCCTTAGTCCTAGAGTGCTCAAGTATCAAATCTTTGTACCTTCTTCTAGCAAAATCCTATAGAATAATTACCTGGGATTAATACTTACACAGGCCTCATGTCTCCCCATTGTCTAAGGAATTATACCAAAGATGACTTTCCCACATTTCCCTGGGACATGCTACAAAATTCAGCCCCTGCTGAAATCTTAGAGCTCTGGCTAGTCACAGGGACCCAGAACACATTTGGCAGTTGTAACATTCACACTGTGTGCACTCATACTTGCCAAAGTGTTTTACAGTATTCCCATCATAGCACACTGCTGAAAGGGTGATCTGAGTCACCCTCTGAGTGCTATAGTCTGAGGAAATGCACCCATCATCTGCACCCAGCCAGTGGCTTGTTATTAGTTGGCATGCAGAAATTCATCGACAGACATCTTGGACAGCTTGAGTCATGACAATGGTGTGCATAAGCCCATGTGTGGATGGACTATACCTAGGCTGTTCAGGAGGCATTCACCACATAGATGGTTCTGATTTTTTTAAAGCACTGTCTGGGGCAAAACTTGCTTGTAATAAAAAAGACTAGGGTTTGTTGCTCAAGTAAACCTCTCAGGTCAGCTGTGTTTTGTGCTGATCACTGCTCAGGTCTGCCGTGGGTAGCTCTGAGGAACACATATTCTCCCTGTAATGTCCTCAACTCAGTTAATATGCCATTGCCCAGACTGAGGGTGTCTGTAGGGGCTGGACACGGACATGTCTTCCTAACCTGCGTGCATTTTGCCTTGGCACCCAAGGACTAATAGTCACAAGAACTAGGCACAAGTCATACATCAGTTAAGATGCTGTTTCTCATCTCATACTGAAAATACCATGTTTTTGAAGATTTGGAGTCTGTGTAGGTGTCAAAAGGGTGTTCTCCATCAGCTGTTTCTTTGCAGAAAACATGTGCTGAACCTGGTGCATCACTGAAACAAACTATGCATGTAATAGATGTACACAAGGAATGGAGTGGTTTACGCTGCCTAACTGGCCTCTGCTCTCCAGGCAGGGCACCTAAATCATGAGCTGCAAGTTATGGGGAACTTGCCTCCCTCCCTGCAGGGCCCTTGATGCCCTGTAGACATAATTCACTGAGGATGGGTTTCAGAGCCCTATCATACTTAGAGAAATATCAGGCCTGATAAAGACTGGACAGCCTCACGTTAACTAATGAATTTTCAAGCCATTTTGGTCTGGAAATTTTGAAATATTCTTTGTGAAAAATAAGCATAAGGAGTGTTGCTTACAGATAACAGGATGTTCATGGTAGCTCTGGTATATGTCATCATTTCCTGAGCAAATAAAATGTTGCTATAGTTCTTCAATGAGGAAGACGATACCAATGAAGAGAAAAGCAGGCAAAATCTGAGAGAGCATGGGGCACCTCTGAGTATACAGGATGCAGCTGCAAGAAGAAAAATGTCTGGTTTGTGTGTGATAGCTAGGAACTCAAATATGCAGCACCCAAGAAATAAAGGGTTTTACCCAGGCAATAAACAGAAGACGGTGATTACTTTGGAGCTGCATACAAATGCTGAGATTCCTTGGTGATGATTTCATACCTTTTCCTGAGGCATGCTCTGCTGGTACATAAAAACAGTATCTTCCCGTGTCCCACAGGGATTTATGTTTTTGTTAGTCACTTGAGGTGGGGCTGTGGGCAGGGTCAAGCAATCCACCTAGAGGTGAAAATGTGGGAGCAGCTCTCCCTCCCGCTTCTTTTCTGGGAGTTTCATTTGCTGCGTTTTTAATAAAGAAAACCAAACCAAAACAAGAACGCAGCATCTGAAATGTTTAGAAAACACGGGGCCCCACTTAGATGAAAGCAAACTGTGCTCCCTCATCAGGTGGATGGAAGTCTGCACCCTCCTGTGTTTATCTACTCCCTGCTAACCTCAGTTCACCTTTATGGCATCCAGGGAATCTTTGCTACAGGGCTCATGTATCAAAGGCTTCAGTTTCTGAGCGTCTCATTGCCCCATGCTTCATCAGATTAGGTTGTTGCACATCCTTCCATTGATCCAGTGAGCTTTGGATGTGGGTCCTTTGTGCCTTTTCCAACCAGCAAATTGTGACTTTTCTCAGAATTGCTACCTTATTTTGCACATGTATAATCCAATTCTCAAATAACCTTGGGTTCTTTAAAAATACCAGCACTTGGAAACAAGTCCCAAGAGCCCCCCCCCACATCCCCTACCAAGAAAACTTCACCCTTAGTTAATACATGCAGAGTGAGAGGCAGCAGAAGAGGAGTGCTGAACTGCGTGGAGTTGGAGACAGTCAGAAAACAGAGGAAAGGAGGCTTTGGGGTTCCCCTCAGACTCTAAACAACTCATTCTGCTGCTGAATGGCAGGGACTTTTTAACAAATAATCTAGAGGGTAATCTAAGGGCAAAAATATAGGAGGTTAGGATTTGTCCAAGCTACAGACCAACCCTGACACGGTCAGACAGCTCTCTGAATGCAGTATATACACAGCTGCCACACAGCACTTGGGAGATGTCTTCATGTTGAACAGTTGAAGAAATAAGACTCTCTAAAAAAACAAGGTAAAAAGTCTGGCTTCTTGCTTTAAGTATATATAATCTGGATACATTTATTGCTTGTGTAAAAGAGTGACTCACAGGGCTGGGACAAGGTAAGCACAGCTCTAGGAAGCTCTTTGAAGGCCATCACTGCTAGCAAAGAACTAAGGAACTTTGTTACTTCTGACCTGAAATGTCCTTTGCTGTCCCAGACAGGGGCTTCTCTTCAGCAGACACCATTTCCAGTGAATTGAACAGTAGTTTTACAGTCTGTGAAAACCAGAGTATCCCAAGGAAATTAAACACAAACCTGTAAATTAAAATACTTTTGAAATCCAACTTGTAGAATTTACCTTTACTCTGTATTTTATTTCAAAACAAACTCAATGCTCCTTTTGCTTCAGGCTGTACATCTCCTTAATACACATTTTAAAGCTTAATCTCACATTCTTCATTTTCTTGAGTAATTATATGCATAGAGTCACCATCTCTCCATAGTTTAGCACTGCAGTAATTATGATTATTTACAAGATCAGTTGAAGATGACCTGACATGAAAAAAGCAGACCTGAAAAAAGCTTACATACCCCAAACTTATCTTTGTTTTTACACCCTTATCAGTTGGCTTAAAAAAAAGATACTATCTTACCTTCCAAACAACTGCCTTGTTTATATCGTTAGATCATCATGACTTTAGCTACTCTCACATCTTGTCTTCACCTTTGGAAAGAGAGACTTTACTCATGTTGCTGCCTATAGCTCCTGTACTAAAGCATTATCACGGTCTGTATGTCACTCTAGCTATACAGTAACTAATCTGAGCAGCTTTAGAGAGAATCATGGAACAACTTAGGCTGGAAGGGACCTCTCGGGGTCACCTGGTCCAACGCCCACTCACAGCATAGCCAACTTCAAAGTCAGATGCAACTTCAAAGTTAGATCAGGTTGCTCAGGGTCATATCCAGCTGAGTCTGGAGTATCTCCAAGGATGGAGACTCCACAACAGTCAATGATCTGAAGCACTCATTGCTCTCTTGAAGCTGTGTGATACTTAAATACATCCCACCATGCAGCTATTTAGCAGTGAGATAATGGGAGTTCATGTACTGGGCAACAGAGTGCTAGTCCTTGGTCCTTCGGAGATGTTGCTGTTGCACATGCGTTCCTTCTTGTACGTCATGAAAAACCAATTACCCTCAGCACTGGAGTGACTAGTAAGGGCAATGTGAGTTGCTGGTACTTTCATATTCATCTTTGTTTCTCTTGGTTTCAGGAAATATTTCCTGCCAGTTTGTCTGAGCATTTATCATATTTCGATATTCTTTTTACCCAGAAAAAAAAGAAACCCCAAAAGTCCCAATAAAACCTCAAACACTAGAGCTATAATTAAAAAACCTTATAAACTTCAAAATGAACCTGAGGCAAAATCACAGAGAAAAAAAACCCCATGTGCTTAATCCAAAGACTCTTTGCCTGCCTTTGCTTGCCTCCAATTTTACCTGATCTTCATTGACCTGAAGAGAGTTTTCAGCTATTCCACTGGCATGCTGCACATTTGTATTTAGAGCGTTATCTGAGGTCCTGTGGATTCAGAGCTTTTTTCAGTCATCCACAATTGCTTTGTTTTGCTTTGATTTGAGACATCACTAGGACATTATTGTGGACACTGTAGCATCAAGTGAGTAGATAAGAAGCAGAAATGGTGGAAGTGATCAGGAACAGTGTTACAGAGAGATGATTTTGGCCAGGGGAAGGAGTTTACACATGATTTAATGGGGGGAAAGTGTGTCCTGTTCTAAAAGAGAGTTGGGGTTGTTCAGCCTAGAGAAGAGAAGGCTGCGAGGAGACCTTATTGTGACCTTCCAGTACTTAAAGGAGACCTACAGGAAAGATGGGGACAATCTTTTTAGCAAGGCCTGTTGTGACAGGACAAGGAATAATGTATTTAAACTAAAGAAGAATAGATTTAGACTAGACATAAGAAAGAAATTTTTTACAGTGAGGGTGGTGAAGCACTGGAACAGGTTGCCCAGACAGGTAGTGGAGGTCCCATCCCTGGAAACCTTCAAGGTCAGGTTGGATGGGGCTCTCAGCAACCTGATCTGGTTAAAGCTGTCCCTGCTCACTGCAGGGGGGCTGGGCTAGATGACCTCTAAAGGTCCCTTCCAACCCAAAGCATTCTACGATTCTATGATTCTGTGATTCTATGATCACTATTAAAGCAAATCCATGTTTGTAAGTGGAAGCAATCAGATACATGTAAAAGAGCACAGTTTGCTCTTTCTAGCATTTCACTTAACCATTAATAGTTAAGTGAAAGCATATGTATTGTTTGTAGTGCTTGCCAGTATTTCAGTGTATTGATTTAGGTCTATATAATATACTTCAGGAATAAAAAATCCAAAAAGTTTGCATCACATCAGGGTAAGAAATCTTTTAACAAGATTTCTGATAGATTGTTGATTTCACCTAAATTAGTTTGGATTTTGCTGCAACAATTCTTTTGCTAAAACATTCCAGGTTTTCAGACAGCAGCCCGTATTTTCAAATAAAGCATTGACATTTTCCACTGAACATTGTGTTAAAAGCAATTTCTTTTCACTTTTGTCACATATGTCCAACAAAATATTATCAGTTTTCTGCTGACTTCTATTTGGCCCTGTCTTTTTGAGAACCAAAGCCCATTTTAAGGGATTTGGATAAGCATCTAATACACTTGCAATTGCTTTACTCCCACTCAGCTGTCTTAATTCCTAGTCCAGATCTCTGGCCCTTCCTGATGAGTTGACTGTAACATGACTCATCTCCTTCTTGACCTACCCAGCTGTTCTTATTTCATTTCCCTTTGCTGGGTCAAAGACAATCAGATCATTTATTTCAACCTTTCCAAAATGAAGGGAAATTAAAATATTTAAAGGACAACATATCATGACAAATGACACAATTACATAGTCTCATACACAGATTTGTTGACCTGGATTTTGAGTAGGACTCAGTTATTTGATGATTGATAACATTTGTAGGTATCTGGATTAAGACAATACCAGAATAATCATGACATATCTTGCTGATTTTGTAAAGCTGAGGAAAAATTTCCTCTGTGTAGCATTACACTGTGGCTCAGTGTACTACAGCGACTTTTCATCTTCCTTTGAATGACTAATTAGCAGCCACATCTAAAAACAAGTAGCTGGCCCTACTGAGCCAAAGATCTAACTTTTTATTGCAGTTCCTTTATATATCACTACAGAAATATCAATATTGCTTAAGGCCAGCCATTCAGATTTCTGTCTACCTGCAGATTCTTGTCATGTTCTCTTTTTGCCAGGTCTGTTCGAGGAATTTATTATGGTAGGCATCACCCTTGTCTTCGGTGAAACATGATAGAGTAAAGATAACAGGATGGGAGAGTTAAGCTGGGCAGGAAAGAAGGATTAATGAGGGGACTGGAAACAGACTGGAAAGAGGAGATGATTTGTTTCAATAGATTGGCCAAGGCAGGCAAAGGGTTTTTTTTATTTTTCTGTGGCTCAGTGTCAAAAACTCCATTATCAACAAGCAGACAGGAGAAGAAACAATTTGCAAAACACGAACACCTCAGCTTTATGTGTCTGGCATAGATCTTCCTGAATTTTTTTCATCTATGCTATTTTCCTCTTCAATAATAAAAAACAACCTAATGAAAGACAAGTAGCCCAGGACAAGAAGATTGGTGTGATGTATCCACCAGTCCTTTCTTTGAAAGCAGAAACCTCTGCTTACTTGTTCTAGCATTTAAAAAGGGAAAAGAAAAAAAAAAGAAAAAGGAAAAGACAGACCTTGCTCATATGTGAAGTCAAGTAGGAGGCCAGCTCTTGCTTGCCTTACTCCCATGAATAAGCCAGCTGAACTTGCATGTTTGGTGTGAACTTAAAGTGAGTGAAGCTCTGGAATGTACTCCTGGTTTGCAAAGGGAAGTCAATCCCCAAAAGAAGCTTCACTTGGATCCAGGTGCCCTTCGTGTGTAAATACAGATGCAAAAGTGGTGGTAAGCAAGCCTCTTCTATTGTGTAAATTAACTAGTTCTAAGGTGGGGATTTAAGGGGAACTTTGTCCTGCAGCGGATAAAAGCGAGTGAGCTCTTCAGTACA
Organism: Pelecanus crispus; assembly: GCF_030463565.1. NCBI lineage: Eukaryota > Metazoa > Chordata > Aves > Pelecaniformes > Pelecanidae > Pelecanus > Pelecanus crispus. The sequence continues at coordinate 65,080,801 of NC_134648.1, forward strand.
AAAAAAAAGAGTCAAGGAAAGAATGTGCAGCTAATCCAGATGAAAGACCTACAGGCAGTCTTTAAAAACATGTTAGTACAACTGCCTGGGAAGTTTCCAAATGGATGCCACATCTTGAACATCTTTCACAGCTTTATATCTGCCTTCGGTATGGAAATGAGAGAAGGGAAATGCTGATAGGAGGGTTGAAAGGAATAATTTGGGTACTTCAAAATGCAGTAGTTGTTCTCTGGTGTTCTTCATCCACCCCCTTAAGCCCCCCACAACAGTTTCCTATTTTTACAGAGTTGAATCTGTGCCCTGCCAATTGTGTACCTCTGAAGGGCAGGACTAGTGACAGGTTTGTAGTCCTAGATCTCTTTTGAGATGTGAGTTCTCAGCATCAAGGTCAAAAGCAGGGGTCATGATCCCTCGCCTGCCTATCTTTCACAGTGCTCCTGGCTACATGTACTTCTTTTTAGACATGGCAGATGGTGAAATACTGAAAGTACAAAGGATTACCCAATCCTATTCAATAGCTGAACTATTTGTATATTATTATTATTTTGGAGCGGGGGCGGCCTTGTGACACCCTCACTATGTCTTTCACTTTAAGCTGCCCTTAGATATGTGAGTTTGGAAGGCTAATGGGAAAAATACTGTTGTTTGCCCTGTTTCAAAAGGCTGCAAAGCATCCCCCAATGCCTTTTCTGCAAATTTGAACATAAACAACATCTATGACTGTTTACCACAAAGGCTATAGTATTGCTAGTTTGAAATGAGCTGTGGGTGTCCAGATCATTACTAATAATGTATCAGCCCATGTTTTCTTTAGTCCAAAACTCTGAAATCTGAATGAGGTCCTAAAACTTTACTTGAGAATAAAACTTTAGTGGAGTTCTTCACAAACTAGAATTGTTCAAAAAACTGCTGTGTGACTTTACTGTTGTACATCACGTGTGAGCAGAGGGGATTAGAAAGTGAAAGGACAAGGCTGTCTGTCTCATTCTGTTAGAGTGCTGATAAATTTATTTTTTCATATTTTAAGATTTCTCAGTGATACCTGAACATACAGTTTATTGCTGAACTCTGAATCTGAGAACAGAAAAGTTTTTTGAATCAAACCAGAAAATGCCTTTACTAATTTCATGTTTTTTCTAGAAGCCTTTGACAAGTACTGCAGGAGGATATAAGCGGAACTGCTACTGTGTTGATATCAGTTATGGTGGAGTATGGTTCTGAAACTTTTAAATCTTTCCAAACCACTCACAAATGTCAAAATACTGTCCATTTTCATCAGAAGCACAAAGGCTCTGATGGAGGTGTGTGCACATGAGAATGTGCTGCCAGGCTGTATCTTGCCTGGCAAGAGAAGGCCACAGTTTATCCTGTCATTACAAGAAAAGGCAAAGGCAGAGGGCCAAGAAGTTGGACTCCCATTTTATAGAGTTGCAGCCATGCTGCTTGCAGGCTTTTGTGCCTTCAGGAGGAAGAGGATATACTCTGGTATCACTCTCAGCAGAAAAATGAGAGCAATGTCTCAGCAGCCTGACAAAGAGGTACAACCGCTGCTGGAGCAAACAGTGCAACTGCAGTCAGGCACCAGCCATGAGGATGGGGTGGAGGGCAGAGATAAGAACCAGTGAGGGGCTGAAGCAGGGGCTGCTAGCCCCAAGGCCTTGGCCACCACTCTACCGTTCCCTGGTGAGGAGAGGGTGTGCTGCACTCCCAAGGAAAGATGGGCACAACCTCGTGTAGGAAGCTACCAGCTCACAGGTGTTTTGTGGAAGTCGCAGAGCTGACGGCAATGCTGGAGCGAAGCACACAGTTGGATTATCTCACTGACAAAGATACAGCTTTGGCAGCTGGTGCAAAGGGAGGGAGCATTTGGGAATACCCACAGCCAAGCCCTTTTCTCACAGACACCAGGGTAAATCTGAAATGACTCCATAGCTGAGTGAAGGTTTAAGACCATTTAAAACCCTTTGGTCCCTGTTAGCAATCACCTAGTGCAATAATGGATTTTGAGCAATATCCAGTATGTAGACACAGGCAAATCTGAGGGTTTTGCTTCTTTTTTCCTCCACAAGAACAGAAAACTTTTGACTCTCATTGATGAGGATATGAAATGACAGTAACACCAGCAGAGTGAAAGGTGGCAATTTCTTGGGCAATGGAAATGTCACCCAGGAGTATATTGTTTTGTGGATAGTTGCTCCATAATATAGATCACACAAAAGGCTCTGGGGATACTTTCAGTTGTCAAATTATGTTTGGTGTTAGCAGAAAGCCACAGCAAATCTAAGACCATAATTTTGCGCTCATGCAACATTTTGAAAGCACACACCTGAGCGATCAAAAATTTACTTCTGAATACCCACAAAATTATGTAACGCAGCTGGTTTTTAGCATGCAAAGCTAGGCACATTCAGCTGAATGCTGTGGTGCTCAACCTCAGGGGCATAAACAGGGATTGTTCTGTTAAAGTGAACAGAAGATACTGAAGCTCTGGCCCCATCCTACAACCTCTTGGAAATTTTGTCTCCATCATACAGACTGTGAGAGAACTGAATCCCCTCAGACTAATGTTTTTCAAACTGTATTCTTATCCATGCGAATAGTCTAAGGACACATTGACTGAATAGAAACCATGTATTCTGCACGCCCCCCCCCCCCCCCCCCCCGCCCCCCAAACTTCTAGAAGGTAAAAATAAAGTATCATTTCTCTTTGCAACCCAAACCAAAATCAGACCCGAGGTATTTAAATAACCCTGGCTTTAACTTAAAGGTCAAAGGAAAATGAGTAATGAACTAATTCTTAAACAATGCAAAATTCTGAAATGTTTCTGGTGTGCAATGTATGTGGCTGTTACCCTCCTTGTGCCATTAGAGTTCATAAATACAATGTAAAGGAAATGTCCTTTCATCTAATATCAACAATCAGAATCTGAAAAAAAGACCATTGACCTTAACATGAACAGAATTCAAATGAGTAATAATTTCCTCCTATTTTAAAAAAGCTTTCAATAAATTTATTGTTTTTAGTTTTCATAGGGCTTGGCTGGTGTGCTGGGAACACTGCTATTTGCTTATCAAGCTTCTGCCCATACATATTCTGAGTTAATGAAAAGCACTCTAGCCTGGTGCTGGCTGTGATAGGGCTGTGCTCATACATGCACTGTTGAAGGGTGGGTGGAATATTCTGTATTTTCTCATGCACTATATTTCATTGTGGATTTTTTTCTGTGTGGGTGAGGGGGGAAGTGGATTACAAAATTAGGACTTTATTTTAGTTGCAATGTAATTGCTTCAGCCTCCTTTAGATGTTTTGAATAACTTTAGAAGTAACAATGCACAAAAGCACAGGAAGCAATATGAGAAGCAAGCCCTTACCCAGCCTAGTTAAAATACTTTGGCCACAGTTTACAGAGTTGGATGCACAACATTAGGCACCAAGACTTCGTACTTGGATCCCTAGAAAGGCTCCTTCCACACCCACAGGTCCCATTACCTGATTTCTGGCATCAGTTGCGTGGGGTTAAACACGTAGAAAAAAACCTGAACACGTAGAAAAAAGCACTACCTAGGATCAGTTTCTGCCATACATGTCTGGCATGGTCTTAGGTACTGATGTGTCTGGGCCTGGCCACTGCTGCTGCCTAGGTTGTCCCCTGTTCCAGTCCTGGCTGGCAGCACCTACGATCTGGAGTGCTTCTGCAGGTGAGCAGGAGATGCCCACATAAATGATTGTGACCTTAGCTCACAAGCATGCCTCAACCAAAACAGAATTTTTCCCATAGTGAGAGGAAAACAGGGCCTCTAATTTATCTCTTTCCTTCTAGGAAATGATTTCAAGGGCAGAAATTGTATATCCTTGGGCACAAAACAAATCTAGCTCTGTTCTTTCCGGTGCTGTGGGCAAGTCACTACCTATCCCAGGGATGGAGTTTTGTTCTGGTTTAACCTCATTAATTTAGTCACTGGAGTGCTGTGTGGAGAGGCTCTGCATAACTGGTGAATTTGGGTTATTTTCATGAAATTGATGCATCACTGAATGTTGCAGTTGAGCCTGTTGCAGCCTGGAAGTATCCTTGAGACACTTTCACTCTTCCTGCCCATATCACTGTGAAATGCAAGGAAACTAAGCTGTTATTTTGGGCTCTGCTTCAATGCCAGAATTTCAGAGGATGAATCTGGCCTGGAATCGAAACTCTGTGGTCTGAAGAGAAAGGGAGAATCCTCAGATGGGGAAACAAAGAAACCAGGATGTTCTCACCTTAAAAAATGTAAAGAGGGAGAGGAAACTGGGGCACAAGAGAGAAACAGGAGGGCAAGCTTTTATAGCAAAGGAGCTATTTTCACAGCTGAGGATCAGAGAAGCTGGCTGCATAGGATGGAGAAAGTGAGATCCCCTGATACGTGAGAGAAGCCATGAGCTGCAGTGAGGGCCATCTTGGGATCATGGACCAAAACCTATAGAAAGCTCAAGAATGGTGAACTTCGGCATGGAGCTCCCTACTGCTCTTTTATCATTTTGCCTTGAAGTGTGTTTCCTGCACCAGTGAAAGTGAAGGATGACTACATTTAACACCCTTTGTAAAGTCTGTAGTATTCTGCACTTTGGCACTTATCTGAAGGAGTAAGCTAAAATCTACAGCACCTGAAAAGCTGGAGGTAGGGAAGAGTTGCGCTTGCAAGGCTGGAGGTAGGGAAGTGTTTTATCAAGTAACAGGATGTCTATGAGGCTGTCTGCACAAGGAACAGGACAGCTGAATGGTGAGCACCCATTTCTAGGAAGGAGAGATGATCAAAATTTGTAAAGTATGGAAGAAGCACCTAGTAAAGAAATAGTTTGGGAATGATCAGACTCAGGAATATGGAGGCACTTGAATTTAACAGTTTGGAACCCCAAAACAGCAGCCTGTTCCGTGGGGAGCTGTGAGAGTTTTATGACTCTGGTGTACTTGTGATGAACTCAGTGCTTTTCACCGATAACTCTAACATGCAAGACAGCTTGTGCAAAGCTAGGTTTCACACGAGGGAGACCAAGCTAAACCCAGATGTATTTATTTGTGCTCTAGCGGCACCTAAGGGCAGCCAAGAGCCTGAGTCTGTCTGTGATAGGTACCAACATTTACCTAAAGAAAAAAAAAATCCCTTGCCTCTAAGACAAGTAGATGGAGGATAAAACAAAGATGTGGGGACAAGTGGTGGCTGGGCTGAGCAAGGTGACACATGCAAAGTGGAAATGTGTATTTATTTACTTACTTTAGTGATTAGGGTTTTTTCTGCCTTGCAGTTTTGCACTCGTACTCCTGTCCAAAGCTGTCCATGGGTACCAGGCTACTTTGGTTTGTTTTGCAGACTATGAATTGCATATTGCTTGGGAACTATCACAGATGAGAATAGTTTTCCTGTGGTGAAATGATTATTGGGGTGATCCAGCCTTTCAGAGGATGCACCAGGCTAGCATCTCCTCTGGGTGATCCAAAAATGCCAACGAAACAGGGGATATTTATTGTATCGATTGAAAAGACATTGGAGCATGAGCTCTTTTTTCACCTATGAGAAACATTCGGCTGGACCACAAAATGCTTCCCCACCATCTTCTATTGCTGTCACTTGTTCTTTCCATGAGAAAGATGTGAGTTGGGACTAGTTTTGATGTAATCAATACTGTTCCCTGAAATCCAGTTGAATGACTCTGATTAGCACCAGCCAAATATCTGGGCCACAGACTTTCAGGGGAGCCTTCTTGTCTCAGAGCTATTGTTAATGCTTCCTGTTTATTGCAGTTCAACACAAAGCCTTAGAGGTCCTGTCCGCATAATAATACAGCCGGAGGAGCTGAACCACTTTTTAATAAAGGTCTCTTGCCAGCTTTTGCATGTTTCCCATATCAATGACAAGAACTGAAACACCTGCAATGTACCCAGTGCCACTGTACCCTCCTTCCAGATATTTAAGTTTGACCACTTCACAGAGTGATTTTGAAGTAACCGTATCTTTCTGGATATGGTCTTTACCATGCAGAAGATTAACTCCAGAGACTTAACTATTTCTCTTGCTAAAGACAGATCTAGGATAGTGGCTGGGTAATTTATCAATACACCATGGAAAGAAATCCAGAGGGCTTGAGTTAGGAAAGATGCATATGTCTCAAAGTTCAGAACCATAGCCAGGAGCAGAGTCAGGCACAAACCTGAAGAAAGAAAGGAGCAGGCAAAGCCACAGGCGTGAGAAGGGCACAGTGCAGGGAACAAGGCTCTGATGGACAGGCAGACTTAATGGTACTTGAATTAGCGATGCGTCAGGGTCTGCAGGGAACACCCTTCCTTCCCCATGTTACTATTAGTGAGACATTTCCAAAGGTACAAGAGACAGCTGAGTGCCTGATGCCCGTGATTACTCAGCGGGAACTCCCTGAACTACCATTTCCTTTTAATGGCATTAAATGTCATTTGGGCCTAAAAAGAAATATAGTCTAAGACCTGGTTCCAGCTTGCGGTGAAAGCTCCTCTTGCTGATGAGCCAAAATTAAATTGAATGAGCGCTTGAGACAGAAAATAAGAAAACCTCATTATTAGGGCTAGACAGTGCAGTAGTGCTGGTGGAAATGGGTGCATAAGACGTCATGAACTGCACCACAGTTCCCTTTAGCCTCTTGGCAAATCCGTAGCATATCCTGATTACTGAGCTGCGTGAAGTGAGCAAGGTGCATGGCAATGTGAATTGCCTGGCCAGGGTATATGTCTAGCCATAATACCGAACCTGCAACATGGACAGGGACAGAGTACATGGACTGAAGAAAATGCAACAGATGTCTCTTAAATGATGAGCCACAGAAAGAAGGGGAGCAGAGCCTTCCTCTTCACTCACTCTTCTAAACCAAGACCTAGGGATGTCATACAAAGATGGCATGGAAAGGTTCTGAACAAATGAAGAGGCACACCTGAGACTGTGTAGACAAGCTATGGAACTTCTTGATATGGGATGTTGTTGGCGTGAAAGCCTTAAATGGGTGCAAGATGAAGCTGCACAAGGTCATGCAAGAGAAATCTGTTGAAGATTACTGAATATGTACAGACTACCTCAATTTAGAATATCCCTGAACTGTGAGTGGCTGAGGGCTGGGATATCTGGGAGATTTCATAGTTACTTGTCATGTTCCTATAGTCCTTAGCATTCACTGTTGGTCACTGTTGGAAACAGTATACTGGACTATATGGACTGTGGATCTAATCCAGTATGGCCATTCTTATGGTTAAGTGCAATTAAACATTATTATGCAACAAAGACAAATCAGTGGCTTCAGTTTGATACTAAAAACTGTGGCCTCTCTGAACACCTTCAAACTCTAGGCAACATCAGCAAGGACAAACTGTGGGAAGATGGAGGTAATTAATTTTAATCTTGTCATCCTGATGACCAAATAATGAACACAGCACACACACACACACACAGAGCACAGCACTTTCTCTTAGCATTTGACTTAAAAGTATATGGGGATTATCATGTTTTGACATATTTGATTTGTTTTGGATTTGATGGGCTCTATTCTTTGGACTGTTTATCTACAGCTAACACATGCAGAGGAGAAACTGATTTGGGTATGAACCTGGTTTCCAGACAGGAAGATACAGGACTGCAAGATCTCGCGCCCGCCCCCCCGCCCCGAGATGCAAAAACTGTTGCAATGGCTTGTAATAGAGCCATCTACTGACTCACAGAAATTATTACATTGATATTGCCTGCCCCTGCTTCTTAAGAGAGTCCTCAAAACCAGGCTGCAACCTGACTGTGCTAATGATCAAAATAATGATTTGATATAGAAAGCAGGCTTTTAATAGCAAAGCGCCTGTGAGTAACACAGTCATGGGAATGGAAGCAGAGATGATTCCTTAGCCTGGAACAGAAGGTTGGCTATCGTGGAGGCCAGATAGTGTGATAGCTCTGAATACTAGACAAAGAGCACAGCCGCGAGAATGGTGTTATTTGATGAGAGCTTGGAGCAGATGGGCAGTGTGGTTAATTAAAGGGCTAAGGATAATGTTTCCTAAGTTAAAAAAAAAAAAGGAAACTAGTTGGAAAACATTTTAAGAAACCATAATCTTCATGTACGGTATCTCTCAAAAGGGAAGAATTGAGAGAGTGGAAATTTATAAAAGAAAAGAAAAAAAAAAAAATCCAGTTTCTTTAAAGTATTGGTATATTCTCCCAAATGAGGTAAGTACTTTTTAAATGGATTGTGATAAGCTTATATCAGTGATTGGATGGCAAGGTTACTAGCAATTGCAAGGAAATGGAATAAGTAACATAGGAGGCCTGATTATTCCTGTGTGCCTAATCTCCATTGACATGAGGAAAGCTGATCCACATTACACTGACTACAGATCTGGTCCAGAGAATTTGTTAGCCCAGAGATCTTAAGAGACTGTTGAAGATCTCTGTCGTGGTTTAGCCCCAGCCAGCAACTAAGCACCACGCAGCCACTCGCTCACTCCCCCTACCCCGATGGAATGGGGGAGAGAATCGGAGGAGTAAGAGTGAAAAAAATGCACTCCTGGGTTGAGATAAGAACATTTTAATAATTGAAATAAAGTAAAATAGGAATGATAATAGTAACAATATAATAATATGCAGAGCAAGTGATGCACAATGCAATTGCTCACCACCGGCTGACCGATACCCAGACAGTTCCTGAGCAGCGATCGCTGCTCCCCGGCCAACGCCCCCTCCCCCCCCCCGCCCCAGTTTATATACTGAGCATGACGTCATATGGTATGGTATAGCCCTTTGGTCAGTTTGGATCAACTATTCTGGCTGCGCCCCCTCCCAGTTTCTTGTGTACCTGGCAGAGCATGGGAAGCTGAAAAGTCCTTGACTAGCATAAACAGTACTTAGCAACAACTAAAAACATCAGTGTGTTATCAGCATTCTTCTCCTACTAAATCCAAAACACAGCACTATGCCTGCTACTAGGAAGAAAATTAACTCTATCCCAGCCAAAACCAGGACAATCTCATATGTAGACTCTGAAAGGGGAAACACAGCATATCTGATCTGGAATTTTTACTGTTGCTGTAGAGCATTTACACTGCAGTGGTCCTCAGGGGTTTCAGCTCATCATGATTCAGAGATGCTCAGTGTTGTACTAACAGCTCTCCTGCTTGTTCCTGCTGCTGCAACTTGATGTACTTCTCAGTCAGATAAAGGGTTCAAGCAGAGGTGGAGAGAATGTTTGTTAAGGGAGCTTCTTTGATGCCATATTTTTATATGTATAACCTATGATTCAGATAACCCATATCTATCCTTTTAAAAGTAACATATCTTGAAAATTAATTTTCCCTGAGATACTTCTTGGGTGACTCACTCTCTCCTTCATGGGGTGGTTTCATAGTCCACAAATTGCCCAAGTCGTGGTGGAAACTACTTGCTGAAGGAGTCTAGGATGGGGAACAGGTCAGACATGAGTAATGATGGGATAATAGGAGAGAAGCAGCAGTTCATGTGAGGAGCAGAGGCTGGTGGGATGTCAAGGAAGAAGGCTCTATGTTAAATTTCCCCTTATAGTACTCACTATTTAACTCTCACTGTTCCTGAAATAATTATGGTTTTGGCAGTTAAAACCCAGATTGTACATGTGAAAACATAGTAGATTAAAGCAAAGCAAAACAGACAAAGAGAAATAACAGACTTATTTTTTCCATCTGCAAGATGATGATAATATCTATCCAGCTATGAAAAGACCTGAAAGTGAATATTGTCCACAGAGTTGTTGGTAATGGTTAGGGTGAACTGAATTATACTGACTGATGTAGGGCTGCCTTTGAACAAAAGCATTACAAAGAGTGTTTAAGAGATCTGAAGACTAATGATAGATTAATAGAGTTGTTAGAAGAAATGAAAAGGAAGCTGAAGTATGAGTAATGCAAACAAATTTCTATGAAATAACAAAAAACCCCTGTTATGACCATTCTTCTTACCCACTTTAGCAGTTAGCATGTCAATTATGCTTTCTATGTAGACAGTCAAACATTTTAAAATTAACACAGAAGACATTTTATAAGCAAGATTTTGTTTGATCAGATGTTTCAAGTTGGTAAAAACATTTTTCATGCACTATATGATTGGCCTGTGGTACTTACTGTACCAGACATCCTTGAATCGAGAACTTGGCATGATTAAGATAATTAGACATGTTTGAGTAAGAGAATTGTCCAGGTCATATGGTCCAGTTAGACTGGAGCATGAATAATTGAAGAAAATTTGTGATTGAAATGAGAATTTTGTAATAAGGACCAAAGTGTCAGAGTTTCTAACTGGGATTTTGGCTCCATTGAAAATGATTGTGGTTTTGCATTTCACTTGTGGCCCATGTGCCTAATTAGACTTCGTCTGAGGCCTTCTATTGGCCTAAAATTTGGGGGTTAAAACTCTGCACATGATATTATTTATGCAATCTTTTAAATCTTAGTATAGAGGTCTTGGAAGGACAATCCATGGTAAGTTCTGCAGTATAATGATGGTTAATTTAAAATCTGATAAGTTTGACTTGGCCTATTGGGAAATGCTTTATACCTTTTTAATTCATGGGAATGATATGACATTTCTTACCACCTTCTCTGTCTCATTAAACCATGAGTTTAATTGTACATCACTGAACTCTTGGAGAAAAAATATATTATATAGTCCAAAAGAAATCACTTCTTATTATGTTAGCTGCAGCTGCAGTAGATAGCAAAGCTATTATCAGGATATAGCTGTCTTGCACTCTTCCTTAGTCTTTAGGGCAAACACTGAAACATGGTGTATCTATGGAGAAAAAGTAAATTGCAAATCGCGAAGTGTAAAGAAACTTTCCCAAAGAAACATAGAAGTCAGGAGATTCCCAACAAGCCTATGCAATGAACTCTATCACACAGAAGTGAATACAAAAATATTAAAATCTGGGTTTATATATTTTTGTTTTGATAAGTAAAAGATAAGTAAAAGAGAGAGTATTCAGCTTTAAGCAGAAAGACCAATTGCAGGAGGAGATTTCTAATAGTTTTATATTGTGGTATGTTCTAACTTCACTGTCTTCTACAGGTTTACACAGTTTTGCTTGGAGCAACTGACATCTCATCCCATAACCCAGAGTGAGAAACTTGAGTGAAGTGATAGAAGATCTATCACTGCTTGACTCCTCCTGATATAAACATGAAACAAGTATCAGATTCCTCAGCAGTCCTTATTTTGGCTGCTGCCCAGAAGGTGTTGTTCTTTTTGGAATTTATGAAAGATGATAGGTTGACCCATGGAGGCAGTCATATACTCTGTAGTAAAAACATGAAATGTATTTTGTGTGCACATTGTAAGTAGAGATGGGTCAAGTGGTCTCCTTGTAATGTGAATGTTGGCAAGCTCACCCTGCTTCAAAAATGGGAATAATGTGGCTTACAGCACCTCATATCATTCATTTTAGTGGGGAGATTAAGTGTGCAGTCAACAGAGGCTTCTCCCTGCTCAAAATACCTATGTGCATAAACACACACACACATCAGCTACAGCTGTATTGCATGTGGACACAGGCACCTATATCAATGGAAAATAAATTCCTCATTTTATAAGAACAAGCTCAGCATACTCTTACAAGGCATAAGAAGGGCTTGCTTAATTATAAGAGCGACAGAGCACCATGAAAAGCACCCACGAAAACTTCTTCCAGTCTTGATATCTATTAAACTAAACGAAACACAACCCTGCAAACAGATGAGACAATCCCTAAAGCCTCCAGTCACTACCAGCCAAAAGAGATTCAGTGGCAGTATCCACAAACACTAAGTTGGGGGTTGTCATTCATACAGCATCCTTTGGAAGGAACAAGAAAAAAAAAACAAAAACCCAAAACCCCAAACCTCCAAACATTCTTCCCCCTGGAACTGCATAATCACCTATCTTTCTTCCCTTCTGGCTCAGTAAGAGCCACATCCAACAAGTCACACAAATATTTGTTTATCTTGAAGTGTGTAAGTAGTACAAATGAAGTGAATGGGATTACTCACATGCTTAGAGTTAAACATGTGCTTTGCTGAATCGGAGCCACAGATCTCAGCAACTTGTTGGGCTGAGCTGTAAACAGGGGCTACATAAAGATCCCAATTCTTTGTCCAGATATTGCAATACGGGATCCCTTCTGTAGTGAATATGACTGGTTGCCAATTTCAGTGCATTATTTCACCTTGTGATTGAGTTTTTTGTCCTGTTATTCATGGGAGGTAAGACCCAATTATCTCCTAACACACATAATAAGATACACCTTCAGACAAAAGATAATAAAAAAATCATATTAAAGAGTACTTTCACCTTATTTTCAACCTCTTTGACCACTCTCTCACAGCCTTAGCAAATAAGTGGCAGTCATTGAACTAAAAGTAATGAGATAATGCTTTATTCGCTTGTTACCAGAGATAATCTTAAGGTTGTCAGAGACAGCAGAGAACTATTCTCCACAGCTTAGAAGTGCTCTTATCCAGACTCAACATTAACAATAAGAAGACCTAATGACTGCCAAGTCCTCTAAGTCCAGAGCATGCACCACCATACACAAATATTTTTTGAAAATTATATAGAAACTTTGACATGTCCTTTCAATAAGTAGTCTTTTTCAGCCAGCTTGCAGCAAAACATCACAGTTTTCAACTGGTGAAAAATTATTTTAACATTGGAAAGAACAACAGATATACCTCTTGTAAAAAGATGCCTCCCTATATAGAATGGGAAACATCAAGTTCAGAGAGTAATGTCACTAATGATCATGATCAACCAGAAAAACTGAGTCACCCAATACAGTGAAAATGTATTCTCTGCATGACAGCACTTTACTCAGGCTGACCCATCTGTTACCGATCTTTTCTTTTAATCAGTCATACTGTTAGGCATATTAGCAATGTGAAAGAATCTTACTTGTTTTAAATTCCCGAGCAGGAATATCAAGCATCGAACACTTGGCAATGCTCACATATGACAAAAGTAGTGACTGTGTGCCTGTACATCATACAGTGGTTCCTGTAGACTGTGCTGCAGGGTGGTAGGTACCACAGGACTTGTGAAGAGGGCCATATCCCCTGCTTATTGCCTGTTAATCCTGCTCAGGTGTGGTTCACATACCCTCAGCTGTATGATGTCAATAGAGCTATGTATGCTCTGCAGAGCAACTAGATCAGGCCCCACCTAGAGACTGTCTGTATCAGCAATTAATTATACACTGGTTTTGATAAAACAGTTAACTCCAGTTGATGTAAATTTGCTAAATATTCCAGTTGATCTAAAGCTACAAAAGTATTGGTTTCTTCTCACAAGTAGTTAGCAAAAGGAAGAGAAGAAATGGCCTCAAGCTGTGCCAGGGGAGGTTTAGATTGGATATTAGGGAAAATTTCTTCACGGAAAGAGTGGTCAAGCATTGGAACAGGCTGCCCAGAGAGGTGGTGGAGTCACCATCCCTGGAGGCATTCAAAAAACGTGTAGAAGTGGCACTTTGGGACATGGTTTAGTGGGCATGGTGGTGTTGGGTTGATGGTTGGGCTGATGATCTTAGAGGTCCTTTCCAACCTTAATGATTCTATTCTAGTTTTACTTTCATTAAGAAATAATCCGGCCACCAAGCCAGGAAACATGAGATTATTAGTCTATGCTTAATTGGTTTAGTGGTGGACTTGGCAGGTTAATGGTTGGACTGGATGACCTTAAAGGTCTTTTCCAACCTAAATGATTCTATGATTCTACATTTCTCCAAAAAAGATACATACCTGAAAGTGTAACCAAGGTCAAGTAAAGAGGACAAATCTCTGAAAATGTTAACTTACTGAAATCAACACATTCTTTGGAACACAGTTAAAAAACTAAAATGGAGCTGAAATGTCTGTTCTACTCAAAGTGCAGAGTAATTAATGGAAGAAACAAGACTCAGTACAACTACCTCCTTGGTAGCTGAGTTCTACCACAAAGAAACCACCTTTGGCTCAGGTAATTCCTGAGCCATCAGAGACAAGAGGGTAATAAGGCAGTCTCCAGGGAAGGATTGCTGCATGCTTGCTCTGTTTTTTGCCGTTCCCTAACCATTGTCTATTGAATACCGTAGGAGGAGGACACCAGGCAAGACAGAGCTTTAACTGGGCATGGTAAGAGTGTTTTTATGTTTTTTTTTGGTATGGTTATTTTAATTAGTCTAGAGGTAGATGTCCTGTAAGAGCCAGGAAGCAAGGGAAAAGACCTGTAAAGCCCCAGGGAGATTTAGTTCAATGAAGTCATCAAGAGTGAAACTACAGAAATTTAATTTGGAAAATAAGTGTGTGTAACCCCTTCAGTATTCACAGCAAAATTAGGAAAATGCATCTGTTTATATCCACACTGCTGTTGGGTGAACTCTACATACGCTGAAATATTATGGGATGTTAGTGTTCACCATCAAGAAACATATATTCAGTCTTGCTCAGTAGTTTTCCTCCAGCGCAGGCCATTTTCTTAAGGGCTGGGGAAGTCTTAGGTAGACTGAGGTCACAGGAAAGCAGGATGTGATCGTGTGTAGCCTCTCCTCAGTGGAGATATCATTCAGGACAGACAGGAATATAGTAATGGCTGGTCGTTCTAGCTTAGGCAGAGAAACTAGGCTTGAGAAAAGTACCTGTGAAACATTTCTGGCTTCCTGTTTGCTGGTCCATTCTGATGGCCAGAGCATAATTCAAGGTTCACACATTTTATTCATGTCTGTCATGACCTAAACTGTCAGGGATGAGAAGGTGAGGGAACAGAAAGCAGATTAACAGGCAAAGAACTTGGGGTAAGAATTGGAAGAGAGCATGGAGCTGTTGTGGAGGGATCAACAGGAATGTCTAGTAGGATGGAGAAGATGGTTGGGTGTAAAAGGTGAGTAACAGATGGAGAAAAGGGCTTAAGAACTGTGGGTAATCTGAATTCCTGTCATCTCCATATGTGCTGGGGTGCGTAAAACCCTATACCTCTTATGCTGGACCCAGAGGAAACAAGGTGTGTGGAGCAGTACTAATCTCTTAGATTCATGGCTGTATGGTGTTTGCATTCAGGTGAGATAAGGAGGCCACTGTGTATGCTTGTACATCTTCAGCACTGCGAAGAAATGTGTGGAGCCCTTTTCCCGTGCATTTGGCATGCATTCTTGGAAGGGATGTCCTACAGCACTCTTTCCTACACCATCAAAGGTGGTTCAGTTTTGATGCTTCGGAGAAAGTCCTCTGCTTGCTGCCTGAAAACATGGCCTGCTCCTGCACTGCTGGCTCCAGGCAGAGGCCTGGTGGCAAAGCTTTGCCTTCTTTCCAGGGCTGCTGGACATCAGACTCCCCCTGTGGGGGTGATTTGACACTGGTTGGTCCCCACAGACCCCCAACAG